>NC_070578.1:0-312500 GCF_027409825.1 Scomber japonicus
CCTAACCCTAACCCTAACCCTAACCCTAACCCTAACCCTAACCCTAACCCTAACCCTAACCCTAACCCTAACCCTAACCCTAACCCTAACCCTAACCCTAACCCTAACCCTAACCCTAACCCTAACCCTAACCCTAACCCTAACCCTAACCCTAACCCTAACCCTAACCCTAACCCTAACCCTAACCCTAACCCTAACCCTAACCCTAACCCTAACCCTAACCCTAACCCTAACCCTAACCCTAACCCTAACCCTAACCCTAACCCTAACCCTAACCCTAACCCTAACCCTAACCCTAACCCTAACCCTAACCCTAACCCTAACCCTAACCCTAACCCTAACCCTAACCCTAACCCTAACCCTAACCCTAACCCTAACCCTAACCCTAACCCTAACCCTAACCCTAACCCTAACCCTAACCCTAACCCTAACCCTAACCCTAACCCTAACCCTAACCCTAACCCTAACCCTAACCCTAACCCTAACCCTAACCCTAACCCTAACCCTAACCCTAACCCTAACCCTAACCCTAACCCTAACCCTAACCCTAACCCTAACCCTAACCCTAACCCTAACCCTAACCCTAACCCTAACCCTAACCCTAACCCTAACCCTAACCCTAACCCTAACCCTAACCCTAACCCTAACCCTAACCCTAACCCTAACCCTAACCCTAACCCTAACCCTAACCCTAACCCTAACCCTAACCCTAACCCTAACCCTAACCCTAACCCTAACCCTAACCCTAACCCTAACCCTAACCCTAACCCTAACCCTAACCCTAACCCTAACCCTAACCCTAACCCTAACCCTAACCCTAACCCTAACCCTAACCCTAACCCTAACCCTAACCCTAACCCTAACCCTAACCCTAACCCTAACCCTAACCCTAACCCTAACCCTAACCCTAACCCTAACCCTAACCCTAACCCTAACCCTAACCCTAACCCTAACCCTAACCCTAACCCTAACCCTAACCCTAACCCTAACCCTAACCCTAACCCTAACCCTAACCCTAACCCTAACCCTAACCCTAACCCTAACCCTAACCCTAACCCTAACCCTAACCCTAACCCTAACCCTAACCCTAACCCTAACCCTAACCCTAACCCTAACCCTAACCCTAACCCTAACCCTAACCCTAACCCTAACCCTAACCCTAACCCTAACCCTAACCCTAACCCTAACCCTAACCCTAACCCTAACCCTAACCCTAACCCTAACCCTAACCCTAACCCTAACCCTAACCCTAACCCTAACCCTAACCCTAACCCTAACCCTAACCCTAACCCTAACCCTAACCCTAACCCTAACCCTAACCCTAACCCTAACCCTAACCCTAACCCTAACCCTAACCCTAACCCTAACCCTAACCCTAACCCTAACCCTAACCCTAACCCTAACCCTAACCCTAACCCTAACCCTAACCCTAACCCTAACCCTAACCCTAACCCTAACCCTAACCCTAACCCTAACCCTAACCCTAACCCTAACCCTAACCCTAACCCTAACCCTAACCCTAACCCTAACCCTAACCCTAACCCTAACCCTAACCCTAACCCTAACCCTAACCCTAACCCTAACCCTAACCCTAACCCTAACCCTAACCCTAACCCTAACCCTAACCCTAACCCTAACCCTAACCCTAACCCTAACCCTAACCCTAACCCTAACCCTAACCCTAACCCTAACCCTAACCCTAACCCTAACCCTAACCCTAACCCTAACCCTAACCCTAACCCTAACCCTAACCCTAACCCTAACCCTAACCCTAACCCTAACCCTAACCCTAACCCTAACCCTAACCCTAACCCTAACCCTAACCCTAACCCTAACCCTAACCCTAACCCTAACCCTAACCCTAACCCTAACCCTAACCCTAACCCTAACCCTAACCCTAACCCTAACCCTAACCCTAACCCTAACCCTAACCCTAACCCTAACCCTAACCCTAACCCTAACCCTAACCCTAACCCTAACCCTAACCCTAACCCTAACCCTAACCCTAACCCTAACCCTAACCCTAACCCTAACCCTAACCCTAACCCTAACCCTAACCCTAACCCTAACCCTAACCCTAACCCTAACCCTAACCCTAACCCTAACCCTAACCCTAACCCTAACCCTAACCCTAACCCTAACCCTAACCCTAACCCTAACCCTAACCCTAACCCTAACCCTAACCCTAACCCTAACCCTAACCCTAACCCTAACCCTAACCCTAACCCTAACCCTAACCCTAACCCTAACCCTAACCCTAACCCTAACCCTAACCCTAACCCTAACCCTAACCCTAACCCTAACCCTAACCCTAACCCTAACCCTAACCCTAACCCTAACCCTAACCCTAACCCTAACCCTAACCCTAACCCTAACCCTAACCCTAACCCTAACCCTAACCCTAACCCTAACCCTAACCCTAACCCTAACCCTAACCCTAACCCTAACCCTAACCCTAACCCTAACCCTAACCCTAACCCTAACCCTAACCCTAACCCTAACCCTAACCCTAACCCTAACCCTAACCCTAACCCTAACCCTAACCCTAACCCTAACCCTAACCCTAACCCTAACCCTAACCCTAACCCTAACCCTAACCCTAACCCTAACCCTAACCCTAACCCTAACCCTAACCCTAACCCTAACCCTAACCCTAACCCTAACCCTAACCCTAACCCTAACCCTAACCCTAACCCTAACCCTAACCCTAACCCTAACCCTAACCCTAACCCTAACCCTAACCCTAACCCTAACCCTAACCCTAACCCTAACCCTAACCCTAACCCTAACCCTAACCCTAACCCTAACCCTAACCCTAACCCTAACCCTAACCCTAACCCTAACCCTAACCCTAACCCTAACCCTAACCCTAACCCTAACCCTAACCCTAACCCTAACCCTAACCCTAACCCTAACCCTAACCCTAACCCTAACCCTAACCCTAACCCTAACCCTAACCCTAACCCTAACCCTAACCCTAACCCTAACCCTAACCCTAACCCTAACCCTAACCCTAACCCTAACCCTAACCCTAACCCTAACCCTAACCCTAACCCTAACCCTAACCCTAACCCTAACCCTAACCCTAACCCTAACCCTAACCCTAACCCTAACCCTAACCCTAACCCTAACCCTAACCCTAACCCTAACCCTAACCCTAACCCTAACCCTAACCCTAACCCTAACCCTAACCCTAACCCTAACCCTAACCCTAACCCTAACCCTAACCCTAACCCTAACCCTAACCCTAACCCTAACCCTAACCCTAACCCTAACCCTAACCCTAACCCTAACCCTAACCCTAACCCTAACCCTAACCCTAACCCTAACCCTAACCCTAACCCTAACCCTAACCCTAACCCTAACCCTAACCCTAACCCTAACCCTAACCCTAACCCTAACCCTAACCCTAACCCTAACCCTAACCCTAACCCTAACCCTAACCCTAACCCTAACCCTAACCCTAACCCTAACCCTAACCCTAACCCTAACCCTAACCCTAACCCTAACCCTAACCCTAACCCTAACCCTAACCCTAACCCTAACCCTAACCCTAACCCTAACCCTAACCCTAACCCTAACCCTAACCCTAACCCTAACCCTAACCCTAACCCTAACCCTAACCCTAACCCTAACCCTAACCCTAACCCTAACCCTAACCCTAACCCTAACCCTAACCCTAACCCTAACCCTAACCCTAACCCTAACCCTAACCCTAACCCTAACCCTAACCCTAACCCTAACCCTAACCCTAACCCTAACCCTAACCCTAACCCTAACCCTAACCCTAACCCTAACCCTAACCCTAACCCTAACCCTAACCCTAACCCTAACCCTAACCCTAACCCTAACCCTAACCCTAACCCTAACCCTAACCCTAACCCTAACCCTAACCCTAACCCTAACCCTAACCCTAACCCTAACCCTAACCCTAACCCTAACCCTAACCCTAACCCTAACCCTAACCCTAACCCTAACCCTAACCCTAACCCTAACCCTAACCCTAACCCTAACCCTAACCCTAACCCTAACCCTAACCCTAACCCTAACCCTAACCCTAACCCTAACCCTAACCCTAACCCTAACCCTAACCCTAACCCTAACCCTAACCCTAACCCTAACCCTAACCCTAACCCTAACCCTAACCCTAACCCTAACCCTAACCCTAACCCTAACCCTAACCCTAACCCTAACCCTAACCCTAACCCTAACCCTAACCCTAACCCTAACCCTAACCCTAACCCTAACCCTAACCCTAACCCTAACCCTAACCCTAACCCTAACCCTAACCCTAACCCTAACCCTAACCCTAACCCTAACCCTAACCCTAACCCTAACCCTAACCCTAACCCTAACCCTAACCCTAACCCTAACCCTAACCCTAACCCTAACCCTAACCCTAACCCTAACCCTAACCCTAACCCTAACCCTAACCCTAACCCTAACCCTAACCCTAACCCTAACCCTAACCCTAACCCTAACCCTAACCCTAACCCTAACCCTAACCCTAACCCTAACCCTAACCCTAACCCTAACCCTAACCCTAACCCTAACCCTAACCCTAACCCTAACCCTAACCCTAACCCTAACCCTAACCCTAACCCTAACCCTAACCCTAACCCTAACCCTAACCCTAACCCTAACCCTAACCCTAACCCTAACCCTAACCCTAACCCTAACCCTAACCCTAACCCTAACCCTAACCCTAACCCTAACCCTAACCCTAACCCTAACCCTAACCCTAACCCTAACCCTAACCCTAACCCTAACCCTAACCCTAACCCTAACCCTAACCCTAACCCTAACCCTAACCCTAACCCTAACCCTAACCCTAACCCTAACCCTAACCCTAACCCTAACCCTAACCCTAACCCTAACCCTAACCCTAACCCTAACCCTAACCCTAACCCTAACCCTAACCCTAACCCTAACCCTAACCCTAACCCTAACCCTAACCCTAACCCTAACCCTAACCCTAACCCTAACCCTAACCCTAACCCTAACCCTAACCCTAACCCTAACCCTAACCCTAACCCTAACCCTAACCCTAACCCTAACCCTAACCCTAACCCTAACCCTAACCCTAACCCTAACCCTAACCCTAACCCTAACCCTAACCCTAACCCTAACCCTAACCCTAACCCTAACCCTAACCCTAACCCTAACCCTAACCCTAACCCTAACCCTAACCCTAACCCTAACCCTAACCCTAACCCTAACCCTAACCCTAACCCTAACCCTAACCCTAACCCTAACCCTAACCCTAACCCTAACCCTAACCCTAACCCTAACCCTAACCCTAACCCTAACCCTAACCCTAACCCTAACCCTAACCCTAACCCTAACCCTAACCCTAACCCTAACCCTAACCCTAACCCTAACCCTAACCCTAACCCTAACCCTAACCCTAACCCTAACCCTAACCCTAACCCTAACCCTAACCCTAACCCAATTGTGTGCCTAAACCTAACCCTAATTTGACTGATGCCCAGTTGTGGCCCTAACCCTAACCCTAGTCTGTCTCCTAACCCTAACCCTGACCCCAAACCCTAACCCTAACCCCAAGGAACCCAAAATGCGGTCCTAAAAAAAGTCCAAAAGAGGACAATCCACAAGATTCCAGTTACGGTAATTCCCGGCTGAAGATTCCGTATATAGCCATAAAAGCAGGGTTAAAAAAGGCAAAAAGAAATATACGAGGTACGCAAGGGGAAAAGTAAAGGATGGTAATCAGGAAAATGGGAAGGGACATAAATTAAGGAAAAAGGGTTAGAAATAAATTAATAAATAAATTAATAAATAAATAAATACAATAAACACACAGTTTAAATTCATAACGGTGTTTATTTGATGTGGAAAAAGGGTTACATAGGATAATATAAGCTGTAAAGACAGAAAAAAACACGAAACAAAAATACTTACCGGGAGAACACGAAACGAAATACTTACCGGAGGGAGAGTATAAAAGGGAGAAACACAGAGGAAAAATCAGTTGGAAGAAGAGCACTGAAGGAGTAACATCTCCTCATACTTACCGGTCTGGGGTGGCATGCCTGAAGAAGGCCCGAAATGAGGCCGAAACGTCGCGAGCGCCACCTACAGACAAAAAAGAAAACCATGGTATACCTAAAGGGAGGGAAAAAGAAGAAAAATGAAGAATAAATAAACCAACTGAAAAAACAAGAAAAAAACAAAAAAATAGAAAAACAAAAAGACAAAAAATGATTTCATATTTGATATAGCCAAGGCGACACCAGAACCTGAAAAAAGGACGAGGAAAAGAAACGCAAAGAAGGCATAGAATAAAACCTGAACAAAGGACGAAGAAAGAGGAAAAGAAACCTAAAAGAAGGATTAATTAATAATAATAATTAATAATAAATAAAACCCTAAATATGGAAGATGGAGTGTGGAAGGCTGACCACCCAAACGGAGATGCCCGTGCACCACGGACCCTGGTGTGAGCAGGGACCCCGTTCTTTCCCCAAACCTAACCGGCCAGCGCCACGTTTCGGATCAATGGTCAGTCCCCTGCCTCCATACTATGCTAAGCTAAGCCTAACCCCTACTCTACCCTAAACCTAACCAGCCCCAATTGTGTGCCTAAACCTAACCCTAATTTGACTGATGCCCAGTTGTGGCCCTAACCCTAACCCTAGTCTGTCTCCTAACCCTAACCCTGACCCCAAACCCTAACCCTAACCCCAAGGAACCCAAAATGCGGTCCTAAAAAAAGTCCAAAAGAGGACAATCCACAAGATTCCAGTTACGGTAATTCCCGGCTGAAGATTCCGTATATAGCCATAAAAGCAGGGTTAAAAAAGGCAAAAAGAAATATACGAGGTACGCAAGGGGAAAAGTAAAGGATGGTAATCAGGAAAATGGGAAGGGACATAAATTAAGGAAAAAGGGTTAGAAATAAATTAATAAATAAATTAATAAATAAATAAATACAATAAACACACAGTTTAAATTCATAACGGTGTTTATTTGATGTGGAAAAAGGGTTACATAGGATAATATAAGCTGTAAAGACAGAAAAAAACACGAAACAAAAATACTTACCGGGAGAACACGAAACGAAATACTTACCGGAGGGAGAGTATAAAAGGGAGAAACACAGAGGAAAAATCAGTTGGAAGAAGAGCACTGAAGGAGTAACATCTCCTCATACTTACCGGTCTGGGGTGGCATGCCTGAAGAAGGCCCGAAATGAGGCCGAAACGTCGCGAGCGCCACCTACAGACAAAAAAGAAAACCATGGTATACCTAAAGGGAGGGAAAAAGAAGAAAAATGAAGAATAAATAAACCAACTGAAAAAACAAGAAAAAAACAAAAAAATAGAAAAACAAAAAGACAAAAAATGATTTCATATTTGATATAGCCAAGGCGACACCAGAACCTGAAAAAAGGACGAGGAAAAGAAACGCAAAGAAGGCATAGAATAAAACCTGAACAAAGGACGAAGAAAGAGGAAAAGAAACCTAAAAGAAGGATTAATTAATAATAATAATTAATAATAAATAAAACCCTAAATATGGAAGATGGAGTGTGGAAGGCTGACCACCCAAACGGAGATGCCCGTGCACCACGGACCCTGGTGTGAGCAGGGACCCCGTTCTTTCCCCAAACCTAACCGGCCAGCGCCACGTTTCGGATCAATGGTCAGTCCCCTGCCTCCATACTATGCTAAGCTAAGCCTAACCCCTACTCTACCCTAAACCTAACCAGCCCCAATTGTGTGCCTAAACCTAACCCTAATTTGACTGATGCCCAGTTGTGGCCCTAACCCTAACCCTAGTCTGTCTCCTAACCCTAACCCTGACCCCAAACCCTAACCCTAACCCCAAGGAACCCAAAATGCGGTCCTAAAAAAAGTCCAAAAGAGGACAATCCACAAGATTCCAGTTACGGTAATTCCCGGCTGAAGATTCCGTATATAGCCATAAAAGCAGGGTTAAAAAAGGCAAAAAGAAATATACGAGGTACGCAAGGGGAAAAGTAAAGGATGGTAATCAGGAAAATGGGAAGGGACATAAATTAAGGAAAAAGGGTTAGAAATAAATTAATAAATAAATTAATAAATAAATAAATACAATAAACACACAGTTTAAATTCATAACGGTGTTTATTTGATGTGGAAAAAGGGTTACATAGGATAATATAAGCTGTAAAGACAGAAAAAAACACGAAACAAAAATACTTACCGGGAGAACACGAAACGAAATACTTACCGGAGGGAGAGTATAAAAGGGAGAAACACAGAGGAAAAATCAGTTGGAAGAAGAGCACTGAAGGAGTAACATCTCCTCATACTTACCGGTCTGGGGTGGCATGCCTGAAGAAGGCCCGAAATGAGGCCGAAACGTCGCGAGCGCCACCTACAGACAAAAAAGAAAACCATGGTATACCTAAAGGGAGGGAAAAAGAAGAAAAATGAAGAATAAATAAACCAACTGAAAAAACAAGAAAAAAACAAAAAAATAGAAAAACAAAAAGACAAAAAATGATTTCATATTTGATATAGCCAAGGCGACACCAGAACCTGAAAAAAGGACGAGGAAAAGAAACGCAAAGAAGGCATAGAATAAAACCTGAACAAAGGACGAAGAAAGAGGAAAAGAAACCTAAAAGAAGGATTAATTAATAATAATAATTAATAATAAATAAAACCCTAAATATGGAAGATGGAGTGTGGAAGGCTGACCACCCAAACGGAGATGCCCGTGCACCACGGACCCTGGTGTGAGCAGGGACCCCGTTCTTTCCCCAAACCTAACCGGCCAGCGCCACGTTTCGGATCAATGGTCAGTCCCCTGCCTCCATACTATGCTAAGCTAAGCCTAACCCCTACTCTACCCTAAACCTAACCAGCCCCAATTGTGTGCCTAAACCTAACCCTAATTTGACTGATGCCCAGTTGTGGCCCTAACCCTAACCCTAGTCTGTCTCCTAACCCTAACCCTGACCCCAAACCCTAACCCTAACCCCAAGGAACCCAAAATGCGGTCCTAAAAAAAGTCCAAAAGAGGACAATCCACAAGATTCCAGTTACGGTAATTCCCGGCTGAAGATTCCGTATATAGCCATAAAAGCAGGGTTAAAAAAGGCAAAAAGAAATATACGAGGTACGCAAGGGGAAAAGTAAAGGATGGTAATCAGGAAAATGGGAAGGGACATAAATTAAGGAAAAAGGGTTAGAAATAAATTAATAAATAAATTAATAAATAAATAAATACAATAAACACACAGTTTAAATTCATAACGGTGTTTATTTGATGTGGAAAAAGGGTTACATAGGATAATATAAGCTGTAAAGACAGAAAAAAACACGAAACAAAAATACTTACCGGGAGAACACGAAACGAAATACTTACCGGAGGGAGAGTATAAAAGGGAGAAACACAGAGGAAAAATCAGTTGGAAGAAGAGCACTGAAGGAGTAACATCTCCTCATACTTACCGGTCTGGGGTGGCATGCCTGAAGAAGGCCCGAAATGAGGCCGAAACGTCGCGAGCGCCACCTACAGACAAAAAAGAAAACCATGGTATACCTAAAGGGAGGGAAAAAGAAGAAAAATGAAGAATAAATAAACCAACTGAAAAAACAAGAAAAAAACAAAAAAATAGAAAAACAAAAAGACAAAAAATGATTTCATATTTGATATAGCCAAGGCGACACCAGAACCTGAAAAAAGGACGAGGAAAAGAAACGCAAAGAAGGCATAGAATAAAACCTGAACAAAGGACGAAGAAAGAGGAAAAGAAACCTAAAAGAAGGATTAATTAATAATAATAATTAATAATAAATAAAACCCTAAATATGGAAGATGGAGTGTGGAAGGCTGACCACCCAAACGGAGATGCCCGTGCACCACGGACCCTGGTGTGAGCAGGGACCCCGTTCTTTCCCCAAACCTAACCGGCCAGCGCCACGTTTCGGATCAATGGTCAGTCCCCTGCCTCCATACTATGCTAAGCTAAGCCTAACCCCTACTCTACCCTAAACCTAACCAGCCCCAATTGTGTGCCTAAACCTAACCCTAATTTGACTGATGCCCAGTTGTGGCCCTAACCCTAACCCTAGTCTGTCTCCTAACCCTAACCCTGACCCCAAACCCTAACCCTAACCCCAAGGAACCCAAAATGCGGTCCTAAAAAAAGTCCAAAAGAGGACAATCCACAAGATTCCAGTTACGGTAATTCCCGGCTGAAGATTCCGTATATAGCCATAAAAGCAGGGTTAAAAAAGGCAAAAAGAAATATACGAGGTACGCAAGGGGAAAAGTAAAGGATGGTAATCAGGAAAATGGGAAGGGACATAAATTAAGGAAAAAGGGTTAGAAATAAATTAATAAATAAATTAATAAATAAATAAATACAATAAACACACAGTTTAAATTCATAACGGTGTTTATTTGATGTGGAAAAAGGGTTACATAGGATAATATAAGCTGTAAAGACAGAAAAAAACACGAAACAAAAATACTTACCGGGAGAACACGAAACGAAATACTTACCGGAGGGAGAGTATAAAAGGGAGAAACACAGAGGAAAAATCAGTTGGAAGAAGAGCACTGAAGGAGTAACATCTCCTCATACTTACCGGTCTGGGGTGGCATGCCTGAAGAAGGCCCGAAATGAGGCCGAAACGTCGCGAGCGCCACCTACAGACAAAAAAGAAAACCATGGTATACCTAAAGGGAGGGAAAAAGAAGAAAAATGAAGAATAAATAAACCAACTGAAAAAACAAGAAAAAAACAAAAAAATAGAAAAACAAAAAGACAAAAAATGATTTCATATTTGATATAGCCAAGGCGACACCAGAACCTGAAAAAAGGACGAGGAAAAGAAACGCAAAGAAGGCATAGAATAAAACCTGAACAAAGGACGAAGAAAGAGGAAAAGAAACCTAAAAGAAGGATTAATTAATAATAATAATTAATAATAAATAAAACCCTAAATATGGAAGATGGAGTGTGGAAGGCTGACCACCCAAACGGAGATGCCCGTGCACCACGGACCCTGGTGTGAGCAGGGACCCCGTTCTTTCCCCAAACCTAACCCTATCCTAACCCTAAACCTAATCCTAAACCTAACCCTAACCCTAATCCTAAACCTAAAACTAAACCTAACCTTAATCCTAAACCTAAACCTAACCCTAATCCTGAACCTGATCCTAAACCTAATCCTAAACCTAATCCTAAACCTAACCCAAATCTTAAACCTAAAACCTAACCCTAACCCTAATCCTAAACCTAACCCTAACCCTAATCCTAAACCTAACCCTAATCCTAACCCAAATCCTAAACCTAAAACCTAACCCTAATCCTAATTCTAAACCTAATCCTAATTCTAATCCTAATCCTAATTCTAAACCTAAACCTAATTCTAATCTTAATTCTAAAACCTAAACCTAATCCAATTCTAATCCTAATTATAAAACTAATCCCCATTCTAAACCTAACCCTAAACCCAATCCTAATTCTAAACCTAATCCTAATTCTAAACCTAATCTTAATCCTAATCTTAATCCTAATTCTAAACCTAATCCTAATTCTAAACCTAATCTTAATCCTAATCTTAATCCTAATTCTAAACCTAATCCTAATTCTAACTCTAAACCTAATCCTAATTCTAAACCTAATCTTAATCCTAATCTTAATCCTAATTCTAAACCTAATCCTAATTCTAACTCTAAACCTAATCCTAATTCTAAACCTAATCCTAATACTATGATATAAACCGGAATACTTACCTGTAAATAAGTTAATTACACTCACCTCTAAAAAAATATATAAACCTAAATAAATACCTACCTTTAAATATTTTAATTCATGTTTAATTAAGAAATCAAAATTACAATTAATACTTACCTTATTTTATACTTTTAAAATACTTACCTAATGAAAAAAAACCTGAAAAAACCTGAAAAAAAGAAGAAACCAAGACGGACACTATAAATTTGTACCAAAATTCTACTTACCTGATTGGCTGTAACAGAGAAACCAAAGTGTAAAAAGCCGTTTTGGGCGGAGTATAAAAGGAGCAGACAGAGCTCTGCTCATTCTTACTCTGACATTCGACCGAGCAACATCATTCAGAAAGCATTGCAGCCAGCTTTACATTGTGCCTGTCCTGAAGAAGACTCATTAGGAGTCGAAACGTCGACTTTGGCACATTATTTTCGATTTAATTCATTGTTAAACTTTAAAAACTTGTTGTTTTGGAAAAAATAATTTCAATTACTTTGAATAAAAAAATAAAAAAACATAAAAAAATTTAAAAAAATTAAAAAACGCTAAAAAAATACCAAAATACAAAAAAACACTAAAAAAATAGTTTTTTTTGATTTTATTGGAATAATTTTATTTTAGTAGATTGCTTTCTTGTTTGGAAGTACACTTTTAGTTTATCACAATTAAGAATAATTTAAGTTGATTGGATTTTTTTACATTTAAAACAATTTCATTTTGGATTACCTCATTTTTGGCTTTTTTCCCCTCAATTCTGGGAAACAATTTCAGTTGTTTGTGTTGGAATTCTAAAAAGAAAAATAACAAACAAACACAAAGATGGACGATTGGACCGAGGTGCGATATGGTCGCAGAAGGAAGCGCGTCCGCCAACCGGAGTGGGACCGAGGGTACGGGGGGCCACGGTGGAAGGACCGTGCACCCACCTCCTCCTTCCGGAGGGGGAATCAGGTCCCCTACCCTAACCCTAACCCTAACCCTAACCCTAACCCTAACCCTTTCCTTACCCTAAACCTAACCTCACCCTCAATCTAACCCTACCTTCTCCTTACCCTAAACCTAACCTTACTCTCAACCTAACCCTAAACCTTACCTTATCCCTACCTAACCCTAACCTTTTCCTTACCCTAAACCTAACCTTACCTTCTACCTAACCCTAAACCTAACCTTTCCCTCAACCGTACACTAACCCTACCTTACCCAATCCTGACCCTAACCTAACCATTCCTCAACCTGTGTTTTTTTTTTTTTTTTTTTTTTTTTTTTTTTTTAAAGCCCCAGCTTCTCTTATCTCCACTTCTCAAACAGAACTGCAGGTGTCCCGCAGGAACCGGACCCCGGAAAATAGAAATAAAATAATACCACTGCCTGTCTCCCAGTTTTATTCATTTTTATCCAAAAGTGTCCAAATAACACTAATTTTAGTTTTTGTTGGGATGTGTTGTTTATTTAACCATTTTACTACTATGGTGGTCGTTCTTATTTATTTATTAATTTTATTTTTATTATATATATATTTATGAGTGTTTTATGGGGTGAATGGGCTGGATCGGTATGAATTTTAGTGTGATGGTTTTACATGGATTTTGATAACTTTTATCCTGTTTTTATATGTTTAAGAGGCCTTTTGTCTCCTTCTTACTCTCTATTGTTGGTTTGCTTTTTAATGGTTTTTACATGTATTTATTTATTGGATGTATATTTTTATTATATATTAATTTTTATTTATTTAGCTTCACCCATCCGATTCATTTACTTCCATATACACTCCTATGAACTTTTTATGAAATTTTATATATTAATAAATATTATAATTTTATTTTATTTATTTTATTTTATTATATTTTATTATATATTTTATTTATATAATTTTTTGTAATACTTTTCTTAATTTAAATACATATACATAATTTTGGTTTTATGGTTTTAGTTTGCAGCACATCCTTACAACTCTCCTTTATACAATAGCCCCTGTTTTTAAAGGAAATATATACAGAGGTTAACTTACCTGTTGGGATTTTAGATTTATTTGTTTTGTTTTTTTGGGAGGCACGTGGTGGGTGGGTGGCCACATTGGCTGCTCCCCTGTCTGTGGGAGACGTGGGATTACCGGCTCGGGGACTTGAACCCTGCTCCCCCGGTTGATAGTCGGTGCAGGTACACATGTACTATTCCAATTATATAAAAACCATTTACTTCTTCCCCCATTTACCATCCACACATCACTACACCAGAAATAGACAGTTTTAGCCCAAGTCTGTAGGCCAGTGCATTTAAAGTTTAACCTACTTCCCCTGAACCCCAACCCCAACCCCAACCCTAACCCTAACCCTAACCTCATCACTTCCCTCACCAGAACACAGAGCAACCAGCTGGCTCTTAACGTAGCCACAAACTGGGCTAGAAAACGATATGGAGCCAGACTGGACCCGGACACCATCAACATAACACATTCACTCCTTTTCCCTACAGGCCCCCACCCCCCACCACCTCCATCCCCTCCGGATCCTCCTCCGGACATACCTGTTTCTTCCTCCCCCTCTCCCACCTCTGACTTTCCCTTACCCACCACTTCTTCTTCCCCCAGGCAGGACCTCCAGAGGACGGCGGCCATCGTGGCCCCTGGGAACAGCTATCAGTCTGTTAAAAAACAAAACATCTCCACCCAAACAGTCAATCAGGCTACCCAGTCCTGGAGCTCCAACACCAAGCCTACATGCTCTGGCCGTGGCAGAGGTGTGCTGGAGGTGGACACCAATTCCACTCGGGTGTCCACACTCCCATGGTCTCCTCCTCACAACAAGGGGACACACTCTGACTCAGAGGCCAGTCCCCGGGCACACACAAAAGATCATAGGGGGGACCAAATGATGAAATATCATGGTCAGAAAGTCAACATGACAGAATCTGTACCGATCCCTGACCCCCCTTCACAAGATCTAACTGTGTCGCAGTCATGTGAGTGGCCCGAGGAGGAGGAGACCGAGGACGAGTACCCCAGCCCCATCTGTCATGCGGCCGGACCTGGCAACGAGCTCCAGGACTGGGAAATCCCAACACGCAAAGAATTTCTCATCCTGGGGGACACTAACATTGGTTTTTTCCCCCAACTTTCATACTACACGGTGCAGGCTGATAGCTACCCGGGGGCTACCTTCAACGACTTCAAAAAATTAATAATGAAGTCGGGACAACACGACCAGGTTCAGGTATTGATTCTTTCAGTGGGACTTTATAACAGGGACGAGGATGCGGATTCAGCCACAATCGAACAGCTCCGCTCCATGCATGAAAAGGCCAGCTGCGCCTTCCCCAGTGCTGAAATTTGGATCCTTATCATTAACTTCTCACCACGCTTATCAACAGCACAAAAGAATAAATTACACAAAATCAATCTATACATACAACAGAACTTCTCCTTTCTTCACCCACTTCCTCAGGAACTCTTTCACACTCAAAAGAACAACATCCACTGGACTCCGGAAACTGCTAGTGGGGTCCTCTCTCACTGGTGCAGACAGCTAAACACAACCCTGCCTGGTGTGAGTGAGGCCTCGCTGCAGTGACCAACCCACTTCACCTTTAAAGTCTACACATACACATAAAACTTACCTTCATAGAACAGAACTCTATACTAAGGCATACATACATTATAAGCAGTACAGCACTGGGGAGGGCGCACCTTGGACCTCACTGTCAATTACAACCTACCCCAACAGAGCATAATACTCACCTAAAGTTCACTATAGGCCGCATCTGGATCCCTGTTCCTGGGGAGGAGAGTGGAGAGAATCTGGAGCAAGAAAACTCACACATAGAATTTTTTAATTTTGTTTTCTTTACATAACCTTGTTAACTAACCATAACCTTCTTTATATAGCTCGGACAGAGATCACTTACACACACCACCACCTAATACTCAATCAATAAAAATAAAGACATTAAAGGAAATCATCTGTGTCTTCTTCCATCTGTGTTCAATTAAGGTCAACTGTGTTTAATTTAAAATAACAAGGTCACTGTACTCTCATCTTGTTTGTCCTGGGCTGCATCTGTACCTGGTCATATGTACATACCACACACTTCCACAAACCACATTGTACACAGGTTTTTAAAGGTTTTTTGGTGATTTCAGTTATGAAAATTGATTGTGGTACATATATAAATATATACATATATTATAATTGATTAAAATTACTTGCATACAATTAAAATGGAACTCACACTCACCTATTTCATTTGCAGGGAGGCGGGGGGAATGCAACGGACCGCACATCCCCAGGCCAGTGCACCACAACCTCCTTTGGACTCCTGAGCACTAACCCTAACCCAAACCTAACCCTAACGTGCTCTAAACTACTTTCTGTGCAGTGACATTTTTCATCAACACTTTGTACAATTTTCGGAATTTTTCAAAAAATACATTGATTCCTATGGGAAAACGGTTTTCTCGCGATAACTCGAGAACGGTACATCCTAGAGACTTGCAACCCGTCTCCGTCTGCCATAATTCGGCCACGCCCGACACGTAGACACCAAGCACGTGTCTCTACGACCTTCCGTTCCGGAGATATCAACAAAAAAACTTGTTTTTTGACCATAACTCCGCCCCCCTATTACGGACATCGACGATCCTAGTATCCATCAACGCGGCCTGACGAGACAAACACATGAAGGTATGGCACATTTTGATACAACCTTCCTATCAAGAGTTATTCACAAATATGTCATCCTCAAATATGTCATCGTGGTTATCATCCCCATTCCTAACCCTAACCCTAACCCTAACCCTAACCCTAACCCTAAGGTGGACACTCAATAGCGCCACCTGTGGACCGAAAACATATGAAAGTGACTTCACAAAAAGTCACTTCCAATGGACTCAGAATGGCCTGAAACGTGCTCTAAACTACTCTCTGTGCAGTGACATTTTTCATCAACAATTTTCGGAATTTTTCGAAAAATACATTGATTCCTATGGGAAAACGGTTTTCTCGCGATAACTCGAGAACGGTACATCCTAGAGACTTGCAACTCGTCTCCGTCTGCCATAATTCGGCCACACCCGACACGTAGACACCAAGCACGTGTCTCTACGACCTTCCGTTCCGGAGATATCAACAAAAAAACTTATTTTTCGACCAGAACTCCGCCCCCCTATTTCGGACATCGACAATCCTGGTATACATCGACGCGGCCTGACGAGACCAACATGTGAATGTATGGCACATTTTGATACCACCTTCCTATCAAAAGTTATTCACAAATATGTCATCCTCAAATATGTCATCGTGGTTATCATCCCCATTCCTAACCCTAACCCTAACCCTAACCCTAACCCTGTTTTGTTTTATTTTTCCAACTGTGTCTTTTTCCTTTAAGGTCAACCTACCCCTGTCTCCTTACCCTAAACTTAACCACTCCATCCTCACGCCTAAACCTAACCTTTACGTCCATCATAACTCTTTCTTTCTATATGTTATTTTAAAAGTTATTTACTACCTCCTCCTATTTTGTCCTTTTTTTCACGTACAATACACATTCCAAGAACATCTATAGTTAACCGACAGGTGCAGCTCAGGATTTCTGGACTCTCTCCACTCTCCTCCACCATCTTTATTAACAACATCTTTCAACAGTGCATTACTGTGCCCACTGGAGGAATCAAACCAGCAACAAATTTGCTGTTCCTCTGGAGGGATCCCACACAAGAGTTCCTGGTTCCCCCTCCAACCACTCTCCCATAGGTTGGAGTCTCTTTCCCCTCCTTTTTCTTTCCTCCCCTCATTCCTACCTATCACTCCCTTTCCCTCTCATTCCCCGCTCATACATAGGTTCATTTAAACTTAGGGCAGGCCTTGGCTGTGGGCCAATCAGAAGGGAGAGTGGGCCTAATTTTTGGAGGGAAAATCCTACTCCCCTATAAAGGGCCCTCTCTCCCTCTGAGCCTTGTTTTCCCACAGTTTCCCTCTGAAGAAGCACCAGGAGTGCGAAACGTCAGGGACCTTGCTCTCACCGGATTGTCTTGTTTTACCCTTTTTATAGCAATTCGGCCTTTTAAACCACTTTTTAAACCCGTTGTTGGTATTTTAAACTTATTTATTAAAAGTTAAGTTTTAATATCACCCTAGGAGCACCACCATTTAACACCGCACCGCCATCTGGCCTTTTTAAACCTTTTTCTGCTACTCCACGGACCTAACCTCCAGAACATCAAGTATGTTTTCCAGGAACCACAGACACCCTAATCCGGGACACACGGGACCTAGAAAGAGGAAGGAACCACATTACAGGAGCAACAACAGCAGTAACTGGCAACAGGTGGGTGCTCCACACATGGGTGCAAGTTTGGTGGAGGGTTGCAGACACCGGTGTGGGCAGGGATGTGGGGGACAAGGCAGGCCTGCAGCCGAGTACCACAGGGCCCCCTACATCGCACCCAACACACATCACACTGGGGGCAGAGCCTCATACACCACACATGCACACAACTACAGTCACTCAACTACATCATCACGACAGGCTTTGGATCCGGACATTAGAGCATCAGCTAAAAAACATTTTAAGCTCATACAAGCAGTTCATCACTCAAGGATCATAGATACAGCCATAAACACAGGACAAATACCCACAGGCATGTTAAAACAGACACATAGACTCACACAATTCATTAAACCTGCTTCACCCACTGACAATACTCAGGACCGGATCATAGAAAACACAAACACGTGGATGCACAATAACATGGTTATACTCAAGGGACATTACACTAACCTCATCACTTCCCTCACCAGAACACAGAGCAACCAGCTGGCTCTTAACGTAGCCACAAACTGGGCTAGAAAACGATATGGAGCCAGACTGGACCCGGACACCATCAACATAACACATTCACTCCTTTTCCCTACAGGCCCCCACCCCCCACCACCTCCATCCCCTCCGGATCCTCCTCCGGACATACCTGTTTCTTCCTCCCCCTCTCCCACCTCTGACTTTCCCTTACCCACCACTTCTTCTTCCCCCAGGCAGGACCTCCAGAGGACGGCGGCCATCGTGGCCCCTGGGAACAGCTATCAGTCTGTTAAAAAACAAAACATCTCCACCCAAACAGTCAATCAGGCTACCCAGTCCTGGAGCTCCAACACCAAGCCTACATGCTCTGGCCGTGGCAGAGGTGTGCTGGAGGTGGACACCAATTCCACTCGGGTGTCCACACTCCCATGGTCTCCTCCTCACAACAAGGGGACACACTCTGACTCAGAGGCCAGTCCCCGGGCACACACAAAAGATCATAGGGGGGACCAAATGATGAAATATCATGGTCAGAAAGTCAACATGACAGAATCTGTACCGATCCCTGACCCCCCTTCACAAGATCTAACTGTGTCGCAGTCATGTGAGTGGCCCGAGGAGGAGGAGACCGAGGACGAGTACCCCAGCCCCATCTGTCATGCGGCCGGACCTGGCAACGAGCTCCAGGACTGGGAAATCCCAACACGCAAAGAATTTCTCATCCTGGGGGACACTAACATTGGTTTTTTCCCCCAACTTTCATACTACACGGTGCAGGCTGATAGCTACCCGGGGGCTACCTTCAACGACTTCAAAAAATTAATAATGAAGTCGGGACAACACGACCAGGTTCAGGTATTGATTCTTTCAGTGGGACTTTATAACAGGGACGAGGATGCGGATTCAGCCACAATCGAACAGCTCCGCTCCATGCATGAAAAGGCCAGCTGCGCCTTCCCCAGTGCTGAAATTTGGATCCTTATCATTAACTTCTCACCACGCTTATCAACAGCACAAAAGAATAAATTACACAAAATCAATCTATACATACAACAGAACTTCTCCTTTCTTCACCCACTTCCTCAGGAACTCTTTCACACTCAAAAGAACAACATCCACTGGACTCCGGAAACTGCTAGTGGGGTCCTCTCTCACTGGTGCAGACAGCTAAACACAACCCTGCCTGGTGTGAGTGAGGCCTCGCTGCAGTGACCAACCCACTTCACCTTTAAAGTCTACACATACACATAAAACTTACCTTCATAGAACAGAACTCTATACTAAGGCATACATACATTATAAGCAGTACAGCACTGGGGAGGGCGCACCTTGGACCTCACTGTCAATTACAACCTACCCCAACAGAGCATAATACTCACCTAAAGTTCACTATAGGCCGCATCTGGATCCCTGTTCCTGGGGAGGAGAGTGGAGAGAATCTGGAGCAAGAAAACTCACACATAGAATTTTTTAATTTTGTTTTCTTTACATAACCTTGTTAACTAACCATAACCTTCTTTATATAGCTCGGACAGAGATCACTTACACACACCACCACCTAATACTCAATCAATAAAAATAAAGACATTAAAGGAAATCATCTGTGTCTTCTTCCATCTGTGTTCAATTAAGGTCAACTGTGTTTAATTTAAAATAACAAGGTCACTGTACTCTCATCTTGTTTGTCCTGGGCTGCATCTGTACCTGGTCATATGTACATACCACACACTTCCACAAACCACATTGTACACAGGTTTTTAAAGGTTTTTTGGTGATTTCAGTTATGAAAATTGATTGTGGTACATATATAAATATATACATATATTATAATTGATTAAAATTACTTGCATACAATTAAAATGGAACTCACACTCACCTATTTCATTTGCAGGGAGGCGGGGGGAATGCAACGGACCGCACATCCCCAGGCCAGTGCACCACAACCTCCTTTGGACTCCTGAGCACTAACCCTAACCCAAACCTAACCCTAACGTGCTCTAAACTACTTTCTGTGCAGTGACATTTTTCATCAACACTTTGTACAATTTTCGGAATTTTTCAAAAAATACATTGATTCCTATGGGAAAACGGTTTTCTCGCGATAACTCGAGAACGGTACATCCTAGAGACTTGCAACCCGTCTCCGTCTGCCATAATTCGGCCACGCCCGACACGTAGACACCAAGCACGTGTCTCTACGACCTTCCGTTCCGGAGATATCAACAAAAAAACTTGTTTTTTGACCATAACTCCGCCCCCCTATTACGGACATCGACGATCCTAGTATCCATCAACGCGGCCTGACGAGACAAACACATGAAGGTATGGCACATTTTGATACAACCTTCCTATCAAGAGTTATTCACAAATATGTCATCCTCAAATATGTCATCGTGGTTATCATCCCCATTCCTAACCCTAACCCTAACCCTAACCCTAACCCTAACCCTAACCCTAAGGTGGACACTCAATAGCGCCACCTGTGGACCGAAAACATATGAAAGTGACTTCACAAAAAGTCACTTCCAATGGACTCAGAATGGCCTGAAACGTGCTCTAAACTACTCTCTGTGCAGTGACATTTTTCATCAACAATTTTCGGAATTTTTCGAAAAATACATTGATTCCTATGGGAAAACGGTTTTCTCGCGATAACTCGAGAACGGTACATCCTAGAGACTTGCAACTCGTCTCCGTCTGCCATAATTCGGCCACACCCGACACGTAGACACCAAGCACGTGTCTCTACGACCTTCCGTTCCGGAGATATCAACAAAAAAACTTATTTTTCGACCAGAACTCCGCCCCCCTATTTCGGACATCGACAATCCTGGTATACATCGACGCGGCCTGACGAGACCAACATGTGAATGTATGGCACATTTTGATACCACCTTCCTATCAAAAGTTATTCACAAATATGTCATCCTCAAATATGTCATCGTGGTTATCATCCCCATTCCTAACCCTAACCCTAACCCTAACCCTAACCCTAACCCTAACCCTTTCCTTACCCTAAACCTAACCTCACCCTCAATCTAACCCTACCTTCTCCTTACCCTAAACCTAACCTTACTCTCAACCTAACCCTAAACCTTACCTTATCCCTACCTAACCCTAACCTTTTCCTTACCCTAAACCTAACCTTACCTTCTACCTAACCCTAAACCTAACCTTTCCCTCAACCGTACACTAACCCTACCTTACCCAATCCTGACCCTAACCTAACCATTCCTCAACCTGTGTTTTTTTTTTTTTTTTTTTTTTTTTTTTTTTTTTAAAGCCCCAGCTTCTCTTATCTCCACTTCTCAAACAGAACTGCAGGTGTCCCGCAGGAACCGGACCCCGGAAAATAGAAATAAAATAATACCACTGCCTGTCTCCCAGTTTTATTCATTTTTATCCAAAAGTGTCCAAATAACACTAATTTTAGTTTTTGTTGGGATGTGTTGTTTATTTAACCATTTTACTACTATGGTGGTCGTTCTTATTTATTTATTAATTTTATTTTTATTATATATATATTTATGAGTGTTTTATGGGGTGAATGGGCTGGATCGGTATGAATTTTAGTGTGATGGTTTTACATGGATTTTGATAACTTTTATCCTGTTTTTATATGTTTAAGAGGCCTTTTGTCTCCTTCTTACTCTCTATTGTTGGTTTGCTTTTTAATGGTTTTTACATGTATTTATTTATTGGATGTATATTTTTATTATATATTAATTTTTATTTATTTAGCTTCACCCATCCGATTCATTTACTTCCATATACACTCCTATGAACTTTTTATGAAATTTTATATATTAATAAATATTATAATTTTATTTTATTTATTTTATTTTATTATATTTTATTATATATTTTATTTATATAATTTTTTGTAATACTTTTCTTAATTTAAATACATATACATAATTTTGGTTTTATGGTTTTAGTTTGCAGCACATCCTTACAACTCTCCTTTATACAATAGCCCCTGTTTTTAAAGGAAATATATACAGAGGTTAACTTACCTGTTGGGATTTTAGATTTATTTGTTTTGTTTTTTTGGGAGGCACGTGGTGGGTGGGTGGCCACATTGGCTGCTCCCCTGTCTGTGGGAGACGTGGGATTACCGGCTCGGGGACTTGAACCCTGCTCCCCCGGTTGATAGTCGGTGCAGGTACACATGTACTATTCCAATTATATAAAAACCATTTACTTCTTCCCCCATTTACCATCCACACATCACTACACCAGAAATAGACAGTTTTAGCCCAAGTCTGTAGGCCAGTGCATTTAAAGTTTAACCTACTTCCCCTGAACCCCAACCCCAACCCCAACCCTAACCCTAACCCTAACCTCATCACTTCCCTCACCAGAACACAGAGCAACCAGCTGGCTCTTAACGTAGCCACAAACTGGGCTAGAAAACGATATGGAGCCAGACTGGACCCGGACACCATCAACATAACACATTCACTCCTTTTCCCTACAGGCCCCCACCCCCCACCACCTCCATCCCCTCCGGATCCTCCTCCGGACATACCTGTTTCTTCCTCCCCCTCTCCCACCTCTGACTTTCCCTTACCCACCACTTCTTCTTCCCCCAGGCAGGACCTCCAGAGGACGGCGGCCATCGTGGCCCCTGGGAACAGCTATCAGTCTGTTAAAAAACAAAACATCTCCACCCAAACAGTCAATCAGGCTACCCAGTCCTGGAGCTCCAACACCAAGCCTACATGCTCTGGCCGTGGCAGAGGTGTGCTGGAGGTGGACACCAATTCCACTCGGGTGTCCACACTCCCATGGTCTCCTCCTCACAACAAGGGGACACACTCTGACTCAGAGGCCAGTCCCCGGGCACACACAAAAGATCATAGGGGGGACCAAATGATGAAATATCATGGTCAGAAAGTCAACATGACAGAATCTGTACCGATCCCTGACCCCCCTTCACAAGATCTAACTGTGTCGCAGTCATGTGAGTGGCCCGAGGAGGAGGAGACCGAGGACGAGTACCCCAGCCCCATCTGTCATGCGGCCGGACCTGGCAACGAGCTCCAGGACTGGGAAATCCCAACACGCAAAGAATTTCTCATCCTGGGGGACACTAACATTGGTTTTTTCCCCCAACTTTCATACTACACGGTGCAGGCTGATAGCTACCCGGGGGCTACCTTCAACGACTTCAAAAAATTAATAATGAAGTCGGGACAACACGACCAGGTTCAGGTATTGATTCTTTCAGTGGGACTTTATAACAGGGACGAGGATGCGGATTCAGCCACAATCGAACAGCTCCGCTCCATGCATGAAAAGGCCAGCTGCGCCTTCCCCAGTGCTGAAATTTGGATCCTTATCATTAACTTCTCACCACGCTTATCAACAGCACAAAAGAATAAATTACACAAAATCAATCTATACATACAACAGAACTTCTCCTTTCTTCACCCACTTCCTCAGGAACTCTTTCACACTCAAAAGAACAACATCCACTGGACTCCGGAAACTGCTAGTGGGGTCCTCTCTCACTGGTGCAGACAGCTAAACACAACCCTGCCTGGTGTGAGTGAGGCCTCGCTGCAGTGACCAACCCACTTCACCTTTAAAGTCTACACATACACATAAAACTTACCTTCATAGAACAGAACTCTATACTAAGGCATACATACATTATAAGCAGTACAGCACTGGGGAGGGCGCACCTTGGACCTCACTGTCAATTACAACCTACCCCAACAGAGCATAATACTCACCTAAAGTTCACTATAGGCCGCATCTGGATCCCTGTTCCTGGGGAGGAGAGTGGAGAGAATCTGGAGCAAGAAAACTCACACATAGAATTTTTTAATTTTGTTTTCTTTACATAACCTTGTTAACTAACCATAACCTTCTTTATATAGCTCGGACAGAGATCACTTACACACACCACCACCTAATACTCAATCAATAAAAATAAAGACATTAAAGGAAATCATCTGTGTCTTCTTCCATCTGTGTTCAATTAAGGTCAACTGTGTTTAATTTAAAATAACAAGGTCACTGTACTCTCATCTTGTTTGTCCTGGGCTGCATCTGTACCTGGTCATATGTACATACCACACACTTCCACAAACCACATTGTACACAGGTTTTTAAAGGTTTTTTGGTGATTTCAGTTATGAAAATTGATTGTGGTACATATATAAATATATACATATATTATAATTGATTAAAATTACTTGCATACAATTAAAATGGAACTCACACTCACCTATTTCATTTGCAGGGAGGCGGGGGGAATGCAACGGACCGCACATCCCCAGGCCAGTGCACCACAACCTCCTTTGGACTCCTGAGCACTAACCCTAACCCAAACCTAACCCTAACGTGCTCTAAACTACTTTCTGTGCAGTGACATTTTTCATCAACACTTTGTACAATTTTCGGAATTTTTCAAAAAATACATTGATTCCTATGGGAAAACGGTTTTCTCGCGATAACTCGAGAACGGTACATCCTAGAGACTTGCAACCCGTCTCCGTCTGCCATAATTCGGCCACGCCCGACACGTAGACACCAAGCACGTGTCTCTACGACCTTCCGTTCCGGAGATATCAACAAAAAAACTTGTTTTTTGACCATAACTCCGCCCCCCTATTACGGACATCGACGATCCTAGTATCCATCAACGCGGCCTGACGAGACAAACACATGAAGGTATGGCACATTTTGATACAACCTTCCTATCAAGAGTTATTCACAAATATGTCATCCTCAAATATGTCATCGTGGTTATCATCCCCATTCCTAACCCTAACCCTAACCCTAACCCTAACCCTAACCCTAACCCTAAGGTGGACACTCAATAGCGCCACCTGTGGACCGAAAACATATGAAAGTGACTTCACAAAAAGTCACTTCCAATGGACTCAGAATGGCCTGAAACGTGCTCTAAACTACTCTCTGTGCAGTGACATTTTTCATCAACAATTTTCGGAATTTTTCGAAAAATACATTGATTCCTATGGGAAAACGGTTTTCTCGCGATAACTCGAGAACGGTACATCCTAGAGACTTGCAACTCGTCTCCGTCTGCCATAATTCGGCCACACCCGACACGTAGACACCAAGCACGTGTCTCTACGACCTTCCGTTCCGGAGATATCAACAAAAAAACTTATTTTTCGACCAGAACTCCGCCCCCCTATTTCGGACATCGACAATCCTGGTATACATCGACGCGGCCTGACGAGACCAACATGTGAATGTATGGCACATTTTGATACCACCTTCCTATCAAAAGTTATTCACAAATATGTCATCCTCAAATATGTCATCGTGGTTATCATCCCCATTCCTAACCCTAACCCTAACCCTAACCCTAACCCTGTTTTGTTTTATTTTTCCAACTGTGTCTTTTTCCTTTAAGGTCAACCTACCCCTGTCTCCTTACCCTAAACTTAACCACTCCATCCTCACGCCTAAACCTAACCTTTACGTCCATCATAACTCTTTCTTTCTATATGTTATTTTAAAAGTTATTTACTACCTCCTCCTATTTTGTCCTTTTTTTCACGTACAATACACATTCCAAGAACATCTATAGTTAACCGACAGGTGCAGCTCAGGATTTCTGGACTCTCTCCACTCTCCTCCACCATCTTTATTAACAACATCTTTCAACAGTGCATTACTGTGCCCACTGGAGGAATCAAACCAGCAACAAATTTGCTGTTCCTCTGGAGGGATCCCACACAAGAGTTCCTGGTTCCCCCTCCAACCACTCTCCCATAGGTTGGAGTCTCTTTCCCCTCCTTTTTCTTTCCTCCCCTCATTCCTACCTATCACTCCCTTTCCCTCTCATTCCCCGCTCATACATAGGTTCATTTAAACTTAGGGCAGGCCTTGGCTGTGGGCCAATCAGAAGGGAGAGTGGGCCTAATTTTTGGAGGGAAAATCCTACTCCCCTATAAAGGGCCCTCTCTCCCTCTGAGCCTTGTTTTCCCACAGTTTCCCTCTGAAGAAGCACCAGGAGTGCGAAACGTCAGGGACCTTGCTCTCACCGGATTGTCTTGTTTTACCCTTTTTATAGCAATTCGGCCTTTTAAACCACTTTTTAAACCCGTTGTTGGTATTTTAAACTTATTTATTAAAAGTTAAGTTTTAATATCACCCTAGGAGCACCACCATTTAACACCGCACCGCCATCTGGCCTTTTTAAACCTTTTTCTGCTACTCCACGGACCTAACCTCCAGAACATCAAGTATGTTTTCCAGGAACCACAGACACCCTAATCCGGGACACACGGGACCTAGAAAGAGGAAGGAACCACATTACAGGAGCAACAACAGCAGTAACTGGCAACAGGTGGGTGCTCCACACATGGGTGCAAGTTTGGTGGAGGGTTGCAGACACCGGTGTGGGCAGGGATGTGGGGGACAAGGCAGGCCTGCAGCCGAGTACCACAGGGCCCCCTACATCGCACCCAACACACATCACACTGGGGGCAGAGCCTCATACACCACACATGCACACAACTACAGTCACTCAACTACATCATCACGACAGGCTTTGGATCCGGACATTAGAGCATCAGCTAAAAAACATTTTAAGCTCATACAAGCAGTTCATCACTCAAGGATCATAGATACAGCCATAAACACAGGACAAATACCCACAGGCATGTTAAAACAGACACATAGACTCACACAATTCATTAAACCTGCTTCACCCACTGACAATACTCAGGACCGGATCATAGAAAACACAAACACGTGGATGCACAATAACATGGTTATACTCAAGGGACATTACACTAACCTCATCACTTCCCTCACCAGAACACAGAGCAACCAGCTGGCTCTTAACGTAGCCACAAACTGGGCTAGAAAACGATATGGAGCCAGACTGGACCCGGACACCATCAACATAACACATTCACTCCTTTTCCCTACAGGCCCCCACCCCCCACCACCTCCATCCCCTCCGGATCCTCCTCCGGACATACCTGTTTCTTCCTCCCCCTCTCCCACCTCTGACTTTCCCTTACCCACCACTTCTTCTTCCCCCAGGCAGGACCTCCAGAGGACGGCGGCCATCGTGGCCCCTGGGAACAGCTATCAGTCTGTTAAAAAACAAAACATCTCCACCCAAACAGTCAATCAGGCTACCCAGTCCTGGAGCTCCAACACCAAGCCTACATGCTCTGGCCGTGGCAGAGGTGTGCTGGAGGTGGACACCAATTCCACTCGGGTGTCCACACTCCCATGGTCTCCTCCTCACAACAAGGGGACACACTCTGACTCAGAGGCCAGTCCCCGGGCACACACAAAAGATCATAGGGGGGACCAAATGATGAAATATCATGGTCAGAAAGTCAACATGACAGAATCTGTACCGATCCCTGACCCCCCTTCACAAGATCTAACTGTGTCGCAGTCATGTGAGTGGCCCGAGGAGGAGGAGACCGAGGACGAGTACCCCAGCCCCATCTGTCATGCGGCCGGACCTGGCAACGAGCTCCAGGACTGGGAAATCCCAACACGCAAAGAATTTCTCATCCTGGGGGACACTAACATTGGTTTTTTCCCCCAACTTTCATACTACACGGTGCAGGCTGATAGCTACCCGGGGGCTACCTTCAACGACTTCAAAAAATTAATAATGAAGTCGGGACAACACGACCAGGTTCAGGTATTGATTCTTTCAGTGGGACTTTATAACAGGGACGAGGATGCGGATTCAGCCACAATCGAACAGCTCCGCTCCATGCATGAAAAGGCCAGCTGCGCCTTCCCCAGTGCTGAAATTTGGATCCTTATCATTAACTTCTCACCACGCTTATCAACAGCACAAAAGAATAAATTACACAAAATCAATCTATACATACAACAGAACTTCTCCTTTCTTCACCCACTTCCTCAGGAACTCTTTCACACTCAAAAGAACAACATCCACTGGACTCCGGAAACTGCTAGTGGGGTCCTCTCTCACTGGTGCAGACAGCTAAACACAACCCTGCCTGGTGTGAGTGAGGCCTCGCTGCAGTGACCAACCCACTTCACCTTTAAAGTCTACACATACACATAAAACTTACCTTCATAGAACAGAACTCTATACTAAGGCATACATACATTATAAGCAGTACAGCACTGGGGAGGGCGCACCTTGGACCTCACTGTCAATTACAACCTACCCCAACAGAGCATAATACTCACCTAAAGTTCACTATAGGCCGCATCTGGATCCCTGTTCCTGGGGAGGAGAGTGGAGAGAATCTGGAGCAAGAAAACTCACACATAGAATTTTTTAATTTTGTTTTCTTTACATAACCTTGTTAACTAACCATAACCTTCTTTATATAGCTCGGACAGAGATCACTTACACACACCACCACCTAATACTCAATCAATAAAAATAAAGACATTAAAGGAAATCATCTGTGTCTTCTTCCATCTGTGTTCAATTAAGGTCAACTGTGTTTAATTTAAAATAACAAGGTCACTGTACTCTCATCTTGTTTGTCCTGGGCTGCATCTGTACCTGGTCATATGTACATACCACACACTTCCACAAACCACATTGTACACAGGTTTTTAAAGGTTTTTTGGTGATTTCAGTTATGAAAATTGATTGTGGTACATATATAAATATATACATATATTATAATTGATTAAAATTACTTGCATACAATTAAAATGGAACTCACACTCACCTATTTCATTTGCAGGGAGGCGGGGGGAATGCAACGGACCGCACATCCCCAGGCCAGTGCACCACAACCTCCTTTGGACTCCTGAGCACTAACCCTAACCCAAACCTAACCCTAACGTGCTCTAAACTACTTTCTGTGCAGTGACATTTTTCATCAACACTTTGTACAATTTTCGGAATTTTTCAAAAAATACATTGATTCCTATGGGAAAACGGTTTTCTCGCGATAACTCGAGAACGGTACATCCTAGAGACTTGCAACCCGTCTCCGTCTGCCATAATTCGGCCACGCCCGACACGTAGACACCAAGCACGTGTCTCTACGACCTTCCGTTCCGGAGATATCAACAAAAAAACTTGTTTTTTGACCATAACTCCGCCCCCCTATTACGGACATCGACGATCCTAGTATCCATCAACGCGGCCTGACGAGACAAACACATGAAGGTATGGCACATTTTGATACAACCTTCCTATCAAGAGTTATTCACAAATATGTCATCCTCAAATATGTCATCGTGGTTATCATCCCCATTCCTAACCCTAACCCTAACCCTAACCCTAACCCTAAGGTGGACACTCAATAGCGCCACCTGTGGACCGAAAACATATGAAAGTGACTTCACAAAAAGTCACTTCCAATGGACTCAGAATGGCCTGAAACGTGCTCTAAACTACTCTCTGTGCAGTGACATTTTTCATCAACAATTTTCGGAATTTTTCGAAAAATACATTGATTCCTATGGGAAAACGGTTTTCTCGCGATAACTCGAGAACGGTACATCCTAGAGACTTGCAACTCGTCTCCGTCTGCCATAATTCGGCCACACCCGACACGTAGACACCAAGCACGTGTCTCTACGACCTTCCGTTCCGGAGATATCAACAAAAAAACTTATTTTTCGACCAGAACTCCGCCCCCCTATTTCGGACATCGACAATCCTGGTATACATCGACGCGGCCTGACGAGACCAACATGTGAATGTATGGCACATTTTGATACCACCTTCCTATCAAAAGTTATTCACAAATATGTCATCCTCAAATATGTCATCGTGGTTATCATCCCCATTCCTAACCCTAACCCTAACCCTAACCCTAACCCTGTTTTGTTTTATTTTTCCAACTGTGTCTTTTTCCTTTAAGGTCAACCTACCCCTGTCTCCTTACCCTAAACTTAACCACTCCATCCTCACGCCTAAACCTAACCTTTACGTCCATCATAACTCTTTCTTTCTATATGTTATTTTAAAAGTTATTTACTACCTCCTCCTATTTTGTCCTTTTTTTCACGTACAATACACATTCCAAGAACATCTATAGTTAACCGACAGGTGCAGCTCAGGATTTCTGGACTCTCTCCACTCTCCTCCACCATCTTTATTAACAACATCTTTCAACAGTGCATTACTGTGCCCACTGGAGGAATCAAACCAGCAACAAATTTGCTGTTCCTCTGGAGGGATCCCACACAAGAGTTCCTGGTTCCCCCTCCAACCACTCTCCCATAGGTTGGAGTCTCTTTCCCCTCCTTTTTCTTTCCTCCCCTCATTCCTACCTATCACTCCCTTTCCCTCTCATTCCCCGCTCATACATAGGTTCATTTAAACTTAGGGCAGGCCTTGGCTGTGGGCCAATCAGAAGGGAGAGTGGGCCTAATTTTTGGAGGGAAAATCCTACTCCCCTATAAAGGGCCCTCTCTCCCTCTGAGCCTTGTTTTCCCACAGTTTCCCTCTGAAGAAGCACCAGGAGTGCGAAACGTCAGGGACCTTGCTCTCACCGGATTGTCTTGTTTTACCCTTTTTATAGCAATTCGGCCTTTTAAACCACTTTTTAAACCCGTTGTTGGTATTTTAAACTTATTTATTAAAAGTTAAGTTTTAATATCACCCTAGGAGCACCACCATTTAACACCGCACCGCCATCTGGCCTTTTTAAACCTTTTTCTGCTACTCCACGGACCTAACCTCCAGAACATCAAGTATGTTTTCCAGGAACCCCAGACACCCTAATCCGGGACACACGGGACCTAGAAAGAGGAAGGAACCACATTACAGGAGCAACAACAGCAGTAACTGGCAACAGGTGGGTGCTCCACACATGGGTGCAAGTTTGGTGGAGGGTTGCAGACACCGGTGTGGGCAGGGATGTGGGGGACAAGGCAGGCCTGCAGCCGAGTACCACAGGGCCCCCTACATCGCACCCAACACACATCACACTGGGGGCAGAGCCTCATACACCACACATGCACACAACTACAGTCACTCAACTACATCATCACGACAGGCTTTGGATCCGGACATTAGAGCATCAGCTAAAAAACATTTTAAGCTCATACAAGCAGTTCATCACTCAAGGATCATAGATACAGCCATAAACACAGGACAAATACCCACAGGCATGTTAAAACAGACACATAGACTCACACAATTCATTAAACCTGCTTCACCCACTGACAATACTCAGGACCGGATCATAGAAAACACAAACACGTGGATGCACAATAACATGGTTATACTCAAGGGACATTACACTAACCTCATCACTTCCCTCACCAGAACACAGAGCAACCAGCTGGCTCTTAACGTAGCCACAAACTGGGCTAGAAAACGATATGGAGCCAGACTGGACCCGGACACCATCAACATAACACATTCACTCCTTTTCCCTACAGGCCCCCACCCCCCACCACCTCCATCCCCTCCGGATCCTCCTCCGGACATACCTGTTTCTTCCTCCCCCTCTCCCACCTCTGACTTTCCCTTACCCACCACTTCTTCTTCCCCCAGGCAGGACCTCCAGAGGACGGCGGCCATCGTGGCCCCTGGGAACAGCTATCAGTCTGTTAAAAAACAAAACATCTCCACCCAAACAGTCAATCAGGCTACCCAGTCCTGGAGCTCCAACACCAAGCCTACATGCTCTGGCCGTGGCAGAGGTGTGCTGGAGGTGGACACCAATTCCACTCGGGTGTCCACACTCCCATGGTCTCCTCCTCACAACAAGGGGACACACTCTGACTCAGAGGCCAGTCCCCGGGCACACACAAAAGATCATAGGGGGGACCAAATGATGAAATATCATGGTCAGAAAGTCAACATGACAGAATCTGTACCGATCCCTGACCCCCCTTCACAAGATCTAACTGTGTCGCAGTCATGTGAGTGGCCCGAGGAGGAGGAGACCGAGGACGAGTACCCCAGCCCCATCTGTCATGCGGCCGGACCTGGCAACGAGCTCCAGGACTGGGAAATCCCAACACGCAAAGAATTTCTCATCCTGGGGGACACTAACATTGGTTTTTTCCCCCAACTTTCATACTACACGGTGCAGGCTGATAGCTACCCGGGGGCTACCTTCAACGACTTCAAAAAATTAATAATGAAGTCGGGACAACACGACCAGGTTCAGGTATTGATTCTTTCAGTGGGACTTTATAACAGGGACGAGGATGCGGATTCAGCCACAATCGAACAGCTCCGCTCCATGCATGAAAAGGCCAGCTGCGCCTTCCCCAGTGCTGAAATTTGGATCCTTATCATTAACTTCTCACCACGCTTATCAACAGCACAAAAGAATAAATTACACAAAATCAATCTATACATACAACAGAACTTCTCCTTTCTTCACCCACTTCCTCAGGAACTCTTTCACACTCAAAAGAACAACATCCACTGGACTCCGGAAACTGCTAGTGGGGTCCTCTCTCACTGGTGCAGACAGCTAAACACAACCCTGCCTGGTGTGAGTGAGGCCTCGCTGCAGTGACCAACCCACTTCACCTTTAAAGTCTACACATACACATAAAACTTACCTTCATAGAACAGAACTCTATACTAAGGCATACATACATTATAAGCAGTACAGCACTGGGGAGGGCGCACCTTGGACCTCACTGTCAATTACAACCTACCCCAACAGAGCATAATACTCACCTAAAGTTCACTATAGGCCGCATCTGGATCCCTGTTCCTGGGGAGGAGAGTGGAGAGAATCTGGAGCAAGAAAACTCACACATAGAATTTTTTAATTTTGTTTTCTTTACATAACCTTGTTAACTAACCATAACCTTCTTTATATAGCTCGGACAGAGATCACTTACACACACCACCACCTAATACTCAATCAATAAAAATAAAGACATTAAAGGAAATCATCTGTGTCTTCTTCCATCTGTGTTCAATTAAGGTCAACTGTGTTTAATTTAAAATAACAAGGTCACTGTACTCTCATCTTGTTTGTCCTGGGCTGCATCTGTACCTGGTCATATGTACATACCACACACTTCCACAAACCACATTGTACACAGGTTTTTAAAGGTTTTTTGGTGATTTCAGTTATGAAAATTGATTGTGGTACATATATAAATATATACATATATTATAATTGATTAAAATTACTTGCATACAATTAAAATGGAACTCACACTCACCTATTTCATTTGCAGGGAGGCGGGGGGAATGCAACGGACCGCACATCCCCAGGCCAGTGCACCACAACCTCCTTTGGACTCCTGAGCACTAACCCTAACCCAAACCTAACCCTAACGTGCTCTAAACTACTTTCTGTGCAGTGACATTTTTCATCAACACTTTGTACAATTTTCGGAATTTTTCAAAAAATACATTGATTCCTATGGGAAAACGGTTTTCTCGCGATAACTCGAGAACGGTACATCCTAGAGACTTGCAACCCGTCTCCGTCTGCCATAATTCGGCCACGCCCGACACGTAGACACCAAGCACGTGTCTCTACGACCTTCCGTTCCGGAGATATCAACAAAAAAACTTATTTTTCGACCAGAACTCCGCCCCCCTATTTCGGACATCGACAATCCTGGTATACATCGACGCGGCCTGACGAGACCAACATGTGAATGTATGGCACATTTTGATACCACCTTCCTATCAAAAGTTATTCACAAATATGTCATCCTCAAATATGTCATCGTGGTTATCATCCCCATTCCTAACCCTAACCCTAACCCTAACCCTGTTTTGTTTTATTTTTCCAACTGTGTCTTTTTCCTTTAAGGTCAACCTACCCCTGTCTCCTTACCCTAAACTTAACCACTCCATCCTCACGCCTAAACCTAACCTTTACGTCCATCATAACTCTTTCTTTCTATATGTTATTTTAAAAGTTATTTACTACCTCCTCCTATTTTGTCCTTTTTTTCACGTACAATACACATTCCAAGAACATCTATAGTTAACCGACAGGTGCAGCTCAGGATTTCTGGACTCTCTCCACTCTCCTCCACCATCTTTATTAACAACATCTTTCAACAGTGCATTACTGTGCCCACTGGAGGAATCAAACCAGCAACAAATTTGCTGTTCCTCTGGAGGGATCCCACACAAGAGTTCCTGGTTCCCCCTCCAACCACTCTCCCATAGGTTGGAGTCTCTTTCCCCTCCTTTTTCTTTCCTCCCCTCATTCCTACCTATCACTCCCTTTCCCTCTCATTCCCCGCTCATACATAGGTTCATTTAAACTTAGGGCAGGCCTTGGCTGTGGGCCAATCAGAAGGGAGAGTGGGCCTAATTTTTGGAGGGAAAATCCTACTCCCCTATAAAGGGCCCTCTCTCCCTCTGAGCCTTGTTTTCCCACAGTTTCCCTCTGAAGAAGCACCAGGAGTGCGAAACGTCAGGGACCTTGCTCTCACCGGATTGTCTTGTTTTACCCTTTTTATAGCAATTCGGCCTTTTAAACCACTTTTTAAACCCGTTGTTGGTATTTTAAACTTATTTATTAAAAGTTAAGTTTTAATATCACCCTAGGAGCACCACCATTTAACACCGCACCGCCATCTGGCCTTTTTAAACCTTTTTCTGCTACTCCACGGACCTAACCTCCAGAACATCAAGTATGTTTTCCAGGAACCACAGACACCCTAATCCGGGACACACGGGACCTAGAAAGAGGAAGGAACCACATTACAGGAGCAACAACAGCAGTAACTGGCAACAGGTGGGTGCTCCACACATGGGTGCAAGTTTGGTGGAGGGTTGCAGACACCGGTGTGGGCAGGGATGTGGGGGACAAGGCAGGCCTGCAGCCGAGTACCACAGGGCCCCCTACATCGCACCCAACACACATCACACTGGGGGCAGAGCCTCATACACCACACATGCACACAACTACAGTCACTCAACTACATCATCACGACAGGCTTTGGATCCGGACATTAGAGCATCAGCTAAAAAACATTTTAAGCTCATACAAGCAGTTCATCACTCAAGGATCATAGATACAGCCATAAACACAGGACAAATACCCACAGGCATGTTAAAACAGACACATAGACTCACACAATTCATTAAACCTGCTTCACCCACTGACAATACTCAGGACCGGATCATAGAAAACACAAACACGTGGATGCACAATAACATGGTTATACTCAAGGGACATTACACTAACCTCATCACTTCCCTCACCAGAACACAGAGCAACCAGCTGGCTCTTAACGTAGCCACAAACTGGGCTAGAAAACGATATGGAGCCAGACTGGACCCGGACACCATCAACATAACACATTCACTCCTTTTCCCTACAGGCCCCCACCCCCCACCACCTCCATCCCCTCCGGATCCTCCTCCGGACATACCTGTTTCTTCCTCCCCCTCTCCCACCTCTGACTTTCCCTTACCCACCACTTCTTCTTCCCCCAGGCAGGACCTCCAGAGGACGGCGGCCATCGTGGCCCCTGGGAACAGCTATCAGTCTGTTAAAAAACAAAACATCTCCACCCAAACAGTCAATCAGGCTACCCAGTCCTGGAGCTCCAACACCAAGCCTACATGCTCTGGCCGTGGCAGAGGTGTGCTGGAGGTGGACACCAATTCCACTCGGGTGTCCACACTCCCATGGTCTCCTCCTCACAACAAGGGGACACACTCTGACTCAGAGGCCAGTCCCCGGGCACACACAAAAGATCATAGGGGGGACCAAATGATGAAATATCATGGTCAGAAAGTCAACATGACAGAATCTGTACCGATCCCTGACCCCCCTTCACAAGATCTAACTGTGTCGCAGTCATGTGAGTGGCCCGAGGAGGAGGAGACCGAGGACGAGTACCCCAGCCCCATCTGTCATGCGGCCGGACCTGGCAACGAGCTCCAGGACTGGGAAATCCCAACACGCAAAGAATTTCTCATCCTGGGGGACACTAACATTGGTTTTTTCCCCCAACTTTCATACTACACGGTGCAGGCTGATAGCTACCCGGGGGCTACCTTCAACGACTTCAAAAAATTAATAATGAAGTCGGGACAACACGACCAGGTTCAGGTATTGATTCTTTCAGTGGGACTTTATAACAGGGACGAGGATGCGGATTCAGCCACAATCGAACAGCTCCGCTCCATGCATGAAAAGGCCAGCTGCGCCTTCCCCAGTGCTGAAATTTGGATCCTTATCATTAACTTCTCACCACGCTTATCAACAGCACAAAAGAATAAATTACACAAAATCAATCTATACATACAACAGAACTTCTCCTTTCTTCACCCACTTCCTCAGGAACTCTTTCACACTCAAAAGAACAACATCCACTGGACTCCGGAAACTGCTAGTGGGGTCCTCTCTCACTGGTGCAGACAGCTAAACACAACCCTGCCTGGTGTGAGTGAGGCCTCGCTGCAGTGACCAACCCACTTCACCTTTAAAGTCTACACATACACATAAAACTTACCTTCATAGAACAGAACTCTATACTAAGGCATACATACATTATAAGCAGTACAGCACTGGGGAGGGCGCACCTTGGACCTCACTGTCAATTACAACCTACCCCAACAGAGCATAATACTCACCTAAAGTTCACTATAGGCCGCATCTGGATCCCTGTTCCTGGGGAGGAGAGTGGAGAGAATCTGGAGCAAGAAAACTCACACATAGAATTTTTTAATTTTGTTTTCTTTACATAACCTTGTTAACTAACCATAACCTTCTTTATATAGCTCGGACAGAGATCACTTACACACACCACCACCTAATACTCAATCAATAAAAATAAAGACATTAAAGGAAATCATCTGTGTCTTCTTCCATCTGTGTTCAATTAAGGTCAACTGTGTTTAATTTAAAATAACAAGGTCACTGTACTCTCATCTTGTTTGTCCTGGGCTGCATCTGTACCTGGTCATATGTACATACCACACACTTCCACAAACCACATTGTACACAGGTTTTTAAAGGTTTTTTGGTGATTTCAGTTATGAAAATTGATTGTGGTACATATATAAATATATACATATATTATAATTGATTAAAATTACTTGCATACAATTAAAATGGAACTCACACTCACCTATTTCATTTGCAGGGAGGCGGGGGGAATGCAACGGACCGCACATCCCCAGGCCAGTGCACCACAACCTCCTTTGGACTCCTGAGCACTAACCCTAACCCAAACCTAACCCTAACGTGCTCTAAACTACTTTCTGTGCAGTGACATTTTTCATCAACACTTTGTACAATTTTCGGAATTTTTCAAAAAATACATTGATTCCTATGGGAAAACGGTTTTCTCGCGATAACTCGAGAACGGTACATCCTAGAGACTTGCAACCCGTCTCCGTCTGCCATAATTCGGCCACGCCCGACACGTAGACACCAAGCACGTGTCTCTACGACCTTCCGTTCCGGAGATATCAACAAAAAAACTTGTTTTTTGACCATAACTCCGCCCCCCTATTACGGACATCGACGATCCTAGTATCCATCAACGCGGCCTGACGAGACAAACACATGAAGGTATGGCACATTTTGATACAACCTTCCTATCAAGAGTTATTCACAAATATGTCATCCTCAAATATGTCATCGTGGTTATCATCCCCATTCCTAACCCTAACCCTAACCCTAACCCTAACCCTAACCCTAAGGTGGACACTCAATAGCGCCACCTGTGGACCGAAAACATATGAAAGTGACTTCACAAAAAGTCACTTCCAATGGACTCAGAATGGCCTGAAACGTGCTCTAAACTACTCTCTGTGCAGTGACATTTTTCATCAACAATTTTCGGAATTTTTCGAAAAATACATTGATTCCTATGGGAAAACGGTTTTCTCGCGATAACTCGAGAACGGTACATCCTAGAGACTTGCAACTCGTCTCCGTCTGCCATAATTCGGCCACACCCGACACGTAGACACCAAGCACGTGTCTCTACGACCTTCCGTTCCGGAGATATCAACAAAAAAACTTATTTTTCGACCAGAACTCCGCCCCCCTATTTCGGACATCGACAATCCTGGTATACATCGACGCGGCCTGACGAGACCAACATGTGAATGTATGGCACATTTTGATACCACCTTCCTATCAAAAGTTATTCACAAATATGTCATCCTCAAATATGTCATCGTGGTTATCATCCCCATTCCTAACCCTAACCCTAACCCTAACCCTAACCCTGTTTTGTTTTATTTTTCCAACTGTGTCTTTTTCCTTTAAGGTCAACCTACCCCTGTCTCCTTACCCTAAACTTAACCACTCCATCCTCACGCCTAAACCTAACCTTTACGTCCATCATAACTCTTTCTTTCTATATGTTATTTTAAAAGTTATTTACTACCTCCTCCTATTTTGTCCTTTTTTTCACGTACAATACACATTCCAAGAACATCTATAGTTAACCGACAGGTGCAGCTCAGGATTTCTGGACTCTCTCCACTCTCCTCCACCATCTTTATTAACAACATCTTTCAACAGTGCATTACTGTGCCCACTGGAGGAATCAAACCAGCAACAAATTTGCTGTTCCTCTGGAGGGATCCCACACAAGAGTTCCTGGTTCCCCCTCCAACCACTCTCCCATAGGTTGGAGTCTCTTTCCCCTCCTTTTTCTTTCCTCCCCTCATTCCTACCTATCACTCCCTTTCCCTCTCATTCCCCGCTCATACATAGGTTCATTTAAACTTAGGGCAGGCCTTGGCTGTGGGCCAATCAGAAGGGAGAGTGGGCCTAATTTTTGGAGGGAAAATCCTACTCCCCTATAAAGGGCCCTCTCTCCCTCTGAGCCTTGTTTTCCCACAGTTTCCCTCTGAAGAAGCACCAGGAGTGCGAAACGTCAGGGACCTTGCTCTCACCGGATTGTCTTGTTTTACCCTTTTTATAGCAATTCGGCCTTTTAAACCACTTTTTAAACCCGTTGTTGGTATTTTAAACTTATTTATTAAAAGTTAAGTTTTAATATCACCCTAGGAGCACCACCATTTAACACCGCACCGCCATCTGGCCTTTTTAAACCTTTTTCTGCTACTCCACGGACCTAACCTCCAGAACATCAAGTATGTTTTCCAGGAACCCCAGACACCCTAATCCGGGACACACGGGACCTAGAAAGAGGAAGGAACCACATTACAGGAGCAACAACAGCAGTAACTGGCAACAGGTGGGTGCTCCACACATGGGTGCAAGTTTGGTGGAGGGTTGCAGACACCGGTGTGGGCAGGGATGTGGGGGACAAGGCAGGCCTGCAGCCGAGTACCACAGGGCCCCCTACATCGCACCCAACACACATCACACTGGGGGCAGAGCCTCATACACCACACATGCACACAACTACAGTCACTCAACTACATCATCACGACAGGCTTTGGATCCGGACATTAGAGCATCAGCTAAAAAACATTTTAAGCTCATACAAGCAGTTCATCACTCAAGGATCATAGATACAGCCATAAACACAGGACAAATACCCACAGGCATGTTAAAACAGACACATAGACTCACACAATTCATTAAACCTGCTTCACCCACTGACAATACTCAGGACCGGATCATAGAAAACACAAACACGTGGATGCACAATAACATGGTTATACTCAAGGGACATTACACTAACCTCATCACTTCCCTCACCAGAACACAGAGCAACCAGCTGGCTCTTAACGTAGCCACAAACTGGGCTAGAAAACGATATGGAGCCAGACTGGACCCGGACACCATCAACATAACACATTCACTCCTTTTCCCTACAGGCCCCCACCCCCCACCACCTCCATCCCCTCCGGATCCTCCTCCGGACATACCTGTTTCTTCCTCCCCCTCTCCCACCTCTGACTTTCCCTTACCCACCACTTCTTCTTCCCCCAGGCAGGACCTCCAGAGGACGGCGGCCATCGTGGCCCCTGGGAACAGCTATCAGTCTGTTAAAAAACAAAACATCTCCACCCAAACAGTCAATCAGGCTACCCAGTCCTGGAGCTCCAACACCAAGCCTACATGCTCTGGCCGTGGCAGAGGTGTGCTGGAGGTGGACACCAATTCCACTCGGGTGTCCACACTCCCATGGTCTCCTCCTCACAACAAGGGGACACACTCTGACTCAGAGGCCAGTCCCCGGGCACACACAAAAGATCATAGGGGGGACCAAATGATGAAATATCATGGTCAGAAAGTCAACATGACAGAATCTGTACCGATCCCTGACCCCCCTTCACAAGATCTAACTGTGTCGCAGTCATGTGAGTGGCCCGAGGAGGAGGAGACCGAGGACGAGTACCCCAGCCCCATCTGTCATGCGGCCGGACCTGGCAACGAGCTCCAGGACTGGGAAATCCCAACACGCAAAGAATTTCTCATCCTGGGGGACACTAACATTGGTTTTTTCCCCCAACTTTCATACTACACGGTGCAGGCTGATAGCTACCCGGGGGCTACCTTCAACGACTTCAAAAAATTAATAATGAAGTCGGGACAACACGACCAGGTTCAGGTATTGATTCTTTCAGTGGGACTTTATAACAGGGACGAGGATGCGGATTCAGCCACAATCGAACAGCTCCGCTCCATGCATGAAAAGGCCAGCTGCGCCTTCCCCAGTGCTGAAATTTGGATCCTTATCATTAACTTCTCACCACGCTTATCAACAGCACAAAAGAATAAATTACACAAAATCAATCTATACATACAACAGAACTTCTCCTTTCTTCACCCACTTCCTCAGGAACTCTTTCACACTCAAAAGAACAACATCCACTGGACTCCGGAAACTGCTAGTGGGGTCCTCTCTCACTGGTGCAGACAGCTAAACACAACCCTGCCTGGTGTGAGTGAGGCCTCGCTGCAGTGACCAACCCACTTCACCTTTAAAGTCTACACATACACATAAAACTTACCTTCATAGAACAGAACTCTATACTAAGGCATACATACATTATAAGCAGTACAGCACTGGGGAGGGCGCACCTTGGACCTCACTGTCAATTACAACCTACCCCAACAGAGCATAATACTCACCTAAAGTTCACTATAGGCCGCATCTGGATCCCTGTTCCTGGGGAGGAGAGTGGAGAGAATCTGGAGCAAGAAAACTCACACATAGAATTTTTTAATTTTGTTTTCTTTACATAACCTTGTTAACTAACCATAACCTTCTTTATATAGCTCGGACAGAGATCACTTACACACACCACCACCTAATACTCAATCAATAAAAATAAAGACATTAAAGGAAATCATCTGTGTCTTCTTCCATCTGTGTTCAATTAAGGTCAACTGTGTTTAATTTAAAATAACAAGGTCACTGTACTCTCATCTTGTTTGTCCTGGGCTGCATCTGTACCTGGTCATATGTACATACCACACACTTCCACAAACCACATTGTACACAGGTTTTTAAAGGTTTTTTGGTGATTTCAGTTATGAAAATTGATTGTGGTACATATATAAATATATACATATATTATAATTGATTAAAATTACTTGCATACAATTAAAATGGAACTCACACTCACCTATTTCATTTGCAGGGAGGCGGGGGGAATGCAACGGACCGCACATCCCCAGGCCAGTGCACCACAACCTCCTTTGGACTCCTGAGCACTAACCCTAACCCAAACCTAACCCTAACGTGCTCTAAACTACTTTCTGTGCAGTGACATTTTTCATCAACACTTTGTACAATTTTCGGAATTTTTCAAAAAATACATTGATTCCTATGGGAAAACGGTTTTCTCGCGATAACTCGAGAACGGTACATCCTAGAGACTTGCAACCCGTCTCCGTCTGCCATAATTCGGCCACGCCCGACACGTAGACACCAAGCACGTGTCTCTACGACCTTCCGTTCCGGAGATATCAACAAAAAAACTTATTTTTCGACCAGAACTCCGCCCCCCTATTTCGGACATCGACAATCCTGGTATACATCGACGCGGCCTGACGAGACCAACATGTGAATGTATGGCACATTTTGATACCACCTTCCTATCAAAAGTTATTCACAAATATGTCATCCTCAAATATGTCATCGTGGTTATCATCCCCATTCCTAACCCTAACCCTAACCCTAACCCTAACCCTGTTTTGTTTTATTTTTCCAACTGTGTCTTTTTCCTTTAAGGTCAACCTACCCCTGTCTCCTTACCCTAAACTTAACCACTCCATCCTCACGCCTAAACCTAACCTTTACGTCCATCATAACTCTTTCTTTCTATATGTTATTTTAAAAGTTATTTACTACCTCCTCCTATTTTGTCCTTTTTTTCACGTACAATACACATTCCAAGAACATCTATAGTTAACCGACAGGTGCAGCTCAGGATTTCTGGACTCTCTCCACTCTCCTCCACCATCTTTATTAACAACATCTTTCAACAGTGCATTACTGTGCCCACTGGAGGAATCAAACCAGCAACAAATTTGCTGTTCCTCTGGAGGGATCCCACACAAGAGTTCCTGGTTCCCCCTCCAACCACTCTCCCATAGGTTGGAGTCTCTTTCCCCTCCTTTTTCTTTCCTCCCCTCATTCCTACCTATCACTCCCTTTCCCTCTCATTCCCCGCTCATACATAGGTTCATTTAAACTTAGGGCAGGCCTTGGCTGTGGGCCAATCAGAAGGGAGAGTGGGCCTAATTTTTGGAGGGAAAATCCTACTCCCCTATAAAGGGCCCTCTCTCCCTCTGAGCCTTGTTTTCCCACAGTTTCCCTCTGAAGAAGCACCAGGAGTGCGAAACGTCAGGGACCTTGCTCTCACCGGATTGTCTTGTTTTACCCTTTTTATAGCAATTCGGCCTTTTAAACCACTTTTTAAACCCGTTGTTGGTATTTTAAACTTATTTATTAAAAGTTAAGTTTTAATATCACCCTAGGAGCACCACCATTTAACACCGCACCGCCATCTGGCCTTTTTAAACCTTTTTCTGCTACTCCACGGACCTAACCTCCAGAACATCAAGTATGTTTTCCAGGAACCCCAGACACCCTAATCCGGGACACACGGGACCTAGAAAGAGGAAGGAACCACATTACAGGAGCAACAACAGCAGTAACTGGCAACAGGTGGGTGCTCCACACATGGGTGCAAGTTTGGTGGAGGGTTGCAGACACCGGTGTGGGCAGGGATGTGGGGGACAAGGCAGGCCTGCAGCCGAGTACCACAGGGCCCCCTACATCGCACCCAACACACATCACACTGGGGGCAGAGCCTCATACACCACACATGCACACAACTACAGTCACTCAACTACATCATCACGACAGGCTTTGGATCCGGACATTAGAGCATCAGCTAAAAAACATTTTAAGCTCATACAAGCAGTTCATCACTCAAGGATCATAGATACAGCCATAAACACAGGACAAATACCCACAGGCATGTTAAAACAGACACATAGACTCACACAATTCATTAAACCTGCTTCACCCACTGACAATACTCAGGACCGGATCATAGAAAACACAAACACGTGGATGCACAATAACATGGTTATACTCAAGGGACATTACACTAACCTCATCACTTCCCTCACCAGAACACAGAGCAACCAGCTGGCTCTTAACGTAGCCACAAACTGGGCTAGAAAACGATATGGAGCCAGACTGGACCCGGACACCATCAACATAACACATTCACTCCTTTTCCCTACAGGCCCCCACCCCCCACCACCTCCATCCCCTCCGGATCCTCCTCCGGACATACCTGTTTCTTCCTCCCCCTCTCCCACCTCTGACTTTCCCTTACCCACCACTTCTTCTTCCCCCAGGCAGGACCTCCAGAGGACGGCGGCCATCGTGGCCCCTGGGAACAGCTATCAGTCTGTTAAAAAACAAAACATCTCCACCCAAACAGTCAATCAGGCTACCCAGTCCTGGAGCTCCAACACCAAGCCTACATGCTCTGGCCGTGGCAGAGGTGTGCTGGAGGTGGACACCAATTCCACTCGGGTGTCCACACTCCCATGGTCTCCTCCTCACAACAAGGGGACACACTCTGACTCAGAGGCCAGTCCCCGGGCACACACAAAAGATCATAGGGGGGACCAAATGATGAAATATCATGGTCAGAAAGTCAACATGACAGAATCTGTACCGATCCCTGACCCCCCTTCACAAGATCTAACTGTGTCGCAGTCATGTGAGTGGCCCGAGGAGGAGGAGACCGAGGACGAGTACCCCAGCCCCATCTGTCATGCGGCCGGACCTGGCAACGAGCTCCAGGACTGGGAAATCCCAACACGCAAAGAATTTCTCATCCTGGGGGACACTAACATTGGTTTTTTCCCCCAACTTTCATACTACACGGTGCAGGCTGATAGCTACCCGGGGGCTACCTTCAACGACTTCAAAAAATTAATAATGAAGTCGGGACAACACGACCAGGTTCAGGTATTGATTCTTTCAGTGGGACTTTATAACAGGGACGAGGATGCGGATTCAGCCACAATCGAACAGCTCCGCTCCATGCATGAAAAGGCCAGCTGCGCCTTCCCCAGTGCTGAAATTTGGATCCTTATCATTAACTTCTCACCACGCTTATCAACAGCACAAAAGAATAAATTACACAAAATCAATCTATACATACAACAGAACTTCTCCTTTCTTCACCCACTTCCTCAGGAACTCTTTCACACTCAAAAGAACAACATCCACTGGACTCCGGAAACTGCTAGTGGGGTCCTCTCTCACTGGTGCAGACAGCTAAACACAACCCTGCCTGGTGTGAGTGAGGCCTCGCTGCAGTGACCAACCCACTTCACCTTTAAAGTCTACACATACACATAAAACTTACCTTCATAGAACAGAACTCTATACTAAGGCATACATACATTATAAGCAGTACAGCACTGGGGAGGGCGCACCTTGGACCTCACTGTCAATTACAACCTACCCCAACAGAGCATAATACTCACCTAAAGTTCACTATAGGCCGCATCTGGATCCCTGTTCCTGGGGAGGAGAGTGGAGAGAATCTGGAGCAAGAAAACTCACACATAGAATTTTTTAATTTTGTTTTCTTTACATAACCTTGTTAACTAACCATAACCTTCTTTATATAGCTCGGACAGAGATCACTTACACACACCACCACCTAATACTCAATCAATAAAAATAAAGACATTAAAGGAAATCATCTGTGTCTTCTTCCATCTGTGTTCAATTAAGGTCAACTGTGTTTAATTTAAAATAACAAGGTCACTGTACTCTCATCTTGTTTGTCCTGGGCTGCATCTGTACCTGGTCATATGTACATACCACACACTTCCACAAACCACATTGTACACAGGTTTTTAAAGGTTTTTTGGTGATTTCAGTTATGAAAATTGATTGTGGTACATATATAAATATATACATATATTATAATTGATTAAAATTACTTGCATACAATTAAAATGGAACTCACACTCACCTATTTCATTTGCAGGGAGGCGGGGGGAATGCAACGGACCGCACATCCCCAGGCCAGTGCACCACAACCTCCTTTGGACTCCTGAGCACTAACCCTAACCCAAACCTAACCCTAACGTGCTCTAAACTACTTTCTGTGCAGTGACATTTTTCATCAACACTTTGTACAATTTTCGGAATTTTTCAAAAAATACATTGATTCCTATGGGAAAACGGTTTTCTCGCGATAACTCGAGAACGGTACATCCTAGAGACTTGCAACCCGTCTCCGTCTGCCATAATTCGGCCACGCCCGACACGTAGACACCAAGCACGTGTCTCTACGACCTTCCGTTCCGGAGATATCAACAAAAAAACTTGTTTTTTGACCATAACTCCGCCCCCCTATTACGGACATCGACGATCCTAGTATCCATCAACGCGGCCTGACGAGACAAACACATGAAGGTATGGCACATTTTGATACAACCTTCCTATCAAGAGTTATTCACAAATATGTCATCCTCAAATATGTCATCGTGGTTATCATCCCCATTCCTAACCCTAACCCTAACCCTAACCCTAACCCTAACCCTAACCCTACCCTAACCTAACCCTAACCCTAACCCTAACCCTAACCCTAACCCTAACCCTAACCCTAACGGACCGCACGTCCCCAGGCCAGTGCACCACAACCTCCTTGGACCCCTGAACACTAACCCTAACCCAAACCTAACCCAGCCCGAGCCGGGGATGTGTGGTCTCTTGTACCCCCCCGTCTACCCTGCACCATTGTTTTATCTGTCAACCTATCTGGTCTTCTAAGCTTCAACCCAACCGTCTCTATATTGCCTAAACCTAACCCCTAAACTAATTTTGTTTTATTGTCCAACTGTGTCTTTTTCTTTTCAAGGTTAACCTACCCCTGTCTCCTAACCCTAAACCTAACCACTCCACCCTCACGCCTAAACCTAACCCCTAAACTAATTTTGTTTTATTGTCCAACTGTGTCTTTTTCTTTTCAAGGTTAACCTACCCCTGTCTCTTTACCCTAAACCTAACCTTAACGTTCACACAACTCATTCTCTCTATTTTAAAAGTCATCCACCTTCTCCATTCATTTTGTTCTTTTCTTTCTTCACGTACATACACACATTTAAAACATCAACAGTAAACAGACGGTTGCAGCTCAGGATTTCTGGACTCTCTCCACCCTCCTCCACCACCATTATTAACAACATCTTTCAACAGTGTATTACTGTGCCCACTGGAGGAATCAAACCAGCAACATCCTTGCTGTTCCTCTGGAGGCATCCCACACAAGAGTTCCTGGTTCTCCCTCCAACCACTCTCCCATAGGTTGGAGTTTCCTTCCCCTCCTTTTTCTTTCCTCCCCTCATTCCTACCTATCACTCCCCTTCCCTCTCATTCCCCGCTCATACATAGGTTCATTTAAACTTAGGGCAGGTCTTGGCTGTGGGCCAATCAGAAGGGAGAGTGGGCCTAATTTTTGGAGGGAAAATTAAACTCCCCTATAAAGGGCCCTCTCTCCCTCTGAGCCTTGTTTTCCCACAGTTTCCCTCTGAAGAAGCACCAGGAGTGCGAAACGTCAGGGACCTTGCTCTCACCGGATTGTCTTGTTTTACCCTTTTTATAGCAATTCGGCCTTTTAAACCACTTTTTAAACCCATTGTTGGTATTTTAAACTTATTTATTAAAAGTTAAGTTTTAATATCACCCTAGGAGCACCACCATTTTACACCGCACCGCCATCTGGCCTTTTTAAACCTTTTTCTGCTTCTCCACGGACCTAACCTCCAGAACAACAAGCATGTTTTCCAGGAACCCCAACCACCCTAATCCGGGACACACGGGACCTGGAAGGAGGAAGGAACCACAGCACAGGAGAAACAACAGCAGTAACTGGCAACAGGTGGGTGCTCCACACATGGGTGCAAGTTTGGTGGAGGGTTGCAGGCACCGGTGTGGGCAGGGATGTGGGGGACAAGGCAGGCCTGCAGCCGAGTACCACAGGGCCCCCTACATCGCACCCAACACACATCACACTAGGGGCAGAGCCTCATACACCACACATGCACACAACTACAGTCACTCAACTACATCATCACGACAGGCTTTGGATCCGGACATTAGAGCATCAGCTAAAAAACATTTTAAGCTCATACAAGCAGTTCATCACTCTAGGATCATAGATACAGCCATAAACACAGGACAAATACCCACAGGCATGTTAAAACAGACACAAAGACTCACACACTTCATAAAACCTGCTTCACCCACTGACAATACTCAGGACCGGATCACACAAAACACAAACACGTGGATGCACAATAACATGGTTATACTCAAGGAACACTACACTAACCTCATCACTTCCCTCACTAGAGTACAGAGCAACCAGCTGGCTCTCAACGTAGCCACAAATTGGGCCAGAAAACGATATGGAGCCAGACTGGACCCGGACACCATTAACATAACCCATTCACTCCTTTTTCCTACAGGCCCCCAACCCCCACCACCTCCATCCCCTCCGGATCCTCCTCCGGAAATATCTGTTTCTTCCTCCCCTTCTCCCACCTCTGACTTCCTCTTACCCACCACTTCTTCTTCCCCCAGGCAGGACCTCCAGAGGACGGTGGCCATCTTGGCCCCTGGGAACAGCTATCAGTCTGTTAAAAAACATAACATCACCACCCAAACAGTCAATCAGGCTACCCAGTCCTGGAGCTCCAACACCAAGCCTACATGCTCCGGCCGTGGCGGAGGTGTGCTGGGGGTGGACACTAATTCCACTCGGGTGTCTACACTCCCATGGTCTCCTCCTCACAACAAGGGGACACACTCTGACTCAGAGGCCAGTCCCCGGGCGCACACAAAAGATCATAGGGGGGACCAAATGATGAAATATCATGGTCAGAAAGTCAAAATGACAGAATCTGTACCGATCCCTGACCCCCCTTCACAAGATCAAACTGTGTCGCTGTCGTGTGAGTGGCCCCCGGAGACGGAGACCGAGGATGAGACCCCCAGCCCCATCTGTCACTCGGCCGGACCTGGCAACGAGCTCCAGGACTGGGAAATCCCAATACACAAAGATTGGTTAATCCTGGGGGACACGAACATTGGCTTTATCCCCCAGTTTGCATACACTGGGATGCAGGCTGATAGCTACCCAGGGGCTACCTTCAACGACTTCACAAAACTAATAATGAAGTCGGGACAACATGACAATGTTCTGGTATTGATTCTTTCAGTGGGACTTTATAACAGGGACGACGATGCGGATTCAGCCACAATCGAACAGCTCCGCTCCATGCATGAAAAGGCCAGCTGCGCCTTCCCCGATGCTAAAATTTGGATCCCTATCATTAACTTCTCACCACGCTTATCTACAGCACAAAAGAATAAATTACACAAAATCAATCTCTACATACAACAGAACTTCCCTTTTCTTCACCCACTTCCTCAGGAACTCTTTCACACTCAAAAGAATAACATCCACTGGACCCCGGAAACTGCTAGTGGGGTCTTCTCTCACTGGTGCAGACAACTAAACATAACCCTGCCTGGTGAGAGTGAGGCCCCGCTGCAGTGACCGACCCACTTCACCTATAAAGTCACACATACACATAATACTTACCTTCATAGAACAGAACTCCATACTAAGGCATACACACATTATAAGTAATACAGCACTGGGGAGGGCGCACCTTGGACCTCACTGTCAATTACAACCTACCCCAACAGAGCTAATTACTCACCTTAAGTTCACTATAGGCCGCATCTGGATCCCTGTTCCTGGGGAGGAGAGTGAAGAGAGTTTGGAGCAAGAAACCTCATCCATAGATTTTCATTTGGTTTATTTAACATACCCTGTCTATAAACATAACCTCTTTTTCACATAGCTCTGACAGAGATTACTTACACACGCCACCATCTATAACTTAACCATAAAAATAAAAATATCAAAGAAAATTATCTGTGTCTTCTTTCATCTGAGTTCCATTAAGGTCAACTGTGTTCACAATTTAAATAATAAGGTCATTGTACTTCCATCTTGTTTGTCCTGGGCTGCAGCTGTCTCTGGTCAAATGTACATACATACACACATAAAATAAGCCACAATGTACACGGGAATTAATGTTTTTTGGTGATTTCAGTTTAAGGAAAACTGTATGTTTGTGTATATGTTGTATGGATATGTAGATATAGACATATGTGTGTGTGTATGTATGTATATGTGTATATATGTATATATGTATGTGTGTGTGTATGTATATATATGTATACACATTATTATAAGATGATTAAAAAATATTTCTACAAAATTAAAAAATGGATCTAAAATGATATTCATACTCACCCATTTTATTTGCAGGGAGGCGGGGGGAATGCAACGGACCGCACGTCCCCAGGCCAGTGCACCACAACCTCCTTGGACCCCTGAACACTAACCCTAACCCAAACCTAACCCTAACCCTAACCCTAACCCTAACCCTAACCCTAACCCTAACCCTAAAAACAACAAAAACTTTATTACTTATATAGCCAAGGCGAACCCAACTGAAAAGGACAAATAAGTCAAACTAAATAATAATTAAGGACAATAAGTCTAAATAAATAAAAATAAAAACAAAGTAACCCTATTCTGGAAGATGGGGATGGGGGGCTGACCATCACAGGATGGAGAGTGCACCTCCGGGACCCACATTTGTGGATCCTGGCTCTACCCCTTAACCTAACCCTAACCCTAACCCTAACCCTAACCTAGCTGAACGTCGGTCAGCTTAGGGGCAGGACCTAGAGTTGATCTCTACTAACACCTAACCCTAACCTAACCCTAAACCTAACCCTAAACCTAACCACACCCCTTTTCTAAAACCTAATCCTAACCTAGCCCTTACTCTAACCCTAACCCTAACCACACCCCTTTACTTAATTTTGTTTTATATGGGTTGAATAAATAAATAAATAAATAAATATTAAAATACATAATTTCATTGGGCTTTACAATTCATTGGGTTAATAATAAAATCATTAATAATTCATTTTGGGGTTAATAAATACAAGGGGGTTAATATAATTCATTGGGATTGGCATTTGTGGGGTTAAAATTGAGGGAACAAAATATAACAATTTGACGAACACTACATTTTTGGGTTACAAATTCATGACGGAAAACAGAGGGTATAAAAGGGAGCGCTTCAGGAGGGAATTCACTTTCAACACAGACAGCGATCGAACAACAACTTACCAGCCTTTGACAACTGATTTTCTTGTGTGCCATTGACCTGAGGAAGACCCAAACAGGGTCGAAACGTTGTCGGCACACCTTCCTTAGTTGTTTATTGTAATTTATTTTGGATTTTGATTTTTAGATTTTATATTCAGATAAAAACAATTTGATTTTTATTTTTTGATAACTTTATTTAAAAACTTTATTAAAACTTTTTCTTTTTAGTTCATTTTTTGAAAAAACAAAAAACACACAAAAAAATAAAAATATAAATATTGGACACCACCCAATTATGGGTGATTATGAGGGTGACTGGGTGTTGGTCCAGCGTGGCAGGAGGCGCCAGCGGACCCGCCAGCCTTTTTGGGACCGGGATAGGTCCTAACCCTAATACATTGATTCCTATGGGAAAACGGTTTTCTCGCGATAACTCGAGAACAGTACATCCTAGAGACTTGCAACCCGTCTCCGTCTGCCATAATTAGGCCACGCCCGACACGTAGACACCAAGCACGTGTCTCTACGACCTTCCGTTCCGGAGATATCAACAAAAAAACTTGTTTTTTGACCATAACTCCGCCCCACTATTACGGACATCGACGATCCTAGTATCCATCAACGCGGCCTGACGAGACAAACACGTGAAGGTATGGCACATTTTGATACGACCTTCCTATCAAGAGTTATTCACAAATATGTCATCCTCAAATATGTCAGCGTGGTTATCATCCCCATTCCTAACCCTAACCCTAACCCTAACCCTAACCCTAACCTATCTGGTCTTCTAACCCTAAACCTAACCACTCCTTACCATAAGCCTAAACCTAACCCCTTAACATAATCTTTTGTTTTTTTCACACATTGTTTTTTCCTTTAAGGTTAACCTACCCCTGTTTTCTTACCCTAAACCTAACCACTCCACCCTCACGCCTAAACCTAACCCCTAAACATAAGTTTGTTTTGTTTTTCCAACTGTGTTTTTCCTTTCAAGGTTAACCTACCCCTGTCTCCTTACCCTAAACTTAACCACTCCATCCTCACGCCTAAACCTAACCTTTACGTTCATCACTACTCTTTCTCTCTATATGTTATTTTAAAAGTTAATTACTACCTCCATCTTTTTTGTCCTTTTTTCCTTTCACGTACAATACACATTCCAAGAACATTAATAATTAACCGACAGGTGCAGCTCGGGATTTCTGGACTCTCTCCACTCTCCTCCACCATCTTTATTAACAACATCTTTCAACAGTGTATTACTGTGCCCACTGGAGGAATCAAACCAGCAACATCCTTGCTGTTCCTCTGGAGGTATCCCACACAAGAGTTCCTGGTTCTCCCTCCAACCACTCTCCCATAGGTTGGAGTCTCTTTCCCCTCCTTTTTCTTTCCTCCCCTCATTCCTACCTATCACTCCCTTTCCCTCTCATTCCCCGCTCATACATAGGTTCATTTAAACTTAGGGCAGGTCTTGGCTGTGGGCCAATCAGAAGGGAGAGTGGGCCTAATTTTTGGAGGGAAAATTAAACTCCCCTATAAAGGGCCCTCTCTCCCTCTGAGCCTTGTTTTCCCACAGTTTCCCTCTGAAGAAGCACCAGGAGTGCGAAACGTCAGGGACCTTGCTCTCACCGGATTGTCTTGTTTAACTTTTTTTTATAGCAATTCGGCTTTTTAAACCACTTTTGAAACCCATTGTTGGTATTTTAAACCTATTTATTAAAAGTTAAGTTTTAAATCACCCTAGGAGCACCACCATTTTACACCGCACCGCCGTCTGGCCTTTTTAAACCTTTTTCTGCTTCTCCATGGACCTAACCTCAAGAACCACAAGCATGTTTTCCAGGAACCCCAACCACCCTAATCCGGGACACACGGGACCTGGAAGGAGGAAGGAACCACAGCACAGGAGAAACAACAGCAGTAACTGGCAACAGGTGGGTGCTCCACACATGGGTGCAGGTTTGGTGGAGGGTTGCAGGCACCGGTGTGGGCAGGGATGTGGGGGACAAGGCAGGCCTGCAGCCGAGTACCACAGGGCCCCCTACATCGCACCCAACACACATTACACTAGGGGCAGAGCCTCATACACCACACATGCACACAACTACAGTCACTCCACTACATCATCACGACAGGCTTTGGATCCGGACATTAGAGCATCAGCTAAAAAACATTTTAAGCTCATACAAGCAGTTCATCACTCAAGGATCATAGATACAGCCATAAACACAGGACAAATACCCACAGGCATGTTAAAACAGACACAAAGACTCACACACTTCATTAAACCTGCTTCACCCACTGACAATACTCAGGACCGGATCACACAAAACACAAACACGTGGATGCACAATAACATGGCTATACTCAAGGAACACTACACTAACCTCATCACTTCCCTCACCAGAACACAGAGTAACCAGCTGGCTCTTAACGTAGCCACAAACTGGGCTAGAAAACAATATGGAGCCAGACTGGACCCGGACACCATTAACATAACACATTCACTCCTTTTTCCTACAGGCCCCCAACCCCCACCACCTCCATCCCCTCCGGATCCTCCTCCGGAAATACCTGTTTCTTCCTCCCCCTCTCCCACCTCTGACTTCCTCTTACCCACCACTTCTTCTTCCCCCAGGCAGGACCTCCAGAGGACGGTGGCCATCTTGGCCCCTGGGAACAGCTATCAGTCTGTTAAAAAACAAAACATCACCACCCAAACAGTCAATCAGGCTACCCAGTCCTGGAGCTCCAACACCAAGCCTACATGCTCCGGCCGTGGCGGAGGTGTGCTGGGGGTGGACACCAATTCCACTCGGGTGTCTACACTCCCATGGTCTCCTCCTCACAACAAGGGGACATACTCTGACTCAGAGGCCAGTCCCCGGGCGCACACAAAAGATCATAGGGGGGAACAAATGATGAAATATCATGGTCAGAAAGTCAATTTGACAGAATCTGTACCGATCCCTGACCCCCCTTCACAAGATCAAACTGTGTCGCAGTCATGTGAGTGGCCCGAGGAGGAGGAGACCAAGGACGAGTACCCCAGCCCCATCTGTCATGCGGCCGGACCTGGCAACGAGCTCCAGGACTGGGAAATCCCAACACGCAAAGAATTTCTCATCCTGGGGGACACTAACATTGGTTTTATCCCCCAACTTTCATACTACACGGTGCAGGCTGATAGCTACCCGGGGGCTACCTTCAACGACTTCAAAAAATTAATGCTGAAGTCGGGAGAACACAGCCAGGTTCAGACATTGATTCTTTCAGTGGGACTTTATAACAGGGACGAGGATGCGGATTCAGCCACAATCGAACAGCTCCGCTCCATGCATGAAAAGGCCAGCTGCGCCTTCCCCAGTGCTGAAATTTGGATCCCTATCATTAACTTCTCACCACGCTTACCAACAGCACAAAAGAATAAATTACACAAAATCAATCTCTACATACAACAGAACTTCCTTTTTCTTCACCCACTTCCTCAGGAACTCTTTCACACTCAAAAGAACAACATCCACTGGACCCCGGAAACTGCTAGTGCGGTCCTCTCTCACTGGTGCAGACAACTAAACGAAACCCTGCCTGGTGTGTGTGAGGCCCCGCTGCAGTGACCGACCCACTTCACTTATAAAGTCACACATACACATAATACTTACCTTCTAGAACAGAACTCCATACTAAGGCATACACACATTATAAGCAGTACAGCACTGGGGAGGGCGTACCTTGGACCTCACTGTCAATTACAACCCACCCCAACAGAGCATATTACTCACCTTAAGTTCACTATAGGCCGCATCTGGATCCCTGTTCCTGGGGAGGAGAGTGGAGAGAATCTGGAGCAAGAATACTTTTCATAGAATTTCATTTTGGTCTTCTACACTATTGCCTATAACCATAACCTCTTTCTTTTGCACTATCCAGCCAGAGATCAACCTCCACAAACAGCATCACCCATAATTAAATAATAATAAAAAAATAATAAAAATAAAAATATTAAAAGAAAAATATCTGCCTCGTTCTTACATCTGTTCTATCCAAGGTCTACTACAACTATACTCTGTAACATCTATAAGGTCAATGCACTTTCCTCTTGTTTATCCTGGGCTGCATCTGTGTCTGGTCATATGTATTATTACACACATCATACAACCATAATACATACACGGGTTTTGATGTCTTTTGTTTTATTTCATTTTCTTTTGGCACAAAAATGTTCAGCAATAAAATAAATTTCATAGGATGATTGTATATACATATGATTTAAAGATAACATATATAAAAATTATAAATTGATATAATCACATTCACCTTTTATTTGCAGGGAGGCGGGGGGAATGCAACGGACCGCACGTCCCCAGGCCAGTGCACCACAACCTCCTTGGACTCCTGAACACTAACCCTAACCCAAACCTAACCCAGCCCGAGCCGGGGATGTGTGGTCTCTTGTACCCCTCCGTCTACCCTGCACCATTGTTTTATCTGTCAACCTATCTGGTCTTCTAACCCTAAACCTAACCACTCCTTACCATAAGCCTAAACCTAACCCCTTAACATAATCTTTTGTTTTTTTCACACATTGTTTTTTCCTTTAAGGTTAACCTACCCCTGTTTTCTTACCCTAAACCTAACCACTCCACCCTCACGCCTAAACCTAACCCCTAAACATAAGTTTGTTTTGTTTTTCCAACTGTGTTTTTCCTTTCAAGGTTAACCTACCCCTGTCTCCTTACCCTAAACTTAACCACTCCATCCTCACGCCTAAACCTAACCTTTACGTTCATCACTACTCTTTCTCTCTATATGTTATTTTAAAAGTTAATTACTACCTCCATCTTTTTTGTCCTTTTTTCCTTTCACGTACAATACACATTCCAAGAACATTAATAATTAACCGACAGGTGCAGCTCGGGATTTCTGGACTCTCTCCACTCTCCTCCACCATCTTTATTAACAACATCTTTCAACAGTGTATTACTGTGCCCACTGGAGGAATCAAACCAGCAACATCCTTGCTGTTCCTCTGGAGGTATCCCACACAAGAGTTCCTGGTTCTCCCTCCAACCACTCTCCCATAGGTTGGAGTCTCTTTCCCCTCCTTTTTCTTTCCTCCCCTCATTCCTACCTATCACTCCCTTTCCCTCTCATTCCCCGCTCATACATAGGTTCATTTAAACTTAGGGCAGGTCTTGGCTGTGGGCCAATCAGAAGGGAGAGTGGGCCTAATTTTTGGAGGGAAAATTAAACTCCCCTATAAAGGGCCCTCTCTCCCTCTGAGCCTTGTTTTCCCACAGTTTCCCTCTGAAGAAGCACCAGGAGTGCGAAACGTCAGGGACCTTGCTCTCACCGGATTGTCTTGTTTAACTTTTTTTTATAGCAATTCGGCTTTTTAAACCACTTTTGAAACCCATTGTTGGTATTTTAAACCTATTTATTAAAAGTTAAGTTTTAAATCACCCTAGGAGCACCACCATTTTACACCGCACCGCCGTCTGGCCTTTTTAAACCTTTTTCTGCTTCTCCATGGACCTAACCTCAAGAACCACAAGCATGTTTTCCAGGAACCCCAACCACCCTAATCCGGGACACACGGGACCTGGAAGGAGGAAGGAACCACAGCACAGGAGAAACAACAGCAGTAACTGGCAACAGGTGGGTGCTCCACACATGGGTGCAGGTTTGGTGGAGGGTTGCAGGCACCGGTGTGGGCAGGGATGTGGGGGACAAGGCAGGCCTGCAGCCGAGTACCACAGGGCCCCCTACATCGCACCCAACACACATTACACTAGGGGCAGAGCCTCATACACCACACATGCACACAACTACAGTCACTCCACTACATCATCACGACAGGCTTTGGATCCGGACATTAGAGCATCAGCTAAAAAACATTTTAAGCTCATACAAGCAGTTCATCACTCAAGGATCATAGATACAGCCATAAACACAGGACAAATACCCACAGGCATGTTAAAACAGACACAAAGACTCACACACTTCATTAAACCTGCTTCACCCACTGACAATACTCAGGACCGGATCACACAAAACACAAACACGTGGATGCACAATAACATGGCTATACTCAAGGAACACTACACTAACCTCATCACTTCCCTCACCAGAACACAGAGTAACCAGCTGGCTCTTAACGTAGCCACAAACTGGGCTAGAAAACAATATGGAGCCAGACTGGACCCGGACACCATTAACATAACACATTCACTCCTTTTTCCTACAGGCCCCCAACCCCCACCACCTCCATCCCCTCCGGATCCTCCTCCGGAAATACCTGTTTCTTCCTCCCCCTCTCCCACCTCTGACTTCCTCTTACCCACCACTTCTTCTTCCCCCAGGCAGGACCTCCAGAGGACGGTGGCCATCTTGGCCCCTGGGAACAGCTATCAGTCTGTTAAAAAACAAAACATCACCACCCAAACAGTCAATCAGGCTACCCAGTCCTGGAGCTCCAACACCAAGCCTACATGCTCCGGCCGTGGCGGAGGTGTGCTGGGGGTGGACACCAATTCCACTCGGGTGTCTACACTCCCATGGTCTCCTCCTCACAACAAGGGGACATACTCTGACTCAGAGGCCAGTCCCCGGGCGCACACAAAAGATCATAGGGGGGAACAAATGATGAAATATCATGGTCAGAAAGTCAATTTGACAGAATCTGTACCGATCCCTGACCCCCCTTCACAAGATCAAACTGTGTCGCAGTCATGTGAGTGGCCCGAGGAGGAGGAGACCAAGGACGAGTACCCCAGCCCCATCTGTCATGCGGCCGGACCTGGCAACGAGCTCCAGGACTGGGAAATCCCAACACGCAAAGAATTTCTCATCCTGGGGGACACTAACATTGGTTTTATCCCCCAACTTTCATACTACACGGTGCAGGCTGATAGCTACCCGGGGGCTACCTTCAACGACTTCAAAAAATTAATGCTGAAGTCGGGAGAACACAGCCAGGTTCAGACATTGATTCTTTCAGTGGGACTTTATAACAGGGACGAGGATGCGGATTCAGCCACAATCGAACAGCTCCGCTCCATGCATGAAAAGGCCAGCTGCGCCTTCCCCAGTGCTGAAATTTGGATCCCTATCATTAACTTCTCACCACGCTTACCAACAGCACAAAAGAATAAATTACACAAAATCAATCTCTACATACAACAGAACTTCCTTTTTCTTCACCCACTTCCTCAGGAACTCTTTCACACTCAAAAGAACAACATCCACTGGACCCCGGAAACTGCTAGTGCGGTCCTCTCTCACTGGTGCAGACAACTAAACGAAACCCTGCCTGGTGTGTGTGAGGCCCCGCTGCAGTGACCGACCCACTTCACTTATAAAGTCACACATACACATAATACTTACCTTCTAGAACAGAACTCCATACTAAGGCATACACACATTATAAGCAGTACAGCACTGGGGAGGGCGTACCTTGGACCTCACTGTCAATTACAACCCACCCCAACAGAGCATATTACTCACCTTAAGTTCACTATAGGCCGCATCTGGATCCCTGTTCCTGGGGAGGAGAGTGGAGAGAATCTGGAGCAAGAATACTTTTCATAGAATTTCATTTTGGTCTTCTACACTATTGCCTATAACCATAACCTCTTTCTTTTGCACTATCCAGCCAGAGATCAACCTCCACAAACAGCATCACCCATAATTAAATAATAATAAAAAAATAATAAAAATAAAAATATTAAAAGAAAAATATCTGCCTCGTTCTTACATCTGTTCTATCCAAGGTCTACTACAACTATACTCTGTAACATCTATAAGGTCAATGCACTTTCCTCTTGTTTATCCTGGGCTGCATCTGTGTCTGGTCATATGTATTATTACACACATCATACAACCATAATACATACACGGGTTTTGATGTCTTTTGTTTTATTTCATTTTCTTTTGGCACAAAAATGTTCAGCAATAAAATAAATTTCATAGGATGATTGTATATACATATGATTTAAAGATAACATATATAAAAATTATAAATTGATATAATCACATTCACCTTTTATTTGCAGGGAGGCGGGGGGAATGCAACGGACCGCACGTCCCCAGGCCAGTGCACCACAACCTCCTTGGACTCCTGAACACTAACCCTAACCCAAACCTAACCCAGCCCGAGCCGGGGATGTGTGGTCTCTTGTACCCCTCCGTCTACCCTGCACCATTGTTTTATCTGTCAACCTATCTGGTCTTCTAACCCTAAACCTAACCACTCCTTACCATAAGCCTAAACCTAACCCCTTAACATAATCTTTTGTTTTTTTCACACATTGTTTTTTCCTTTAAGGTTAACCTACCCCTGTTTTCTTACCCTAAACCTAACCACTCCACCCTCACGCCTAAACCTAACCCCTAAACATAAGTTTGTTTTGTTTTTCCAACTGTGTTTTTCCTTTCAAGGTTAACCTACCCCTGTCTCCTTACCCTAAACTTAACCACTCCATCCTCACGCCTAAACCTAACCTTTACGTTCATCACTACTCTTTCTCTCTATATGTTATTTTAAAAGTTAATTACTACCTCCATCTTTTTTGTCCTTTTTTCCTTTCACGTACAATACACATTCCAAGAACATTAATAATTAACCGACAGGTGCAGCTCGGGATTTCTGGACTCTCTCCACTCTCCTCCACCATCTTTATTAACAACATCTTTCAACAGTGTATTACTGTGCCCACTGGAGGAATCAAACCAGCAACATCCTTGCTGTTCCTCTGGAGGTATCCCACACAAGAGTTCCTGGTTCTCCCTCCAACCACTCTCCCATAGGTTGGAGTCTCTTTCCCCTCCTTTTTCTTTCCTCCCCTCATTCCTACCTATCACTCCCTTTCCCTCTCATTCCCCGCTCATACATAGGTTCATTTAAACTTAGGGCAGGTCTTGGCTGTGGGCCAATCAGAAGGGAGAGTGGGCCTAATTTTTGGAGGGAAAATTAAACTCCCCTATAAAGGGCCCTCTCTCCCTCTGAGCCTTGTTTTCCCACAGTTTCCCTCTGAAGAAGCACCAGGAGTGCGAAACGTCAGGGACCTTGCTCTCACCGGATTGTCTTGTTTAACTTTTTTTTATAGCAATTCGGCTTTTTAAACCACTTTTGAAACCCATTGTTGGTATTTTAAACCTATTTATTAAAAGTTAAGTTTTAAATCACCCTAGGAGCACCACCATTTTACACCGCACCGCCGTCTGGCCTTTTTAAACCTTTTTCTGCTTCTCCATGGACCTAACCTCAAGAACCACAAGCATGTTTTCCAGGAACCCCAACCACCCTAATCCGGGACACACGGGACCTGGAAGGAGGAAGGAACCACAGCACAGGAGAAACAACAGCAGTAACTGGCAACAGGTGGGTGCTCCACACATGGGTGCAGGTTTGGTGGAGGGTTGCAGGCACCGGTGTGGGCAGGGATGTGGGGGACAAGGCAGGCCTGCAGCCGAGTACCACAGGGCCCCCTACATCGCACCCAACACACATTACACTAGGGGCAGAGCCTCATACACCACACATGCACACAACTACAGTCACTCCACTACATCATCACGACAGGCTTTGGATCCGGACATTAGAGCATCAGCTAAAAAACATTTTAAGCTCATACAAGCAGTTCATCACTCAAGGATCATAGATACAGCCATAAACACAGGACAAATACCCACAGGCATGTTAAAACAGACACAAAGACTCACACACTTCATTAAACCTGCTTCACCCACTGACAATACTCAGGACCGGATCACACAAAACACAAACACGTGGATGCACAATAACATGGCTATACTCAAGGAACACTACACTAACCTCATCACTTCCCTCACCAGAACACAGAGTAACCAGCTGGCTCTTAACGTAGCCACAAACTGGGCTAGAAAACAATATGGAGCCAGACTGGACCCGGACACCATTAACATAACACATTCACTCCTTTTTCCTACAGGCCCCCAACCCCCACCACCTCCATCCCCTCCGGATCCTCCTCCGGAAATACCTGTTTCTTCCTCCCCCTCTCCCACCTCTGACTTCCTCTTACCCACCACTTCTTCTTCCCCCAGGCAGGACCTCCAGAGGACGGTGGCCATCTTGGCCCCTGGGAACAGCTATCAGTCTGTTAAAAAACAAAACATCACCACCCAAACAGTCAATCAGGCTACCCAGTCCTGGAGCTCCAACACCAAGCCTACATGCTCCGGCCGTGGCGGAGGTGTGCTGGGGGTGGACACCAATTCCACTCGGGTGTCTACACTCCCATGGTCTCCTCCTCACAACAAGGGGACATACTCTGACTCAGAGGCCAGTCCCCGGGCGCACACAAAAGATCATAGGGGGGAACAAATGATGAAATATCATGGTCAGAAAGTCAATTTGACAGAATCTGTACCGATCCCTGACCCCCCTTCACAAGATCAAACTGTGTCGCAGTCATGTGAGTGGCCCGAGGAGGAGGAGACCAAGGACGAGTACCCCAGCCCCATCTGTCATGCGGCCGGACCTGGCAACGAGCTCCAGGACTGGGAAATCCCAACACGCAAAGAATTTCTCATCCTGGGGGACACTAACATTGGTTTTATCCCCCAACTTTCATACTACACGGTGCAGGCTGATAGCTACCCGGGGGCTACCTTCAACGACTTCAAAAAATTAATGCTGAAGTCGGGAGAACACAGCCAGGTTCAGACATTGATTCTTTCAGTGGGACTTTATAACAGGGACGAGGATGCGGATTCAGCCACAATCGAACAGCTCCGCTCCATGCATGAAAAGGCCAGCTGCGCCTTCCCCAGTGCTGAAATTTGGATCCCTATCATTAACTTCTCACCACGCTTACCAACAGCACAAAAGAATAAATTACACAAAATCAATCTCTACATACAACAGAACTTCCTTTTTCTTCACCCACTTCCTCAGGAACTCTTTCACACTCAAAAGAACAACATCCACTGGACCCCGGAAACTGCTAGTGCGGTCCTCTCTCACTGGTGCAGACAACTAAACGAAACCCTGCCTGGTGTGTGTGAGGCCCCGCTGCAGTGACCGACCCACTTCACTTATAAAGTCACACATACACATAATACTTACCTTCTAGAACAGAACTCCATACTAAGGCATACACACATTATAAGCAGTACAGCACTGGGGAGGGCGTACCTTGGACCTCACTGTCAATTACAACCCACCCCAACAGAGCATATTACTCACCTTAAGTTCACTATAGGCCGCATCTGGATCCCTGTTCCTGGGGAGGAGAGTGGAGAGAATCTGGAGCAAGAATACTTTTCATAGAATTTCATTTTGGTCTTCTACACTATTGCCTATAACCATAACCTCTTTCTTTTGCACTATCCAGCCAGAGATCAACCTCCACAAACAGCATCACCCATAATTAAATAATAATAAAAAAATAATAAAAATAAAAATATTAAAAGAAAAATATCTGCCTCGTTCTTACATCTGTTCTATCCAAGGTCTACTACAACTATACTCTGTAACATCTATAAGGTCAATGCACTTTCCTCTTGTTTATCCTGGGCTGCATCTGTGTCTGGTCATATGTATTATTACACACATCATACAACCATAATACATACACGGGTTTTGATGTCTTTTGTTTTATTTCATTTTCTTTTGGCACAAAAATGTTCAGCAATAAAATAAATTTCATAGGATGATTGTATATACATATGATTTAAAGATAACATATATAAAAATTATAAATTGATATAATCACATTCACCTTTTATTTGCAGGGAGGCGGGGGGAATGCAACGGACCGCACGTCCCCAGGCCAGTGCACCACAACCTCCTTGGACTCCTGAACACTAACCCTAACCCAAACCTAACCCAGCCCGAGCCGGGGATGTGTGGTCTCTTGTACCCCTCCGTCTACCCTGCACCATTGTTTTATCTGTCAACCTATCTGGTCTTCTAACCCTAAACCTAACCACTCCTTACCATAAGCCTAAACCTAACCCCTTAACATAATCTTTTGTTTTTTTCACACATTGTTTTTTCCTTTAAGGTTAACCTACCCCTGTTTTCTTACCCTAAACCTAACCACTCCACCCTCACGCCTAAACCTAACCCCTAAACATAAGTTTGTTTTGTTTTTCCAACTGTGTTTTTCCTTTCAAGGTTAACCTACCCCTGTCTCCTTACCCTAAACTTAACCACTCCATCCTCACGCCTAAACCTAACCTTTACGTTCATCACTACTCTTTCTCTCTATATGTTATTTTAAAAGTTAATTACTACCTCCATCTTTTTTGTCCTTTTTTCCTTTCACGTACAATACACATTCCAAGAACATTAATAATTAACCGACAGGTGCAGCTCGGGATTTCTGGACTCTCTCCACTCTCCTCCACCATCTTTATTAACAACATCTTTCAACAGTGTATTACTGTGCCCACTGGAGGAATCAAACCAGCAACATCCTTGCTGTTCCTCTGGAGGTATCCCACACAAGAGTTCCTGGTTCTCCCTCCAACCACTCTCCCATAGGTTGGAGTCTCTTTCCCCTCCTTTTTCTTTCCTCCCCTCATTCCTACCTATCACTCCCTTTCCCTCTCATTCCCCGCTCATACATAGGTTCATTTAAACTTAGGGCAGGTCTTGGCTGTGGGCCAATCAGAAGGGAGAGTGGGCCTAATTTTTGGAGGGAAAATTAAACTCCCCTATAAAGGGCCCTCTCTCCCTCTGAGCCTTGTTTTCCCACAGTTTCCCTCTGAAGAAGCACCAGGAGTGCGAAACGTCAGGGACCTTGCTCTCACCGGATTGTCTTGTTTAACTTTTTTTTATAGCAATTCGGCTTTTTAAACCACTTTTGAAACCCATTGTTGGTATTTTAAACCTATTTATTAAAAGTTAAGTTTTAAATCACCCTAGGAGCACCACCATTTTACACCGCACCGCCGTCTGGCCTTTTTAAACCTTTTTCTGCTTCTCCATGGACCTAACCTCAAGAACCACAAGCATGTTTTCCAGGAACCCCAACCACCCTAATCCGGGACACACGGGACCTGGAAGGAGGAAGGAACCACAGCACAGGAGAAACAACAGCAGTAACTGGCAACAGGTGGGTGCTCCACACATGGGTGCAGGTTTGGTGGAGGGTTGCAGGCACCGGTGTGGGCAGGGATGTGGGGGACAAGGCAGGCCTGCAGCCGAGTACCACAGGGCCCCCTACATCGCACCCAACACACATTACACTAGGGGCAGAGCCTCATACACCACACATGCACACAACTACAGTCACTCCACTACATCATCACGACAGGCTTTGGATCCGGACATTAGAGCATCAGCTAAAAAACATTTTAAGCTCATACAAGCAGTTCATCACTCAAGGATCATAGATACAGCCATAAACACAGGACAAATACCCACAGGCATGTTAAAACAGACACAAAGACTCACACACTTCATTAAACCTGCTTCACCCACTGACAATACTCAGGACCGGATCACACAAAACACAAACACGTGGATGCACAATAACATGGCTATACTCAAGGAACACTACACTAACCTCATCACTTCCCTCACCAGAACACAGAGTAACCAGCTGGCTCTTAACGTAGCCACAAACTGGGCTAGAAAACGATATGGAGCCAGACTGGACCCGGACACCATTAACATAACACATTCACTCCTTTTTCCTACAGGCCCCCAACCCCCACCACCTCCATCCCCTCCGGATCCTCCTCCGGAAATACCTGTTTCTTCCTCCCCCTCTCCCACCTCTGACTTCCTCTTACCCACCACTTCTTCTTCCCCCAGGCAGGACCTCCAGAGGACGGTGGCCATCTTGGCCCCTGGGAACAGCTATCAGTCTGTTAAAAAACAAAACATCACCACCCAAACAGTCAATCAGGCTACCCAGTCCTGGAGCTCCAACACCAAGCCTACATGCTCCGGCCGTGGCGGAGGTGTGCTGGGGGTGGACACCAATTCCACTCGGGTGTCTACACTCCCATGGTCTCCTCCTCACAACAAGGGGACATACTCTGACTCAGAGGCCAGTCCCCGGGCGCACACAAAAGATCATAGGGGGGAACAAATGATGAAATATCATGGTCAGAAAGTCAATTTGACAGAATCTGTACCGATCCCTGACCCCCCTTCACAAGATCAAACTGTGTCGCAGTCATGTGAGTGGCCCGAGGAGGAGGAGACCAAGGACGAGTACCCCAGCCCCATCTGTCATGCGGCCGGACCTGGCAACGAGCTCCAGGACTGGGAAATCCCAACACGCAAAGAATTTCTCATCCTGGGGGACACTAACATTGGTTTTATCCCCCAACTTTCATACTACACGGTGCAGGCTGATAGCTACCCGGGGGCTACCTTCAACGACTTCAAAAAATTAATGCTGAAGTCGGGAGAACACAGCCAGGTTCAGACATTGATTCTTTCAGTGGGACTTTATAACAGGGACGAGGATGCGGATTCAGCCACAATCGAACAGCTCCGCTCCATGCATGAAAAGGCCAGCTGCGCCTTCCCCAGTGCTGAAATTTGGATCCCTATCATTAACTTCTCACCACGCTTACCAACAGCACAAAAGAATAAATTACACAAAATCAATCTCTACATACAACAGAACTTCCTTTTTCTTCACCCACTTCCTCAGGAACTCTTTCACACTCAAAAGAACAACATCCACTGGACCCCGGAAACTGCTAGTGCGGTCCTCTCTCACTGGTGCAGACAACTAAACGAAACCCTGCCTGGTGTGTGTGAGGCCCCGCTGCAGTGACCGACCCACTTCACTTATAAAGTCACACATACACATAATACTTACCTTCTAGAACAGAACTCCATACTAAGGCATACACACATTATAAGCAGTACAGCACTGGGGAGGGCGTACCTTGGACCTCACTGTCAATTACAACCCACCCCAACAGAGCATATTACTCACCTTAAGTTCACTATAGGCCGCATCTGGATCCCTGTTCCTGGGGAGGAGAGTGGAGAGAATCTGGAGCAAGAATACTTTTCATAGAATTTCATTTTGGTCTTCTACACTATTGCCTATAACCATAACCTCTTTCTTTTGCACTATCCAGCCAGAGATCAACCTCCACAAACAGCATCACCCATAATTAAATAATAATAAAAAAATAATAAAAATAAAAATATTAAAAGAAAAATATCTGCCTCGTTCTTACATCTGTTCTATCCAAGGTCTACTACAACTATACTCTGTAACATCTATAAGGTCAATGCACTTTCCTCTTGTTTATCCTGGGCTGCATCTGTGTCTGGTCATATGTATTATTACACACATCATACAACCATAATACATACACGGGTTTTGATGTCTTTTGTTTTATTTCATTTTCTTTTTGCACAAAAATGTTCAGCAATAAAATAAATTTCATAGGATGATTGTATATACATATGATTTAAAGATAACATATATAAAAATTATAAATTGATATAATCACATTCACCTTTTATTTGCAGGGAGGCGGGGGGAATGCAACGGACCGCACGTCCCCAGGCCAGTGCACCACAACCTCCTTGGACTCCTGAACACTAACCCTAACCCAAACCTAACCCTAACCCTAACCCTAACCCTAACCCTAACCCATATAAAAACCATTTACTTCTTCCCCCATTTACCATCCACACATCACTACACCAGAAATAGACAGTTTTAGCCCAAGTCTGTAGGCCAGTGCATTTAAAGTTTAACCTACTTCCCCTGAACCCCAACCCCAACCCTAACCCTAACCCTAACCCTAACCCCTAACCCTAACCCTAACCCTAACCCTAACCCTAACCCTGAGTTGGGCTCATGAGAACTAAACAACCCAAACCTAACCTAGCCCGAGCCGGGGATGTGTGGTCTCTTGCACCCCTCCGTTTACTCTGCACCTTTATCCTTTTTTCTTTTTTGTCAACCTACCTGGTTTTCTAACCCTTAACCTAACCATCTTCCCACCATATACCTAAACCTAACCATCATTTTTTCACGCCTAAACCTAACCAATTTTTTCAAGCCTAAACTGGAAAATCTCCCTTTTCTTTGAAGGTTAACCTACCCCTGTTCCCTAACCCTAACCCTAACCACTCCATTTCATGTTTTAACCTAACCATGTATAGTTTACTAGAACTACAATTTTTTTTTTTTTTTTTTTTCTCTCTCCTTGCTTTCCCCTTTTTCTCACACACTAACTGCACAAATAAACAATAAAACAGTAAACCGACAGGTGCGGCTCGGGATATCCGGATTCTCTCTACTCTCCTCCACCATCTTTACTAACAACATTTTCCAACAGTGTATTGCTGTGGCCCACTGGGAGGATTAAACAAACATAAACCCTATGCTGCTCCTCTGGTGGACTCCTGGATTTAGAGTTCCTGTTTTCCCTCCAACCACTTCCCTCCAGGTTGGAAACCCCATTCCCCCCCCCCTCTTCCTTTCCCTTTCTTCCTTCCCCTTCCATCCCCACTCCACCTATCACCTCCTTTCCCTCCAATTTCCCCCTCACACATAGGTTCATTTGAACTAGGGGTGGGTCTGAGCTGTGGGCCAATCAGAGGAGAGAGTGGGCCTAAATTTTGGAGGGAAAGCTCTATCTCCCCTATAAAGGGCCCTCTCTCCCTCTGAGCCTTGTTTCTCCACAGCTTCCCTCTGACGAAGCACTACAGGGTGCGAAACGTTAGGGACCCTGCTCTCATCGGATTGTCTGGTTTTAACCCTTTTAATAGCAATTTGGCCTTTTTACCCTATCTTAAAACCCATTGTTGGTCTTTTAAAATTAATCTATTAAAAGTTAAGTTTTAATCCACCCGAGGAGCACCACCTCTGAACTTACACACCGCCGCCCGGCCTTTTAAGCCTCACTCTCTGCTTTCTCCACGGACCTAACCTCAACTACTACAAGCATGTTTTCCAGGAACCCTAATCCGGGACAAAATGGACATGGACAAAGGAAGGAACCGCACAGGAGCAGTACCAGCAATAACTGGCGACAGGTTGGTGCTTCACACATGGGTGACAATTTGGTGAAGGGTTACAGACACCGGTTTGGGCAGGGATGTGGGGAACAAGGCAGGCCTACAGCTAGCTCCCACATAACCCCCCATACCTCATTCAATACACAGCACAACAGTAACAGACACTCATACACTACAAACACACATAGTTACAACCACTCACCTTTAACACCACGACAGGCCTTGGATCCAGACATTAGGAAATTAGCTAAAGCTCACTATAAGCTCATTCAAGCAGTGCACCATTCAGGAATCATCATGGCAGCCAAAGACACAGGACAAATTCCCACTGGCATGAAAAGACAGACACAAAAACTCACACAGTTTATTAAACCATCCTCACCCACCGACAGCACACAGGACCAGATCACACAGAACACAATCACTTGGCTAAATAACAACTTGGACATTTTACAGGAACATTACACCAACACCATCAACTCTCTCACCAGGACACAGGGCAACCAGCTGGCTCTTAAAGTGGCAACCAACTGGGCGCAAAGACGCTATGGAGCCAGACTGGACTCTCACACAATCAACACAACCCACTCACTTCTTTTTCCCACAGGCCCCCACTCCCCACCTCCTCCATCCCCCCCGGACCCTCCCCCGGATCCCCCCTCGGATCTTTCTGTTTCTTCCTTCCCTCCTCCTACCTCTAACTTCTCTTCGCCCCCCTCTCTCTCCAGGCAAGACCTCCAGAGGGCAGCGGACACCATGGCTCCTGGGAACAGCTATCAGCCTGTAAAAACAAAAAACATTATTACCCATAAGGCTAATCAGGCCACCCAGTCCTGGAGCAACAACACCGGGCCGGCCTGCTCTGGCCGATGCAGCGGTGTGTTGGTGGGGGGCACCAATCCCACTCTGGTGCCCACATCCATATCTCCTCCTCACAACAATGGGATGCACTCCGACTCGGCTGCCAATCCTCGGTCGCACAAAAAAGATCATAGGGGGGACCAAATGATGAACTATCATGGTCAAAAAGTCGATACGACAAAACCTGTACCTACTTCTGACCCCCCTTCACAAAATCCAACTGTGCTGCGACCGAGTGAGAGGCCCGAGGAGGAGGATCTCGAGGAGGAGACCCCCAACCCCGTCTGTCGCCGGGCCGGTCCGGTCATTAGGCTCCAGGATTGGAAAGTTAAAGGAGAGAAGCCCATACTCATTCTGGGGGACTCTAATATCAACCAAATCCCACCTTTCCATAACACTGAAGTCCAGGCTGATAGCTACCCGGGAGCCTCCTTCTACCATTTCATGAAACTCATGGATCAGACAGAAAAACACATAGATACCGACGTGTTAATTCTCTCAGTGGGGATTAATAACAGGGATCAGGATGCGGCTAAAACCTCAATTAAGCAGCTCCGATCCATGTTTAAAAAGGCCAGGTCCGCCTTCCCCCACACAGACATCAGGATCCCCATAATCAATTTTTCACCACTTCTTTCCACAGAACAGAAGAACAACCTCACCACCATCAACAAACACATAGAACAGAACTTACCTTTTTTTGATCCACTTCCACAGGAACTCTTTCACACAATAAATGATAATATTCACTGGACCCCGGAAACTGCTGGCGAGATCCTCTCCCACTGGCTCACAGTACTCAAAAACGAGGAGCTGCGCTGGGGGGAGGAGGCATCGCCGTAGGGACCGGCCCACTACATCATTAAACAGTCAAGATAAAAATACAAATACATAATACTTACCCACCCAAGACACTGATCCCACATAAAGGCCAACACATTTCATAAATGTTACACAGGCCGCATCCGGATCCCTGTCCTGGGGGGGAGAGTGCAGAGAATCTGGAACAAGAAACCAGTCACAGACTTCCATCTGCTCACAGACCCACTTTTACAATCATTCATTTAATTTGACAACAAAAATAAAAGTATACAAAACTAACTTCTGTGTCTTCTTTTTAACTATGTCAATGTAAATTCAATCACAAACGGGTTAGAACAGCACATAACAAAATTCAACTGTAATTCATCTTGTTTGTCCTGAGCTGCACCTGTGTCTGGTCATTGTCATCACCATTCTAAAGTACAAATATCTCTAATCACGGTAACACAGTTTTTATGTTTTTTTCCGAGCTGTCATAGGGGTCTTCATGGTGGCTATTACAAACATATGCTTTAAAATGTAATGTCATACTCACCTTTTATTTGCAGGTAGACGGGGGGTAAGCAACGGACTGCACGTCCCCAGGCCAGTGCACCCAAACCTGAGTTGGGCTCATGAGAACTAAACAACCCAAACCTAACCCTACCCCTACCACCTAATCCTAATTCTAATCCTAATTCTAAACCTAATCCTAATTCAAAACCTAATTCTAAACCTAATCCTAATTCTAAACCTAATCTTAATCCTAATTCTAGACCTAATCTTAATCCTAATTCTAAACCTAATCCTAATATAAACCGGAATTTACTGCGGTGCGATATGGTCACAGAAGGAAGCGCGTCCGCCAACCGAGGGTACGGGGGGCCACGGTGGAAGGACCATGCACCCACCTCCTCCTTCCGGAGGGGAAATCAGGTCCCCTATCCTAACCCTAACCCTAACCCCTAACCCGGAAACGTGCTCTAAACTACTTTCTCTGCAGTGGAATTTTTTCGAAAAATACACTGATTTCTATGGGAAAACGGTTTTCTCGCGATAACTCGAACGGTACATCCTAGAGACTTGCAACCCGTGTTCGTCTGCCATAATTCGACCACGCCCGACACGTAGACACCAAGCACATGTCTCTACGACCTTCTGATCCGGAGATATTAAAAAAAACACTTGTTTTTCAACCATAACTCCGCCCCCCTATTACGGACATCGACGATCCTATCCCATCAACGCGGCCTGACGAGACCAACGCGTGAAGGTACGGCACATTTTGATATGACCTTCCTATCAAGAGTTATTCACAAATGTCATCCTCAAATATGTCATTGTGGTTATCATCCCCATTCCTAACCCTAACCCTAACCCTATATGCTAACCCCAATCCGAACCCTAAACCTAACATAATGATCCACATATAGGCTAACCCTAACCCTAAAACCCTAAACTAACATTAATGACTCACATTAAGATAAAATATATGCCTAATCCTAACCCTAACAAATAACTAATAACCCACATAAAAGTTAAAAATATGCCTAACCCCTAACCCCTGAACCTAACATTAATAACTCACATAAAGATAAAATATATGCCTAACCCTAAAACAATACAAGTTACAATAATGCCTAACCCTAACCAAAACACATAAAATAAAATATGCCTAACCCTAACACATAACACATAAAATAAAATAATGCTTAACCCTAACCCTAAAACCCTAAACCTAACATTAATGACTCACTAAAGTTAAAATATATGCCTAATCCTAACCCTAACAAATAACTAATAACCCACATAAAAGTTAAAAATATGCCTAACCCCTAACCCCTAAACCTAACATTAATAACTCACATAAAGATAAAATATATGCCTAACCCTAACCCTAAAACAATAAAAGTTACAATAATGCCTAACCCTAACCAAAACACATAAAATAAAATATGCCTAACCCTAACACATAACACATAAAATAAAATAATGCTTAACCCTAACCCTAAAACCCTAAACCTAACATTAATGACTCACTAAAGTTAAAATATATGCCTAATCCTAACCCTAACAAATAACTAATAACCCACATAAAGTTAAAAATATGCCTAACCCTAACCCCTAAACCTAACATTAATGACTCACATAAAGCTAAAATATGCCTAAACCTAACCCTAAACCAAAGAAAAGTTACAATAATGCCTAACCCTAACCTAACACTAAAATAAAAATATGCCTAACCCTAACCCTAACGAATGACTCATAGAAGTTAAAATATGCCTAATCCTAACCCCAATAAATAACTAATAACCCACATAAAGTTAAAAATATGCCTAACCCTAACCCCTAAACCCAACATTAATGACTCACTATAAGCAAAAATAGATGCCTAACCCTAACCAATAACACATAAAATAAATATATGCCTAACCCTAAAACCCTAACCCTGAACCAACATTAATGACTCACTAAAGTTAAAAATATGCCTAACCCTAACTTTAAATTAGACAACAAACCTTACCACATAACTCTAATCCTAACCCAACCTAAACTTACCCTATCACTTTCCTTAGCTCTGTTAAATCCCTAATTTAACAGAACATAACATGAACATAAATTACTTAAACATGTTAGTCTACTGAACAGGACTGAATTGCCTTTGATCTCTAAATAATGCATGTTCCTGTAATTTACATTTCACTTGTGTATGGTCAGTGATCTCTATGCAGTCGTGGACTAAGCCAGTGGAGCCCTAACTAATACTTTATCTACAGTGTTACAAAGAATTGAAGGTTGAAATGGATTAAGCATGAATATAATCTCAAATCATGTCAAGTTTATTGGTGAGCAGTATTGCACAGCCAATTCCAGAAAACAATAATCATAAATACTACATTTTTTAGAGGTATACATCACCTTTCTCTTCTTGCTGGTAACCATCTGGACAAAAAAGATCAATTGTAAATTTGTACAATCTACACTTGACAGTTGGAATGAAAACAAAACTCCACTGTCATACACATTGATGTATTACAGTTGTGTTTTAACATCTCAAATGTGGTTTACTGCCCCTTCAGTTTATTACAAACATATAAGACAATAGATCAAAAGCAAATCAAATTCAGAAACAATGACAATAATGACACCATGTAAGGTTTATGATCAGTAGTGACAAAGTAGCAGCATGTCAAGTGTAATTCAGTATGGTTTGTCTGCTTTTGTGGCCTGCTGTGCTCAAAGCCACTGATGAGGACGTGATGAAGAGTCTGAAGAGTATCTCCTGGTGTTATTCCTTCCATCACACAGCATCTGCCAGTCTGCCATGGTGGAGTAACTGCAGTATTGGGCATTATGACCTGAGGAATGCATGACAAAAAATGTAACCTGTGTATAAAAGTTTTAATCTAAACAAACCCAACATGACCAACAATTCAAACATTAAACATTTCAGAATTGCTAAGCTGTCAATTACAATAAACTTCTTTAGTTATAGAAAACACCAGTAGTTGCTAAGACCAAAATGTATATTTTCCAGTCCAATAGCTAAATATCATACATTTAATCAAAAGTTTCTGAAATAGCAAGGAATAAAGCATGGTTAGCAGGAGCACTAGTGTTTCTATTATGTGTACTGTCCAGACAGCATTACTGTGTTTGGCCAACTAACATTACACAAGCAAGCCATACATATTTTCATACCCACTTCTTTCCCTTTGTGCTATAGAATATGCGGGCATACAATGTGATAACACACAGCACTAGTCGTAAGCATTACTATTCCTTCCTGTGTTACTATTTTATAATGCTTATTGATAACGTTAGCCACATGGCTACCAGCTGCTTCATGTGCAGAATGATGTATGAGTTAGATGGCTGTTTTCACATTAATTTGCGGAAGGGTGAAAGTTACTCTTAAATCTCAGTTTCAGATTTGTGATATCACAAATTAGTTAGTACTGATTGGTGGTCCATTATGCAATAAACGCAGGTGTGATGTGAAAATGTGAAGTCGTCAGTGAGCACAAAGTTTTCAGTGAAATGGAGACATGTGTTCAACAGTAATTTCTAGTCATTTTTTCATATTAATTGAGTCAAAGATCTTCTAAATCAACCATCACTACAATACTGTGATAGATAGATAGATAGATAGATAGATAGGGGTTGGTACAGCCTGAAGAGTCAAAAGTCCGTACGCTCCCCCACCTGATGCAGGGACAGTGCTGCAGACAGGTGGTTTCCTTTATGGGTCGTGTTATCTCAGGGAAAGGTACGGGGGTGGTTTCCTTAAAATGCAGTCAGTTTTGTTGGTTGTTCTGCAAACAGATACCCAGTTGCCTGTTTTAGCTGCCTGATAAGTGTTTGCTGTATTATTAAATTGCACTTGCCAAATTAACTAGGACTGAAATGTTAAGGATTACAACATAACATGAAAGTTTGTCTGTTTCAGATTTGCAGATACAGCAACTTGATTGACTGAGCTCGACATGATCACCGACAGCAGATAGATATTGGTCAAAAGTGTGAGGAATTGGGACAGAGAAGACGTACACAACGGAGGTGCAAGGATGACACGCAAATTCGTGAAGCATTCCTCATTTTCTGACTTTTTTCTCACCTATGAGGTTACAAATTACAAACTGGGGAAACAGTGAAGCTCAGTGGCGGTAGCGTTGCTTTACAGAGCATATAGAGTGTCTCACTTAAGACAAGCAAATATCTTTAATAAACTAATAAAAACAGCAAAAAAAAACTACTACTTGTTTCTGTGGATCAAAACACTTTCTGTTTGTGTCTGTATGTGTCAGTAGCAGTACAGCAGCCAGTTGGAGACATTTCAAGCATTACACAGTCACTTTTCAAATAAAAAATTTCACCTAAACTTACCATTTCCTCCACTGTGTCTGTTCACTGTTGAGCAGTTCGTGTACAGAGCTGCTTTATTTCAACAGTCTCCACAGACTGTCAAATAAAAACTCAACAATACATCTTTTAATGTGTTACTCAACTTCTCACATGTTAAAAGACAGTCATTAAACTGAAATATACAATATTAATAACACACATTAACAGCTCATCTTGCTGCGGACAGTTTAAAAGTTCATGAAAATCAGGAGTGAGCTGAAAACAGTGAAGCTCAGAAGTATAGAAACAAGCTGCAGTTGCTCCAATCAGCCACTGAGTGTCGCTGTCCGGCCACTCTGTGGGAGGCATTCAGGGACGCTGCTGTAGCGCCGGAGACCAGAGATTCTTATTTCGTTTATTCATTTATTATTATATAAAGTAGAATATATAGACAAGGACACATACCTAAATAGAAATAACAGTAAAATAACAAACAAAATGTGAATCATTCAATGATCAAATCAAAGCCAAAACACATTCAAATAAACAAGTCAAAAAGACACACTGTACCAAATCATTTAAACCAACCCTTAGATATTATTAAAAGTTTTGAAGTAAAACCAGATCCTTTAACTTTAGTGCTTTTACTTTAGTGCCATAATTTTTATGGCACTTTATTTTTTTTACAGGGTGAAGATGTTGGATCTGTGTTTGTTTTCTATGTGTTCCTCACATATGGGACAATGAAGCAACAGTACTGTAGTGATGGTTGATTTGGAAGATCTTTGACTCAATTAATATGAAAAGATTACGAGAAATTAGAAATGAAAAGCATCCGTCTACTGAAACAGCACACACAGAACCCTTACATCTATCTATCAATTTATCTATCACCTCCATCATTTTAGAATCAATTAAAATCACAGCATTTTCTTTAAGCAATGGAAAATCACACTGAGCTCCATTACTACAGTAAGAGCATGTCAACGATGTTCTCAGGTCAAAGGTCATTATGTGAGTGATAGCACCCAGATTAATTTTATGAGGCTAAATGATTATTAAAACTTCACACACACACGTGCACACAGACCACAAAAGACAGAACTCTTACATCTATCTATCTATCTATCTATTTATCTAATTGACTGCCACTTTATGAAACAGGATTATGACTATGATTCTGTCTGTATTGTGCACGTGAGTCCTGTTGGCAGTACTACATTCTTTCAGTTAAAAAATTAGACTTCATTTTAGAATCAATTTAAAATCACAGCATTTTTATTAAAAATCACACTCAGCTCCATTACTACAATAAGAGCATGTCATAGATGTTGTGGGTCAAAATAAGATAAGATATTTCTTTATTAGTCCCACAATGGGGAAATTTGCAGTGTTACAGCAGCAAGTGGACAGTAATGGAAGAGCATCAATAAGAACAATAAAGAACAATAGATAAGTACGAAATAGTAGAACATATAATAAAAAACAGGGTTAGGGTTAGGGTTAGGGTTAGGCCGGCTGTTACTACTTCATGCAATAATTTGCTTGTCCTTTGATTTGAGTTGTGTTAAGCTGTAAATGGTTATGCTGGCTCGATAGCTGAGATTCTTCTGAACAAAACGGTATATCATATGACTATATTGGTGCATGTTTGACTGCCCTGGAGACGTTTTTATGTCGAGAGTGCGCCTTGCACCCTCACACGGGGTCTGTCGGGCTTAAGAGGTTAACTGTTGAACACATGTCTCCATTTCACTGAAAACTTTGTGCTCAATGTACTGACTTCACATTTTCACATTAGACCTGTGTTTATTGCATATTGGACCGCCACTCAGTACTAACTAATTTGTGATATCACAAATCTGAAACTGAGATTTAAGGTGAGTACAGAGAAACTTTCATCCTTCAGCAAATTAATGTGAAAACAGCCATCTAACTCATACATCATTCTGCACATGACGTTCAAACATTCATCAAATGGAACAATATGCAAGGAAAAATTTGCTATGTTGTAATCCTTAAGATTTCAGTCCTGGTTAATTTGGCGAGTGCAATTTAATAATACAGCAAACACTTATTGGGCAGCTAAAACAGGCAACTGGGTATCTGTTTGCAGAACAACCAACAAAACTGACTGCATTTTAAGGAAGCCTACTAATAATTTTAGACACATTTATAATCAAATATCACTTTTGGTGCTAACTATGGTGACAAATACAATGCATTTCCTGTTGCTGCTTTACTATAAAAAACAGCATATATTTCACCAGTTGAACACTTTTAATCTGAAGCAGCAGCAGTAAGAAAAATTGGTATTGTATTTGGAGTAAGTAAATTCACCTCTAATGTGGCTATAGGAAAGTTAACAGTAAACTGATATCAAAGAGATCAAATTAAAAACTGTACAACTGAATTACATGATGCATTTTCCCCTGTAGATACAAATCAGAATACTGAGCAAAATGTAAATGTAATGGCTGTAGCTGGAAAAATGTTGTGTTATAAAAAATATTATAAAAATGTGGTTTGACTTAATGAAGATATTTTATTATATTGGTATATAGTTATGTTGGACTGTAACTTCTAAATCATTTACTACATTATTTATATAAACAGATGTAAACAATAAATAAATAAATAAAAATAAAAATAGTGTCCCACCTACAGAATATTACTGGCTGCTTGAATCACACCACATTGTACTGGAGCTCCTATGAGCCAGTAAAAATAAGCATAATGTCACTGAGGGAACACAAGGGAACAGAAAGGAAAACACAAGTTTTTGTGAAATCAGCTATTTGTAAGATTGCCAGTCCATCCTCCCATGTATAATTAGGTATAACTCTTTTCTCTGTCCTTTCTATGTTGTGTGTTCAGGAAACCAATATTGCACCATTAACAGCCTCCTCCCATTGAGTCTACATTCTACAGTCTACCAAACTCAGTTGACCAGCCTGCCTTCAGGGTTCAGAATTACCTGGAGCAGCTGAAAAAAATCACTTATTCACACATGCGCACACACCAACATATGCAGATAACAGAGTAACTGCAGACCTGCAAGACTATACAAATTCTCTGACTTGTGAACGCAGCACAATATAATTTGTACAGTCTCTTGAGCTGTGCATACATGTGTACACACACACATATACACATACCCACACACACGTCACGTGTCACGTGTCTGTATGGAGAGTGTGAAACAAAAATAAAAACCTATGAGCAACAGGCGAACAAAATACAAACATGTAAGTTAAATGCCAAGCTTTGATTTTCATTGAGTTTCATTGTGTGTGTGAAACTTGTTTGTGCATTCTCTCAATAAACAGCACTGAGTGGAAAGACTGATGCACTGATTTTCAACATTGTTAAAATGGAAGGGTCCAAACTATCATTTTAAAAAGTGGATGGGACTTGTCCCACCTCCATGGGCAACACCCATGCATGTGTGTGCGAGAGAGAGAGAACGATTGAGACATAAAGCTGCAAATGCAGACCTGAAAGACGATATGAATTCTCTATCTGTTGCACATGCACACATTAATTTTTCAATACACAAATACATAAATACCACACTCTGACATCCATACCAAACAAACAGGTCATTTTGGACGCACTCTTATAAATTGTATTTATCCATAAGCAAAATACATGAAAATGGCACCATCAGGTAAACAATTGGATAAAACTACAATCTGAAGCCACGGCATGTGATGTTTTGACAGGTGTAGGGCAAAAAAAAGCAGTTTTAACACTAACTTGGATGTTAAAAATGTATTCATATGCACAAACACAAAATTATCAAAAATGTCCTTACTTTACATTTGGATGCATTTCATCAAGCGCAGGAGCGCAGGAGCGCAGCTCAACAGAATAAGGTCTTGTAAAGATAAAGATAAAGAAGGTAAAGAAGCTTCATTGCACATAAGATACAATGAAATTTAGTTTGGCAGCAATCCTTGTAGCAGTTACAATCGGTATAAATATAAATAAATATGTATTAAATAAATAACAACATATCTAAAAATATGTACAAAAATCAAGTAACAACAAGAACAAGAACAAGTTAAAGTGCAGGTAAAATTGGGGTATGTTCATTGTTTCTGCAAGTAAGGACACTCTATAGTGCAGTGGTAGAAGTTCCTCAGAAAAGGTGGAGGGAGTTTGCTCCTCCTCAGCGTTCTCAGGAAGAAGAGCTGCTGGGCTTTTTTGATGATGTGGGTGGTGTTCACAGTCCAGCCCAGGTCCTCGAGATGTGCAGGCCGAGGAACTGGAAATCCGTGACACACTCCACCTCCTCCCCGTTGATGCTCAGGCCTGAGTGCAGGGTGTACAGTGTGAACAGGACTGGACTCAGGACGCAGCCATGAGGAACACCAATGTTGAGGACGATGGTGGAGGATGTGGAAGTGCCCAAGTCTGAAAAAGGTGTTGAGCTGGTCCAATAGAGAGGTGTCAGCAGGGGAGCGGGTCTTGTGGCGTTGCTTGTAGTCTTTGATGTTGTAGATGCCTTGCCACATGGAGCGGGGGCTGTTTTCTCTGAAGTTGGCCTCTATCTGCTCTTTGTACTTTGTTTTAGCAGCCTTGATACCTCTATTGAGGCCCGCCCTAGCCTTCCTGTAGGCCTCCCTGTCTCCTGACCTCAATGCTTAATCCCTGGCGTGGAGCAGTGCTCTGACAGTAGCGTTGAACCAGGGTTTTTGGTTGGGGAATGTTTTGACTTGTTTCCTTATTGTTACATTGTCCATGCAGAAGCTGATGTATGACAGTACAGAGAAAGTGTGGCGCTCAATGTCTGGTTGTTCAAAGAAATCCCACATGGTGTCCTCAAAACAGTCCTGTAAGGATAGTGTTGCGTCTTCAGTCCAGCACTGCACTGACTTGTCCTGTGGCTTAGATCTGCAGATGAGAGGCCTGTAAACTGGTGTCAGGAACAGGGACAGATGGTCTGAGTGTCCGAGATAGGGAGAGGGATGGGCTTTGTAGAAGTTAAGTTCATTTGTATATTTGGGTTAATTTACAAAACATATGTATTTACAATGTTTACATAGTTATCATTTACATATTTGAAATTTTTAAAAGTAAACTCAAAACTTACCTGTTCAGTCTGGCTTTTGATTAAGAATGGTTTATAGTCTTTTTTTAAATTGTCATTATATTTGTTTTGATATTTAAAATGTATGTATCTACTTTATTTTAATTTTATTATTATCATTCTATGATCTTCTTATTCTAGCTTATTCGTGTTTTTATGAATCTCTTTTTTAGCCTCGTTTTAGTCTTAGTTTAGCTTTTATTAAACTTAATCACTTATATTTAACAACAAAATATATCAAATATCAAAGCCACACAGAATGCAGTTTAAGAATTACTTTTTTGGTGTATTTTGGTCTGCATTCAATACAATATGCCATTATTGAGAAATATATATGAAGTTATTGTCAAAACTTCACAAAAAGCTATTTTAAGCGTAGAGACAGTGAAAACAGAACAGATATTAATGTTACTGGGTATCATGTTTCTCTCTTTTCAGAATTACTGTTGTGAATTTTGACATCTGACAGATAACATTTACTGTTTGACAGACAGATTTACCTCAGCACTGCTAGCAGGTGGTGGACCCATGTACCCATGTACTTCGACTTGTCAGTGCATAAATTAATGCACTGACAAGTCGAAGTACATGGGTTCATGTACTTAACTTACAGTCAAGGGTCACCACCATGGAGAGGTTACAAGCACTTTCGATGCATGGTGGCCTTGAATCCTTAATCAGTTTCATCCTCATCATCCTCTTCATCAATTCTGGTTACTCAAAATAGAGAAATGTTTAACTGTACTTCATTAAACAAAAATGATCAAAGTGATTAATAGTGTCATTTTGAAATTTGGAACAAACAATAAAATCTGGAATCACTGAAACAATGAGACCCTAAAAGGAAAATTAAACAAGGAGTACATGAACACACAGAAGCTGAGTTTCATCTGCAGACAGCAGGTAATATGCATCTACCCCAGTTTAACACTCAGACAAATCACACCTCCCACTGTCTGACTCCCTGATTCATTAAACTAAATACTATTGGTTACAGACCTGAGGTGTCCTCCTCCTCGTCACCATCCTCCAGGGAGAGGTAATTCAGCCCAAGGCGCTGTATCCACTCATCAAAGCCTCGAAAATCATAATATCTCATTGTCAACATAATCACCTTGTTTTTCAGTTTCATGTGCATTTTCGTTGCATTCAGAGTCTATTACCTGGTTTGTTTCTCAAGGGCTGTCCCGCAGAAGGTGCCCCCTCTTTGAGGACTCGGTAATTCTGACCGTATCACGAGCAGAGAAGCCTGCCTGCTCTCCATCTCCTGAAACTTCCAGACCTAACTTGGCCCATCCCACCTAACAGTAATGTTGTTTTTGGCGGCCTATTTTACTTTTAGTTTTAGTCTAGTCTTTGTGTCAAGCGGTCGTTTTAGTTTTTATTAGTTTTAGTCATGTTCATACTCCTTTTAGTCTAGTCAAGTTTTAGTTGACGAAAAGTCTGAGCATTTTAGTCTAGTTTTAGTCAGAATTGTCCCTGACTATTTTAGTCTAGTTTTAGTCAAAGAAAACTGTATTAATCTCTTTTCAGTAATGTTATTCTATCTAACCCCGTCAATATAGTATAAGTACCTAGTGGTAGAGAGATGGAACTGTAACCTCCTGGAGGTGTTATTTTAAGACTTGTTGTCACAAACAACAACAAAAACAATAGTCCAGAGAGGTATTCCATAAAAGTGGTCAAGTGACAAACTTGGGTTAGTTAACCTAGAGGGAGAGGTAAATCTGATAATAGAAGACCCCAGTGGCTTCAATATATTAGCTAAACAAAGCCAAAGGGTTCATCTATTAGTGAATTTACCCCTTCTCACGAGTTTACTTAGCCAGGTGCCAAACACACCTCATACTGCGCTCCCGCCTGGACACAACCATATATGGTCAGCACGTGCATATTAATTAGCCATGTGCCCTCTGTGGAGCGGTTACAAATTGACAACAAAGACGCGGCGGGGAGGGCGGGGGGAAGAAGCGAGATACACGGCGATATTGGGCAATAAATCAGTCAGAAAAAATATCTTGCATTTTAATAACCTACAATAAAAACTAAACAAAAAAAACAAAATATTTTCGTCTCGTTTTTATTCGTCAACAAAATGGGATTACACATTTTATTATTGTTATCGTCACGTGACCAGCATTTTCGTTTCGTCTCGTCTCGTTTTGGTCACGTGATAAAGGTTCGTTGACGAAGATATTTCGTCATAATTTTCGTTGACGAAAGCAACACTACCTAACAGGAGTGAAAAGATGAGTAATCGTCCGATTACCTGCAATCGATCTGCACACCTTTAGAGCTGTCCTGGTTGTCAGCAGAACCTGGTACGGCCCTTTCCACCTAGGAGACAAGGTCACTTTTTCTAGAGATTTGATTAGTACATAGTCTCCCTCCTTAAAAGGATGAATTGGGAAGCATTCAACCCACTTTGGATATCAATAATGTATGACTAACAAATACTTGTAGCCTTGACAACTGGGCAGTAGCGGTCCCTGATGTGGGCGAATTGGGCAAGCGCCCAGGGCGGCATTTTGTCTTGACTCATGGGGGGCGACACGAGCTCTTCAAAAAAGAAGCACGCACAGAAGCTGTGAGAGAAAGGGAGGGGGGACAGTTTACCTCTGCGTCTCCCTACTGGAATGGGCAGGGGCGTGTTACAAACCCAGCTCGATGGGGAAAGGGGAAAGTAACACACACAACCGATGGAAACTGGTTGTAAAATAAAAGAGGTATTTATTATAACAAATTAGGACAATGTGGAACTTAATACCAAAACCAACAGAAAAGGGCTTGCCAGGTGCTGATAAATCAATAACAAAATATAACAAAAAGAGGACTCCTTACAAATAAAAATGGAGCTAACTGTCTAGTGATTACAGGGAATAATAAACAACAAATCAAATATTCCTAAACCAAAAACCTAACTAACTACACTAACGCTATACCAAACAGAAATACAAGTAATCAGCACCCCTAAACCTAACCAGAAAACACAGTGACACAAATAAGAAAGAAATAAACTATTCTTACCCTGGCCCAAATCTGGGTAACCAAAACACATGCTATTATTTGACGAACTACTACCACTAATACTACTACTGCTGAGGTGTCTGCCGGCGTCTGGAGGGCACGCCAGGCTTTTAAAACTGTCGCACACTGATTGGAGACGCCCGCACCAATCAGCCTCATCCACCAGCCACCAACGGTCTGCTTCACTGGTCCACCGGAAACCTCGGAGCGGAGCACATGCACACACAGAGGAAGGGGAGAAACCACACAAACGGCCTAGGGCCGTAACAGGGCGAACGGGGGATCCAACTTAATAATGGAATTAGTGGGCTAAAGTCAGTCACACCTGGACTTTCTTCCAAATAACGCACATTTCATTCATTTATAAATACAGGCCATGTACATTTTTAATTTTCTGGGTTGTGTGAAATGGCAAAAAAAGGTATTACAAAACATTGATTGTATATTTTATTTTTGGCATATATATGTATATAGTGTTTATGGATTTATTTATCTTATTTAAAGGTGTAATGATCAGGGACAATGCACATTAATAAAACATTTTAACAAATGTAAACATACCGGAATTAGCCAAAAGGCTATTTTACATCTGCTGTCTCTGGACTGATGTTGAGTAGTCACCCTAAAAGAATATTTGAAAAAATGTCCTTGTGGTTCTCTAAGTTCCGATAACTTACAGTCATAGTTTGTGCAGAATTGTGTTTGTCTTGTGGCAATGTTGGAGGTGGTGATTGTGCACTTTAAACAGTGTGTTTGCTGTTCTAAGTGCAATAGTTTAATAACTGGATTCTCTTAAGAGAAACCCGGGGAATACCCGGGAAAACGGGAATGTTGGCATTTATGGTATACAGTGCATGCTGCAGAGGGAGGGACAGAAATACGCATGCGCAGCTTTTTGCAGGAACATGAATAAAAAAACGTTTCCCCCCAATTTTATTCGTTTTGAGATCATCTGGTCCCAAAATCGTAATCACGATCAAATTTCAATTAATTGAGCAGCCTTACCAGGCAGCATGCCTCCTTTTTTCCCCAAAAGGAGCAGACTCACAGCTTACCACTATCTCAAAGGGAGACAGTGTGTAAACCAAACATTTTGTGTGGCCTTGCTATGACCGCAAAGCCTAGTTTGACCCAGTGCATATTAATGATGGAAACACTTGGGAGGCTTAAAGAGAAATACAGTGTTTCAGTAAAATGGAAAAAAAAGATTAGAGACTTGCAGACAGCAGCATGTTTTTACAGTTGAACAATATACAATGGATTCAAAGGTAGAAAACCAGTAAATTACTTTTAAAACAAGTTCAATAATCTCAAATATTTGCAGTGTATAGAGCAAAATATTAAGAGCAGTCAAAATGAATCCCAGTTTCTCTTTCATAAACAATATTCCATATTTAACACTTTATTTTTGCTACTCTCACTCTTCTGTGTCAACTACCACCTTGACCAGCTCTTCATGTGAAGGCTCCTCCGATGATGTTGAGGGCATAGCTGGTCTGGAGGAGGCTGCAATCACACAGTCAGAGGGAATCAACAAAGAGCAAAAACAGTGAACTCTGTATATGATTTAGACTGTACTGGAACTTGCCTGGAAATGCAGGCTTTGGTGTCATCAGCTTCTGCACCTTGGCCTGCATTTCCACCCCAGACAGAGAACGCCACCCGGAGAGAAAGGCCTTGATCACAGGGCCAAGAGGCCTACAATGAGAATAAATGACACACAACAGCATGTATAATTTCACAACATGACAAATACTTTTCTGCAGAGAGTGCATCTATTCATTTGCAACTAACATCACAGCTTTAGAATAAAACACATACGTTGATGCACTCTTGGCAACCAAGACAGAGGCTGTGCAGCAGGAGCAGCTCTCTGCCTGTCTCTCTTACGGATGTAGCGGACAGCGTTCGCCATCTGCATCCCGGGAGCTGGAGCCTTCCTCCGGAGGTAGTTGACAAACCTGTGCAAATCAGACAGCTTGTTAGACGTACTTAGCACTAGCTCTTGTTCCTGAGGAAGGAGGCTTTACATTAAAAAGTGAACTTTCATTTCTATGAGAATACAATATATTTTATTACAAGCCATGGCACACGATCAGATATCAGATGAACTGGTTGAGGTGGTGGTGGAAGGACACCAAAGACCTGGAGCCCCTGGCGCAGCAATAAACGGGCAGGATGTACCAGCTGCACGTCCGTGTGTCCTGGATGCAGCTGAGATGGCGCCTCTGCGTACTAAAAATGTCTGGTATGCAGAGATTGTCGAGCAGATGGGGCATTTGGGGCAGTGGTGGAAACTGCCCCCTCACTTTGGACAAGGCCAGGAACTGCTCGCAAATGCTAAGGTAGTGGATGGCTCTCCGCATCCGAGTGCTGCTCCCGCAGGGTGCTGCACAGGTGATTCGCGCTGTTGCCCAGAATGCGGGACTTCAGCTGTCCAACCACCCTCAGGTCACAGGACAGCCTGCAGAAACACAACACAAGAATTATATACACATTCATCACAACAAACACTGATATGTATACAACAATAAGAAGTCTGTCTTACTTGTACGTGAGTACAGCTGGAAACTGGCAGCGGTGGCAGGCTTGGGGAAAGCTGCTGCAACTGTATTTCTGATAAAAATATCTGGGGATGCAGGGGGTGCCATTGGGGCCGTACCATACACCTGTACCGTCAGCAGAGCAACCATTTTGCTGCCAGAGACGTTTTTCTTGTGCAGTAGCAAACGTTTGGAGGGTGCTCTGGCAGTATTTTGGATCAAGAAGCACAAAGTCGTTTGTTGTCTTTCTGATAGTTTATCGAGTCGTCTGCAGATGGACTCCTTGCTGTCTCAAGTGTGAGATGACACGAATGAGCCCAGAGCAGAGGAAATGGTCAGATTATATACAATGCGTGAAAGCATGACCTTGTTCTACCATCAGAACAATGTAAGCACAATAGTCAAGTCATAATGTGTGTACTACCAGGACAATGGTTAGTCAGTAGATTATAACATACATGATGTTCACTCAATATTCGATGATATTCACTCAATCAGCATTTCATGTAACATAAGTGGTGTCATGGTCAGCAGATTATGACACACACATACACCTAATCATATGGCATAGCTACTCATTTGTGTCAGAGAAGATGAATAATAAGAATTTCCATTACATTCCCCCATTTGAGTGTATTACGCTCACAAACTAGCATTAATCAAACTAACATTAATCATTGAAATTCAAAACTGATGATCAAAAAAGTCGAAATATATATCCCCAGGAAGTGCTCTTGTTCAGTGAAGAATTTCCTAGTGAAAATGACAGTTCCTTGTGTGTCATGTGTCATGTTCCAGAATCTAGCCGTTGAACCCCCGTAATCGGTGATGCTGATGTTTGCCCATGTCGATGCTCTTAGCCATACCGTACCATACCGCTTATCCGGGGTCGGGTCGTGGGGGCAGCAGCCTAAGCAGGGAAGCCCAGACTTCCCTCTCCCCAGCCACTTCATCCAGCTCTTCCCGGGGGATCCCGAGGCGTTCCTAGGCCAGCCGAGAGACATAGTCTCTCCAGCGTGTCCTGGGTCTTCCTCGGGGTCTCCTACCGGTGGGAACCCTAATCCTAACCCTAACCTGGTGCCCTGAACACCTCACCAGGGAGGCGTCCGGGAGGCATCCTAATTAGATGGCCGAGCCACCTCATCTGGCTCCTCTCGATGCGGAGGAGCAGCAGCGGGTCTACTCCAAGCTTCCTCCGGATAACTGAGCCTCTCACCCTATCTCTAAGGGAGAGCCCAGCCACCCTACGGAGGAAGCTCATTTCAGCCGCTTGTACCCGCGATCTTGTTCTTTCAGTCACTACCCAAAGCTCATAACCAGTGGCGGTTTTTGCTATGGGCAAAATGGCCAACCGCCCAGGGCGCAATCTACATGGGGGCGCACGAGCGCTCTCCAAAAAAAAAAAAAGTGCGTCCTCAAAAAAAAAAAAAACGGCAGTTTTCTAGACTAATACCGCTCATTTCCACATCAAGTTGGTGCAGTGGGCGATGAGGCGCCCCTACTATCACGTCAACTTGCTGCTGAGAGTTCTGTGTGTGAGAGAAGATAAGGCAAAGGGGAGGGGGATCAACTTGCGACTGCAGAGGCTGTGAGCAGGTTGTGTGTGAGTCTCACTCTCAGAGGAAAAGCAAGGGGGGGCAAGAGGTCCTGGCTGCAGGCCTCCACTGTGAGGCCGCTACCACCGCAGGCTCCACTCTCAAGCCACCGCCACTATCAGAACAGGAAATGCACGGGATACGTTTCAAAATAAAATGGCGAATGCACTTCCAGTTTAATCGCTTTCCTCACAAAAGCATGAATTAGTAAAAATATGACGTAAAATCGATCAATTGCTATAGTATATATAAAATAAAGCTTTTGATTTGGACAATTGAAGCATTAGCCTTTGTCTTTTTCAAAACACTTCTCATTAATGATTGCCATATACTGTATGTAGACTAATATACACTGCTCTGCATAACTGTACAACTTAGTCATTATGAAAAACAAACGGGGTGATATGACTCGGGGCTCAATGGTCTTTGTGGCCTGGTCTGGCTTTTCATTACCATTTAACTTTGACTTTATTGCACTGCTGTTTTACTTTGTTTTTCTGTTGTATTATTCTGTATTTTTATTCTTATCCACCATAAATTTCATGTTTGGTTCTATGTCTATGCTAATTATGTTCTTGTGCTGCTGGAACACCTAAGTACCACTAGATACAACCCCAGTCCCTCCAGGAATTCGCGATGTCGCGATCGCAACAATTAACGCAAATTCAACCAATCCGCGCAATTATGTGCGGCCTTGCAATTTTGTCCAATAACCGCAACTTTACCGCAAATTGGAGGAGTGAGGTCGGCAAAAAATACCGTCTGCCGCGACGGTAAACTCAACTAATTCTGTGTGTCTGTATCTGTGTGTCTGTGTTGTGTGCATGTGTTTGTGAGGGAGATCAATATTGTGTGTGTCTCTGTCTGCTTTGTTTTGAATCTCCATGGCAACGGGAGAGAGCTGAAGCTTGATGGTGCCGTTTTTCCACAATTTCTTCAGATCAAACCTGACGCTATGTCCTAACACAGTTGGGTGTCACTCCGAATCAACATTATGGTTGTGCTCAATCAATAATAATAACCTACACGGATGTGTTTAATTGACGCTAAAGTTAAATTGTGATCAGAAGATTAATTCACCTCTCGATCTGAGAGTCATCAGCTATAAATATCATTATATGCTCTGCGCTTCTTCAATTTAAACATATACGTTTTGTTGAAATATCATTGTTACCTACAGTATATGATCTATTACTTCAATTTAAACTTTTTTCAAGTGATCAAAGATCAGTTCACTAAAATGTAAGCTCTCAGATAGCAGATATTACAGTTTTGACCATGTTTGGCATGTGTGCACATTTGTGTGTGTTTGTATTTGTGCGCAGGGCGTTCAATAAAGAACGAAAATCAATCTTACAGTGTATTTGTTGTTGTTTGGTATTCAATTAATCTTTCATGACATTGTATCATAATCTTTACTGTGAATCCAGTGCAAATCCTTGTCCATCTGTGGCTTACAGTGTCACAAATGAGTTCTCATCGGTAGGTTCCATGGCAATACGTTCACTGGCTTTATTTTTTTGTTCCTCGGGTCGGATCGGGTTCGGGTCATGATCAGCGCATTTTTGCGGGGCGGGCGGGGCGGGTTGGATCTCCTGGCGGGTCGGGTTGGGGCGGGTGTTAAAAAAAGCCGACCCGTGCATCACTGGTCTCTGTCTGTGTATGTGTGTCTGTGCTGTGTGTGCATGTGTCTGTGAGAGAGATAAATATTGTCAAATAAAATGTTAAAAACGGTGTGAAAACTGTCTTCAAAATATGAAATTGAATGTGCAATGAGATCAAAGATGGTGTGTGTGCAATTTTCACTGTCTCCCGCAATTTAATTGCAACAAAAGTGCTTAAAACATCGCAACATTTACCGCAATTTTTTTTAAATGCTGCCGCAAAATCAGGCATTTTAGGCCGCAACAATCAGTAAAAAATCCCGCGAAATCCTGGAGGGACTGCAACCCTAACTCTTGATATCTACAGTATAATCCAAGTGAATTATTAAGTGATCAAAGAGAAAAACATAAAAACACACCAAGTCACCACATTATCAAATGTTCTGTAGCCCTTTATTCTCGAACACAAGTCACTCATGTGTGTGACATTCACAATAGGCCAAATTATTTCTTTTGTCCATTATTTCCTCACAGAATGTCCTCAGTGCTATAAAATGTGAATTTGAAGGGCTCCAGGATTGATTCCTTCTCATGGTCATCCAGTTGATCTTTCCACACCCTCCCATACTGCAGAGCAGCCTCAGCCTGGTGCTCCTTCCCCCATGTACAGAACATCAGACAGGTCCACTTGGCAGAGAACAGTTGTTTGTTGACCTCAACCCACTCTGCTGCATGTCTGCAATCACGAAGAATACGATCTTCAACCGAGTCCTATGGAAAAGACAGAAAGATGTCTGTACCATAGCTGCTGCACCAACAGTATCTGACCAATAGGTAGTGTGAAAAAGCTTACCCCTTCCACTGGTGTGTCCACGTCGGCAGGTCTGACTGAGACCTCAGCCTGCTGCTCTTCATCCTGAAAATATATAGATAAGCAAAATGATCAGTTGGCGGCAGATCTTCTTATCTAAGAGTAAGTCCAGAAAATGTTTATATTTGACAATGACAAACAAGTCACATGAATTGTGTGACGTGTGTATCTTTAATCTAAAATGCAATGGCATTACCTTGAAATGCAATGGCATTTTTAATGTGGACCTCCAAATGCCGCTGAAGTCTGGTTTGGTTTAAACATGCCTTTGGGACAAAGGGGGCAGTGAAACTGACTGCAGCATGTTGTGCAGCGTTCCACTGAAGGCTTTCCATCACATGGAATGATTGAATGATGCATCTAAAAAGGATATAAAATGCATTATGTGTTTGAATTATAGTACATGAACTTCAATTCAAATTAATGTATACAGCCTGCAAACTTAGATTGTCTTTGCTTACAGGCAGGCACGGACTGGTAATCTGGCATACCGGGCAAATGCCCGGTGGGCCGACGTGCTATTTGGGCCGGTGAGTCCCGATTCTTTTTTTTTGGTTTTACCGGCCCATAACCAGCAGATCACACAGCCCAAACACACCGTTGAACAACCACACCGTTTGCTTTGGTCCCACCTACAGGCCAAAGAAAAAAAAGGGCTGAGCAATAGTTTTTTTCTTACCACCGGCCCTGACACGCTGACTGACAGGGGGCCACCGGCCCAATCATTATCATCATGATTAAAACACCTCCTCCCTTTGGCTTGGTGCACCGGTGACGCTGCAGTTTATTGATTGGTGAAACTATTATCAGTTAGAGTTAGAGATGGAGAGAAAACGGAAAGGTGGTGCAGAAAAACTCCGCGACAAAAAAAGGCTTGCACTTCAGGCAGATGCTGCGAAGTGTGCCAAAATTATTGATATGTTTGCCACAGCAGGGCCTTCATCAGCTCCCGTCGCTGATGACAGTGGTGCCTGTGGCAGTGGCACTCAACAGGAGCATGTTGTTGAACCTGCGGTAAGCTGGACAACTGTCAGAAGATGTATGAAACGCAATGAGTAGCCTAGGATAAGCCTCCCAACCCCTTGATGAATATGAGAAAAATGATATGATATGATATGATATGATAAAATGTCAATCAAATAATTCCGTCTATTGCCCTATGGCCACGTTGGTTAGCTTAATGCAGGTGAAATTAGCTAAAAACGTTCTGAGCATTAGCGTTATTTTTTACTGTAAGGCATTGTAGGCTACACTGGCTGGATGAAATAAGTCTAGTTTACTGTAGTAGCCTACTTTCATGTCTTTCATTCTAAAGGAAGTCTTTAATGTGAGAATGTGTTCACCATTTACCGACAATAACAATAAATCAGTGGGCTGCATTATAATTACTTATTAGACTATTTGTGGGGTGAGTAATAGGCTAGCCTATTGGCGAAGTTGTTTTTTTGTCCAGCAAATATAGCAGTCATTTTTGTAGCCTAGATGGTAAGGACAATGTAGTAGGCTACGTAACTGATAGAAAATCTCACTTTTAAAAATCTTATCATTTGTCTATGTTATGTGAATGCAGTTCCAGGTACATTCCAGTAATTCCAGCACTCACCAAAAATATGACAAGACAAATATGAAAAGTGAATAGTTAACACTCTTAATTTCTTTGTTCAACTAGTAGTCCTAGGGTAAGCTCCTGTTTAGGCCTGAAAATGGGCTGTTTTATGTAGCTAGGTGGCTAAATACAATGTAAGTTAGCCTACAATGAAAGAAAATAACTAAAATAACTTTTTAAAATGACACACTGTAATTTTGTTCATTGCTATAGTGTTATGCCAATGCAGCTGTGTGTTTGTTTACCAGAGAATCCAATAATTCTGGACCTGACTGCATCTTCATGTGTGTGTGTGTGTGTGTGTATATGTATATATTTATATATATATATATATATTAAAAAAAAAATTTATGTATGTTGATCTAGGTTGAGATGAGCGAAATAGAGGAAGATGTCAATGAAGGAGAAGAGAGTGTAAGAGAGGAGAGAGTCGGCGAGAGTGAAGAGAGAGTCGGCGAGAGTGAGGAGAGAGTCGGTGAGAGGGAGGAGAGAGTCGGTGAGAGGGAGGAGAGAGTCGGCGAGAGGGAGGAGAGACACAGGGAGAGAGAGGAAAGCAGAGAGTAGGAGGAGGACATAGATTACTTTGCTCGTCCTGTGGATCCCTCTATGCTACAGGAGTTTTTGGATCACCACCCACAACAAAATGCCAAAAATCCAGTAGTGCAAAGGGTATTCACTTGTAAAAACGGAACCAACAGGAGGTGGCTCACGTATTGTGAGAGACGTCACACATTGTTTTGTTTTGTGTGTATGGCTTTTGGGAAGATTGGTGACTCAAGCACATTTATTACTGGAATGTCTGATTGGAGGCATGTGCACCAGCGCACAGAAGAGCATGAAAAGAGTAGTGCACACCGAATCTGTGCTGAAGCTTTTTTACTAAGACACTCAAACGCAGATATCAGCAGCAGGTTTGCAGGTAATCAGCTGTCTGCTCATAGGGAACAAGTCAGAAAGAGACGACGGGTTTTAGAACGTGTTGTTGATGTGGTGAAAGTGATAGGCAAGAGGGGACTGAGCTATAGGCATTCAGAGAATGAGGCAGCGTACACACTGGATGATGACACAATTGACCATGGGAACTTTTTGGAACTCATCATCTTATTGGGGAAATATGATGTCCGCCTAAAAGAGCACCTTGATGATTGTATTGAAAGGAGTAAAAAGTTGCATGAATCCAGTGGAACAAGAGGTCGAGGGTCTCTGGTCACACTTCTCTCCAAAACTACTGTCAATACAGTTATTGATACAGTTGGGCACCTCATTCAAGACTGCATTTCAAGTGAGGTACAGAAAGCTGGAATGTTCTCCATTCAGCTGGACACAACACAGGACATAACCTCTCAAGATCAGTGTTCCATAATTCTAAGATATGTCACTGACGCTGTGCATGAGAGGCTTGTGGCCTTAGTGAGGTGTGAGGCATCCACTGGGCAATACTTTGTCAACTTAATCTCAGATGTCTTGGACCATCTGAAGCTGAACAAGGACATGTGCATTGGAAATGCCACAGATGGGGCATCAAATATGCAAGGCCAGTACAAAGGATTTTCAGCATTGATGGCTTCTCAGTCACCCACCCATGTCCATGTCTGGTGCTATGCGCATGTTCTTAATCTGGTGCTGTCCGACACAACACAAACTGTCATTGAAAGTGGAACACTTTTCAGTCTACTGAATGACATTGCAGTGTTCATCAAGGACTCTTATCAAAGGGTCATTCTGTGGGAAAACCAAGCACAGGATAAAAGCCACAGAAGTCTCTCCCCAATAGGGGAAACAAGGTGGTGGTCAAAACACGATGCGGTCAGAAAAGTGTTTGGCCATTTTGGGAAGCCGCAAAATACCTTGTTCTCAGATGCTGTCCTAACACTGGAGGCTATAGAAGAGAAGGAAAATGAAAAAGCAACTGTACGTGCCAAAGCACGTGGTTTGAAAGAGGGGCTTTTGAAGTATGAAACCGTGTTAACAGCTCAAATATTTCTTCGAATATTTGAGCAAACAACACCTCTTTCTAAGTATCTTCAGACAGGAGGCATGGACATCCTTTCGGCACATCGTATGGTGCTTGCCACACAGGAGAGCTTGAAATCCATTGCCAGGGATTTTAAAAGTGTTAAAGCGGCTGCAGACACTTTTGTCCAGTGGGCAAATGATGACCTTGAGAGAAGACTGGAAGAAACATCTCTTGAAGTTGAGAAAACATTGCCTCAGAAAAGAGGCAGGAAAAAAAAACAGAGCAGGAGAAATGGCCCATGATGAGCCTATTATGGATCCTGAGAGATCGTTTGAGATCAGTGTTCACAACAGAATTCTGGACACCGCTCTTGAGGCCATTCACAGGCGCTTCATGACACATGGCACTCTTTTTTCCGATTTGGCTTGGCTGGACCCCAGGAACTTTGAACAAATCCGGACCACTACACTACCCAACAATGCTCTTGAAGGCTTGAGCAGGTGCCTGATCAGATTCGACACAAGTGCAACAGTAAACAATCTCCAGTCAGAGCTGACATGTTTAGCTGGACAGTGGAGCAGACTGAAGGCATCTCATCTTGAGGATTATGTGACCAGGACAGTGGAAGATGGAGCTGAAGGACAGGAAGATGTGGAATCAAGCGTTGTGGATTTAACCTGTGCCTCATGTAAAAATTGCCCACTGTGCTGCTACCAAATCCTCCAGCGGCTCAACATGTTTTCAGATACCTACCATCTCCTTGGGCTTGCTTACAAGTTCCTGCTGACTCTTTCCCTGACCCAGGTGGCCTGTGAAAGAACTTTCTCCACCCTCAAGTTTATCAAAAACAGACTCAGGAGCCACATATCAGCAAGCAAACTGGAGGCCTTTATGTTGATGGCCACTGAGAAAGATATTCTCATGGCTTTGGACACAGACACAGTCATAGATAAGGTGGCTGAGAAAAGTGAACTGATGAGGAAGCTGCTCTTGTGAATGACTAAGGTGAGAGGAACTCCTTGAATTGCTTATCACTGATTATGAAAATGTTTATTGCAATGTAACTTATGATTCTTACAAGCCTGAGCCTCTCCTCTTCTCTGACAGGATTCCATGACTCAAACATGCTCATGTTCTTCCATCATAGGAATCATTTGCATCCTTTCAGACATCCTCCAAATGATTCTTGGTAAGTTTACAGTTAATGTAATGCAAAATATTATCCCTCTCATTCTCTTTCTACAGTATCTGTCAGACATATCCAGCATAGCTTTGAGTGTGCAAGTGTGAAATCAGACTTCTTTTCAGATTATTTTCAGATTATATTACTGCTATTTTTGACCAGATTAACCTATAATTAAATCTGTTCTCTCCTTTTTTCAAATATCATACACAGAGTTGACCAGTTCAGAGTTCATCCAGGTTTTGCGCTTTATTCATCCTTTCTGACTGGGTAAGTTCACAATTTATTGAGCATCACTCTTGGAATATCTAGACATGATCAATCATTTCTCATCACTATTCTTTCTCTTTCTCTTTTCTTCCTCCCTGAAACACATAGGCACACCTAATAGGATGACTGCTGCCTTCAGATTCATAACTGTGATTGAGTGGTGCAGTGTATTTGTATATAGTTAATAAATGACAAGTTTTGAAGTATTTAATGTGTCCACTCTCAGTGATTCTTGTTAAGTCATTGTATGGCTCAAGGTATGCTGTTTTAAAGACAGTTGCACCGGAAAGACTGAAAAGGTGCGTTAGCAAATGTTGTGGGCCGGTCTGGTCCAAAATGCCAGGGCCGATTTTTTGTCCCAGTCCGCCCCTGCTTACAGGTAAAATGGCCACTTGCACCAGGTAGTGTAAATGAGGCCTTACTTCTGTAGAAGAATTAATAATGACTACGAAAATGCTGCACTGCGGGTTAATGTCCAGCATTCAAAAACGTACTTAAGTGACAGTGGCTATAACAAGACACTTAAGTAATCTAGTATGTTATGTTAGAAGCAAAATATACTCAAGTATCAAAAACAAAAGTACTGATGGTACAGAAGTATGCCATTTCTCAGTCATTTCAGTTACTAGTCGTTGTGTTTATATACTGTAGTATACAACACAGGTGGAAAAATAAAAATGTGCCAAGTAGTCGTGCCACATTTTGATTTCACTTGTGCACTTAAACAGGAGCTAGTCGACCTCTGGCAAAACATCATGCTGTGTTGCATCGTGTTGGTAGCTTGGCTGTCTCTTATCATGTTTGTGAGTTCAGAAAGACACGTTTTCAACTTTGTGACGATGCCCAGCTAATGCAAGAAGTTAACAAAAATGTTTCATAACGTTACATACAAACACATGCGAACAGTTACTATACGTTATACACTAAAAAGTTAACAATCCCTGAGAATTTAAAGTGTTGATGCTAACCGCCATTGGAGATAGTTAACTTTGGCGTTATCTAACTTCAAAACGACAACACAAACCGACATGTAAGATTAGGTAATTTGTATCATTAATGACTTCTATAACGTTACTATTTTACGGCACCTATATTGATGAAGAACACAAGAAACCATGCATTTACTTTCTGTGGATAAGCAAAATGAGCAACTCACCGCTAATCTGGACATATACTGACTCGCTGGTCTCACTCGAATTAAAAGGCAGATGAAATGGACATTTAAACGTCTTCACTCCCCCCTGCCCCGCCCCCCCAAAAAAGTCCGTACTTCCCGTCCTGACCATCCTGACAGTGGAGGCGTTCTGACAGTGGAGCCTGCACCGGAAGCGACCTCACAGTGGAGGCCTGCAGCCAGGTGCCTCTCAGGGGGTGAGGGGGGCGGGGGGATAGACTGACCTGTGATGATTATGATCCCAGGCCACACAACACAAACTGCTGCTTCCAAATAAATAGTAATACATTTATAAAAATTAATACCGACCCGTTATAGCTACATGTAAGTTATTGGGCTATGTGAAAATGCAATAAATAAATAAATAAAATGCAAAAAAAAAAGAAAAAGTTTTACATACTATATTTCATTTATTCACCTTATTTTTGTGTGGTGAAGGATTTGTGCAATTTACATTGGTGTTAACATACTACATGTCATTTATTTATCTTAATTTCTTTCTCTGCTCTTGTTAACTTTTGTATTTAATAACATATGTAATAAAATAACATAGATAGTTCAATATTGTGCTTGTGTTGGGGGGGGGGGGGGGGGGGCGATGGTCGGTCCGCCCAGGGCGCAAAACTAGCCAGGACCACCTCTGCTCATAACCATAGTTGAGGGCAAGCCTGGACTGGGACTAAATTTCAGTCCTGGACTTTTTGGTCCAGACCGGCCCACTACAATCCGCGCACAGAAGCGGCCCATAATAACCCTTATATTCTGGAGACTTGAAATAGTTTTAACTGTATAATGTGAAACTGTTGAACGGACAATAAACCATAAACACTGACTGAAAAAAATATGTAAAGCATCATAGGCTACATATGTGTCATGGTGTTAGATCAATGTCCTTCATGAACAAATTGACTGATTGGACTGTGGGCACAAAGAAAGGTGCATATTGACACTGAAAACACTTCAACTCTGGTGTCCTGATTTGGGGGAAGTCATTATAGGTAGAAATGATCAAAAATTGTGAAAATAGCAGATCTACATGCTCAAACCACATCACATTGCAACATGTGAGTTGTAAGCTTGCAGATTTGCAATTATGTGTGGCATCTTGTGATGTAAATAGGTGGTTAAGTGGTTAATAAAAACAACTAATCAATTATTAAGGCTAGTATATGAATATGGTTATTGTTTTCCAATACTTTAGATAACTAGATTTAGGCCTAGTTGTAACATACCACACTATGCAGAGTTTGCTATTTATTATGTCAAGTAAAGTTCATAGACAGTTAAGAAACCGTTCTGAACATTTAATTGAAGCTTGATAAGCGCAGTTCCAGGAGCGGGAACACACACCAATTACACCCCTTCCGGCTCCTATATAAACAGACCTAACAGCTTCCCCCTCGTTCACTCTCGCTTTCGAGTTTCCCTCCCCCCCGCCCTCTCTTCTGTTCTTCTCTCCTCTCTCACAGGTTCCTAGGGGTTCGTCACTGACCGGGCGCAGCGGCGGATCCTTCGTCCAACCTCCCCACACTGCATCAAGAATCACTGTATCAAGAATCACTCCGGATCAAGAATACACAATTCATTCAAATTCTGTCAATAAATCTGTTAAAACGTATCTCGTTGGTGATGTGTTCCTTGCTCGTGAATGAGTGTTTATCCACACCATGCTGGCAGGATCACACCTGCTTAAGACTGTATCACCTTTACCACATGGTGGAGAGTCTTCCTCAACCTGCTGCTGCACCACCATGGCAGCAGGAGTCTCACTCTGACACACCTGCTGCTGAGAGGAACCACTGCTGCTAGCTCTAGCTACGTTGGCCGCAGCAGCAAACATTTCTGACAATTTTTTGCTCCTAGCAGCGTCGGTCGCGAGAGCTTTTCTTTTCTTTTCTCCGTTTTTCAGCTCCGCTCTTTTCGTTTTGTTATTCTCGCTTGTGTGCTGGTGTGTTGTTGTTTCTCTCACTCGCTCTCTCATCATGACTGCTTGTCATTAGGGGGGGGGGGGGACTCCTGGGCCTCTGTAGCCTATCATAGGGCCATTGGGCCAGGTATTCTTTAGACAGACAAGCCAATGGGCCTCTGCTGTGTCTGTAGGCTGCAGCGGAGGTCTGTGGTGGGCCGGTACATGTCTCTGCCCCTGGGCCAGGAAAGTTACCATGGCAAGGTGCAGCAAAAACTAAATGAACAAATAAAAAATAAAAAACAGGCAACCATCGGCCCATTATTGATCGGCCCACCAGGAAAAATCCCGCTACTCCCAATGGCCAATCCACCCCTGGTTGAGGGTAGGAATGGAGATCAACTGGTAAATCGAGAGCTTTGCCTTTCGGCTCAGCTCTCTCTTCACCACGACAGATCTGTGCAGAGTCCACATTACTGCAGACGCCGCACCGATCCACCTGTCGATCTCCCGCTCCATCCTTCCCTCACTGTGAACAAGACCCCGAGGTACTTGAACTCCTCCACTTGGGGCAGGATCTCATCCCCAACCTGGAGAGTGCACTTCACCCTTTTCCGGTTGAGGACCATGGCCTCGGATTTGGAGGTGCTGATTCTCCTTCTCTATACCCAACTCTATCTTTCCACTAAGCCTACTTCCACTCTGCCACCCACAGCTCTATCTGACTGCTTACTGGAAATTAAATCATGGCTCTCACTAAATTTTCTTAAACTTAACGGCGAAAAAACTGAGGTCCTCCTCATTGGTACCAGATCAACCCTAGCAACACCCAACACTTTCTCCATGTCCATCGACAATACCACTGTTCCTCCATCCCCTCAAGTAAAGAGCCTGGGTGTCATCTTGGACAGCACACTATCTTTCGAAGCCCACATCAATAGCGTTACTCGGTCTGCATACTTCCATCTACGTAACATCAATCGTCTCCGTCCCTCACTTTCACCAACCTGCACCGCTATCAGTGGCGGTTTTTGCTATGGGCAATGTGGGCAACCGCCCAGGGCGCAATCTACTTGGGGGCGCACGAGCGCCCTCAAAAAAAAAGGAAAAATATGTCCGTCCTCAAAAAAAGAAAAGCGCGCCCTCAAAAAAAAAAAGTTTTCTAGACTAATACCGCTCATTTCCACATCAAGTATGTGCAGTGGGCGATGAGGCGCCCCTACTATCACGTCAGCTGAGAGTCATGTATACAGGCTGTGTGTGTCAGAAGAAAAGGCAAAGGGGGAGGGGGGGATCAACTTGCGACTGCAGAGTCTGTGAGCAGGTTGTGAGTGAGTCTCACTCTCAGAGGAAAAGCAAAGGGGGGAGGGGGAGGGGGCGGGGGATCAACTTGCGACTGCAGAGGCTGTGAGCAGGTTGTGAGTGAGTCTCACTCTCAGAGGAAAAGCAAAGGAGGGAGGGACTGACCTGTGATGATTATGATCCCAGGCCACACAACACAAACTGCTGCTTCCAAATAAATAGTAATACATTTATAAAATTAATACAGACCCGTTATAGCTACATGTAAGTTATTGGGTTATGTGAAAATGCAATAAATAAATAAATAAATAACTTTACACCTGCACTTTCATGTGGTCAAGTGTTTACATACTATATTTCATTTATTTATCTTATTTTTTGTGTTATGAAGGATTTGTGGGGAGGGGCGCCAATAGTCGGTCCGCCCAGGGCGCAAAACTAGCCAGGACCGCCTCTGACCGCTATCCTGGTAAACACCCTGATCACATCTCGTCTGGACTACTGTAACTCTCTCCTCTTTGGTCTTCCACGGAAATCTCTCCACAAACTCCAACTTGTACAGAATGCAGCCGCTCGTATCATAACCAGAACTCCCTTCATTGAACACATCACTCCTGCTCTGCAGCAACTTCACTGGCTCCCTATCAAATCCCGCATTGACTTTAAGATTTTACTCCTCACATTTAAGATCCTTCACAACCTGGCACCATCATATCTCTCTGAACTTATCCACATTTACACACCTTCCCGAACTCTCCAATCCTCCTCTGCCAACCAGCTCTTCGCTCCATCTGCCAACTTAACCACCATGGGGTCAAGAGCTTTCAGCCGATCTGCCCCTCGCCTATGGAACTCTCTCCCACCAGACATTTGCACTTCAGACTCTGTCTCTACCTTAAATCCCGCCTGAAAACATACCTATTCAGAGTGGCCTACTCTATCTCCCATTAACTATGCAATTTTCATTCTTGTTTATTTATTATATTAATGCACTTTGAAGCCACGTTCATATTTATTTTCATTTTTATTTTTTTTATTTATCTACTTATTTATTTTCTTTCTTTATTCTTTATCTCTGCACTAAACGTCACCTGATTTGTATTGTTTGATGTACTGTTTTTGTGTTTTATGTGCCTTGTAAGGTGACCTTGAGTGCTTTGAAAGGTGCCTTTAAATAAAATGCATTATTATTATTACTCTCACTGGATCGGTTCGCAGCCGAGTGTGAAGCGGCCGGGATGACCTGTTAAGCTTGCCAATTTTCATAAACAAGCCCTGGACACACGGAAAATCGCTTTTAAACACAACTTCTCTCCACACACATGTATATTATGGAATAATCAGCATGTTGTATAAAAAAATAAGACCAAATTTCTTGCTCTTTGCATTCCAGAGTATTAAAAGCATACATACCAACTTGCTATCTCTAATTAAAGCGTCTTGTCTGTATAAACCTTGCTCAGGAATGATTCCCGTACTGTGGCTTGGTGGAAGGGCTTTGGAAAAACATTTTTGTAATAATGCTCATATTAGGAGTGTTTTTACTTCTCTTCATAGTCAATATCCGAACTCCTTTCATTGTTGCAGAGTGATGTTTCCTAACATCAGAAGAAATGTCTGGACTGAATTTAACACATTTTTAGTCCCCAATAAAGTTAAAGAAGTTCATATTAAACTCTTGCTTACTACCCCTGCAATTAATTAATTAACAAGTTTAGACCTGATGTGTCACCTTTATGTTCCCTCTGCACAGAAGAGGTGGAGTCTTTTTCTCATTTATTTTATGGATGTCCACATTCTTCAATTTTTTGGACTCAGATATCTTTATTAATTTGGGAGTCTCAGAGGGTCTTGGTCACCATTACAGAAAGTATGGTCTTTTTTTGGAGTGTCGAATCTAACAATACGAAAATTTATAATGTAATTAAATTGCTGCGTCTGTTGTAAATATCATATTCATAAAGCCTTCTTCAGTTTATCCCAAATTAAAATTTGTATGTTGATCTTAGGATATTTTATGATTCTGTATGTAAAGTACTTCAAAACAAAAATGCTTTCAAGACATCCAGCCTACTAAAAGATATTGTAGAACATACTGCCAGATAAAATATTACTCCTGGTATTTATTTTTATTCATTTGCCCAATCTTTTATATTTTATTTATTTATTTTTGGATATGTTATTGATTTACTTTACCTGTTAGTTTTTATTTAATTTGCACATTTTTTGTCTGATTGTGTTTTTATGTGGTGTGTGTGTGTATATATATATTGTTCACAATGCACTGAAACAGTTGAACATGTAATGCTTGAGTGTAGTAAGTACATGGAGGAACGTCAGGAGATGATCCAAGTGCTGTTGAAAAAGAAAAATTGGGCATGACATTAGGGAATCTGTTAGTATATCACAGAAAGGGTTGGATGTCTTAATTATATATTTAAAGGGCAGGGGTATAGGAAATAGGAAAATCGTTTTGGTTTTTTTTTTGGTTTTTAAATAATGGATCATTCTGTCCATCTCGTTCCACACTCCAGTCCAGTAGGTGGCGGTAAATGCATCTGTAAGCTGGTTGCTAACAGCCAATATAAATCAATAGTAGTAGTAGAAGAAGAAGATGATGAAGAAGAAGAAGCATCGTGTTTGCAGTATTGAGCGCCCCACAACATCTTGCTCCCTCTTAACGTCGCCCGGTAACGACTGTTGTAGATCTCGACATGGTGAAATTATCCGCGGAACTAATTGAGCAGGCTGCTCAATATACCAACCCTGTGAGAGATAGAGAGTTGGATTTACGAGGTTAGTTTTTTTTAATCATCTACGTGGTTGTGTCAAGTTATTATGCAAAGGCTTCACGCAGGCCTCACGCCGACTGCATTAAAACCAGGACAAATACGTGTTTGTGCTGATACGAGCACTAAGAAGTAATGTTATGTTGGGTTACAACATTTGTACCAGGCAGCTGTCGTAGTATAACATTATGCAACGTCTGAATACGACAAAACTGGCAACTAACTGTTAGTGAATGTCGCGATCATAGCTTTGCGAATCGAAGTGATGAGGGGACAATAACCTACAGGGACTGCTGCCGTGGGTCATCACGGCTCAATAGGCGGAAATACTGGTAGTTCTACCGGTAGTTTGAAGTTCGGTGTGACTGTTTCAAAAAGAGAACTGGGTGCTTGTCGCTGCCATAGACTGTATGGTCGCTTCCCGAGTCAATACTATCCAGCAGAAGCCCCTGACGTAACAAAAGCCTCTGGCTTGACGGAAGTGCCCCTGGCATGACGGAAACGACGTAATACCGGAAGTTGTCTTTCACGGATTTTTTTTTTTTTTAATTTTCATTTGTATTACAAATCTTACAAGCAGAAGAAATTTCAATACAAAATACACTTTGAAACTGAGCCAAACATGTCAGCATTTCAATAAGTTTAACACAGTAACATATGGAAGAGAAAAGCCATGAAATTAAAAAAAAAAATATATATATATATATATATATATATATATATATATATATATATATATATATATATATATAAATATATATATATATATATATATATATATATAAATATATATATATATATATATAAATATATATATATATATATATATATATATAAATATATATATATATATATATATATATATATATATATATATATATATATATATATATATATAATTAATATATATAATATATAATTAAAAGGAAGTTGGTTCTTTTTTTACCTCTTGCGTTCCAGAAGTGCCCCTGGCATGACGGAATTAAAATTGCGTAACATAGCGTCTATGAATTGTCCCTCATTTGTTCTACCTTTTGAATTTTAATCCTGCAAGTCAACGTTGTTTTGTTTTTTAGTTAAAACAGAATTGCTTAATAGAGCGTGTATGAATTGTCCATTTATATTTATTTTACCCTTATTTAATCAGGCACGTCATTAAGAACTAACGTACTGTATAGAAGATTAATCCTCACTTTATTTAATCTGAGAACTCTATTCAATCTTAGTTATTATTCAGTCCTATTGTGAGTGTGCGAGAGAGAGTGAACCCCCCTACCACCACCACACAAACATAATGACATTTGTATTCATAATGTTGATATTAAAGTTAAATCCATGAAACGTTAACATTATAACTTGATTAGTGTAGGCTTCTAACTAACTTCTGAGTCTTACAGTAGCCTATAAACTTGTGGAGTCAATTATACCAATAAAATGAACATGTAACTGCAACAAAGTTCATAGAGTTATGTGTAAACAACGTATGTGGAATTTTTTAGTCTTTTATTTTTGTTTTCGCTCGGAGCGGCAATTAACTTCCGCCTGACACTTCCGGCAAGGATTGGCAATATATGAGCAGCGATTCCGGTAAGGATTGGGTATATGGCGGCGCTCTTGTCGGCCATCTTTACCATAGACATATACGTACATATGTCTGATCTTTACTGCAGCAAGGTACTTGCGTATCCTCAAAAAAACGTAATTTCTGGTATTCTACGTCACTTCCGTCAAGCCAGGGGCTTTTGTCACGTCAGGAGCTTCTGCTCCGGGGCTGCAGCTCGCTCGGATGCTTCTCGCCCGAGTAGCTGTACGTCCCGTCTGCGCATGCGTGATCGAGCCCCCATCTTGTACAGTACACAAATTATATACAATCTCCCGGAATCTGCAACAAGCAAGAAAGAGTGTGCGCTAGGGAGTGACTGTGCGCATGCCCGCATGTGTGTATGTGTGATTATCAATGCAGCGCATGTAAGAGCAAAATGTCCAGATAGCTCTGTGTTGCTGCTTATTAGACTAATCGACACAATACCTGTTACTTCTTGAATATCTGCTCTGCTGAGGTTCCAAGCGAGGCGAGCCGGTACTAAATGTGACGTCAACAGACTGCCGGCCACTGATTGGTCAGAGAGCCTGTGACAGAAAGCCACATACAGCAGCAAGCACACCATCGACTCCATGTCATCCATTGTTTATGTGTTTGTGTCGCGTATAAAACAAAGTCACAGCAGTTTGGCGCAGCCATGCTATGACGACCCCTCCCACGTTGAGTAGGTACTATAGTAATGAAAAAGGTGGTTCCTGGAGTAGAGCCAAGTAGTGATAGAACTGTATAGTGGAAAAGCGCTGTTTGAGGTGGGAATCAAACCGCCAATCTTCTGATTAGTGGACAACCCACTCTTACCTCCTGAGCACAACAAAGCTTTCAAAACACAAAACAGTAACTGTCTTACAGCTGTATCCTTCACTGTGCCTTTGAGAGTGTGACATTTTTCTTTTTTAAACTTCTTTTTTTCTTAAACAAAGCAAACAGTTCAAACAAATCTGTTAATGCATTTTTATCACCTTTCAACTCACAGGTTATAAAATTCCAGTCCTTGAAAATCTTGGAGCTACTCTGGACCAGTTTGACACTGTTGACTTCTCTGATAATGAAGTTAGGAAACTGGATGGTTTCCCTCTGCTCAAGAGACTCAAAACATTGCTAATGAACAACAACAGGATTTGGTAAGTTATAGTTGCAACATTCTTCAATGTCATGAAAGGGAAAATATCCAATTTAAAGAAAAAAAGAAAATCATGTTGATGTTGCAGCATCAACTGAACCAAGGAGAATTTCGGTTCTTTGTACAGATGAGTTTAAAAACAAAATAATGTCAAGTCAGTTATACCTCAGTGATATCAATCTGTCCATTTCAATGATTTTGAATCAGTTTCAGCTGACAACAGGTGCAATAGAGAGGCAAAAGCAAGACGACCCCCAAAAAGGGAATGGTTTAGCATGTGTATATATATATGACTCCATAGCTCTGTGCTGCTGGTTTGTTTTTTCGGCTGTGTGTTTTTAATGCTATAAAATGTTTCTCCAGCCGTGTAGGTGAAAATCTGGAGCAGTCCCTGCCTAGTCTGACAGAATTGGTGCTCACAAACAACAACATTCTGGAGCTGGTGAGTATATTTCAGCAGCAAGCAGTACAAAAGAACCCCATTAGGGTTGAGAGTTAAACTCTATATATATATATATATATATATAAATATATCAATAAAAACTATGTTCGGTAGAAATTTTGATAATTTCACTGAACTTCATTGGAAGAAAGGCAAAGCAAGGTTGGTTGCATGAACAAACTCACTGCTAACATTAGGCTGAGTCTTTTACACAGTGTGTCCTATTCACCAGTAAACATTTTTTATAAGTTACATCCTCGTTCCAAATGGATTACATTTTTTCCTCATCAATCTACACAATTTTTTGGAAATGTATTTAAAATAAAAACTTGAATATCACATGTAGGGAGACCGGGGATTGTTGTAACACTTTTTGAGCTCCTATAACTTGCAAAATGTTTGTGGTAGGGCACTCAAATTTTGACATAAAGTACCCTCATTTGTCTACTACAAATAGCAATGTTTTTAACTTCTCCAACTATATCACAGAATTGATTATTTAATGTCATATGCAAGGAGTGCTATTGTTACAACCTACCCCACTACCAGGGTATGTTGTAACAACCTGAGGTAAATTGTAACAGTAAGATTGAAGAACTAAAAACTAAAACTAAAAATCTATTGAAGTTTATTGTGCATGTGTCAACACTAAAGCATCTTCACTGTGCTTCACTAAGAACAAAAGAACTCATCACTGATAGTTAAATGAAGAACAGTGTTAGTGGTGTGGATCCTAACATTAGAAGAGCTTTCTTAAAGAACATATTCTGATAATAACTATGAATGTTACATATACAAATGGAAACCTTCAGCAGGAGGTCAGAAGTAGCTCAAAATCCACGTAAAATTACAGGTAGACATTTAGTTAACCAACAAACATGTACACTGTCTGTCTTAAATGATAAAACATGAACTTGAGTGTGTGTTATTAATTTAATCAGGGTGATCAGAGTAGGACTGCAACTAACAATTATTTTGATAATCGATGAATTGGTTAAAAAACATTTTTTAAATTTTCACCCCATACAACATTATTTCAAATTGACAATGCAAAAAGGTGCTCAAACAACACGTTGCTGCTTGTACGTCCCCGAGTTGTTAAAGTAATATTAAATTATAAATAATAATTTAAACAAAACAAAAAAATACAACAATTTGTCTGTGAAACTATATATTTACAGAAATAAATTGATTTATTTTTGTAGTTACCAGTTTTACTTTTTCCATCATTAGGCTTCCATACAAACTATGTGCGCTAGATTCCCCTGCTGCTCTCCTCCGCTTCTACTGCTGACTGTGAGATCTGAGCAGGTAGAAGCTGATAGTTCACTAACTAGAATGAGGGAGCACACTGCAACAAGGTTAATGATCCACACAGTGACATTATATCATTAATATGACGCGTAAATGTGATAGAAAACCGATTATTTCTTGTGCACGTGCACACGCGCGCTTCGTGCCGACCAAACTAGTTGCCTGCACATTTCTCATGGACAAGTTAGGATACCTTTTCATAAAGCCTGAGAATTGAATATTTCCCTCGCCTGTGTCACCAAAAACTGAATAAGACCAGCCACATAATGATGAATTAATTTCAGGGATGTTGCATTGGGTTAAGCTGATGTTATATTTCACTATATTTGAATGTTTTTCTGAATCATTGTTCTATTCATGTATAGGGGGATTTAGATCCACTGGCCACAGTGAAGACATTGACCCTTCTCAGGTATCACTGATGAGTACTCAAAAAATAAGTTATTATTGACTTGAACTGTGCACCACTGAATTATGATCCTACATGTTTGTGATAATCCCTGACTTTCCAGTCTTTTGAGGAATCCAGTGACAAACAAGAAGCATTACAGGCTCTATGTCATCAACAAAATCCCACAGATCCGTGTACTGGACTTTCAGAAGGTAAAGCTCAAGGTAAGTGCCAATGAGGTCAATTGTATCACTTCTGTAACAAATCCCAATAGACAGATTTCTGAGTGACGTCACAGTGAGATGCATTTCCAAGTAGTGTAGCCACTGTTCCTTTAACTTTAAATTTGAGAACTATGCTTCCAACTGTATCTCTAGGAACATCAGTGCCTTTGCTATCTTTTTGTATCCTTTTCCTTGTTTGTGCAAGGCAGTGATCTTTAATTGGTCAACTCAACTTTGATTTGTAGTGCATCACACTGATCATGCAGCAACAAGTAACAGGTGTCAGTTAAAAGCTTAATTTCGCCAGCTTCCATTGAAAGTAACTTGTGGCCTGTTGCCCTGTTGCCAGTAGTCTAAATATAGACGCATATGTCAATGCATCTCTACCTTTTTAAGTATTACAGTGTTTCATAACAATATGTTTAACTCTTTTGCCCAGGAGCTGATGTCCTGTTAAACGTCCAAAGTAGTTCTGGTGAACTGTGCATTTTCCTGCCTGGCCTTGGATGAAATCTCAGTCTGTATTGATTTAGAGTTTTCACTTTAACTGTGTTGTTATGCCATAGGAACGCCAGGAGGCAGAGAAAATGTTCAAGGGCAAACGAGGTGCTCAACTTGCAAAGGATATTGCCAAGCGAACAAAAACGTAAGATGAAAGTCTGTGTTAGACAGCAGCTCCTCAGAGCCACTGCATCCTGGTTGATGAAACACAACCTGTTATAAAAAGTATGTTTTTGGACATCATCAAAATTCCCCAAAAATCTGAAAACATATTTTAAATGATTTGAGTATTTTAGAATTCAAGGAAATCTTTTTTTTAAAAAAAAAGAAAGATAATCAGCACTAAAAGCATGTGATTTGTTTTATTGCCCAGTAAATGCAAGCACAAACATACCTTGCTTGGTGGAAGTGATAAATCTTGAGTGTGCCCTTTAGTGTTTCAACCTTACGCCAGAAACATTCACCTCAGTGTTGCTCAGGACTGCTGTCTTTGTATCAGTTTATTTGACCCAAGAAAAGATACTACACTGGTTGAGAGGTCAGAGAAGCCCATGTGTGTCCATGAGTTCTCTAACGAGGGTATGTTCTTTTCAGATTCACTCCTGGAGTGGCAGTGCAGCTTGAGAAGAAGAGGACAGGGCCATCTCAAGAAGATGTGGAAGCTATCAAGGTTTTTTGTTTGTATATCAGACATCCATACAATCAAAATTCTGTTTGCAACCCTGATTAGTTATTAGAAAGAATGCAGATTAAGACACTTTCACATTAGCTTTACTTTTCAGACCCGCTTGGTGAATGTCCTCCTTGATCTTTCTTGATAATCCAGACTCTTGTTCAGGATGACCTTTGACCTCTTCACAGTAGATGCTGTTAGCAATCTGGTGCTCACATACAGCTTCTTTAAACACAGATCGGAGTTACAGTCACATGATAACAATTCAACCTCTATAACTACTGGGCAAACTCCATCTGCTCATAAAGGTGTTGAGATGTGGTTGAAAGCTCCAGAAAAAGCCAAGTTCAAGAATTAACATTTATGCTATCATTTAACCTTTTTTCATATTTCCTTTGTAATATAATGATGGTAATGTAACCGTGAAGCATGCTCTAAATCATATGGTATAATGTAGATAATCCAATGTATTAGATAATTGTCGGACATCCCATTTGGAGATTGAGCACCATTGATACATAAAAATATCCTGTAGTAAGACTGAGATCTCCTGCAGACAACTTGTTCAATCTAAAGTGATCTGTGAGAATAGAATTTATCAGACCATATCAGATGAAGTTTGTGTTTTTGTATTTCAGAATGCAATTGCTAATGCTTCCTCGTTGGCAGAGGTGGAGAGGTTGAAAGGGATGCTGCAGGCAGGTCAAATCCCTGGCCGAGAACTCAGACAAGGTCAGTGCTGACCAGATACTGTTCTAGAACTCTACTGTTGAAGCTGATGAATTTTAGAGGTCAATGTAAATTGTAAATCCTTAAATCTGGTAGCTGCAGCTAGCAGGTTAGCTGAGGCAGCAATATAGCCAATCACAGTATTAGTTTCTGATTAGTAATTGTCCATAGTAGTAGTTTTAAATGTTTCGTGGTAAAAAGAACAAATCAACTATATATTGATCTATTAACAACTATTGTGTGTGTATATGTATTGAAGCCTGTTATAGCTTCCTCTGTGCCCTTGACCTCTGTTGTTGTCCAGAAATGATTGAAAACATGTTGATGAGCCACACCACTGCACTGTGGGAACATGGCTGTTTTACAGCTTTTTACACTAGCTCATTGTGCTCGTTCACAGCCTATTTAATTGTACTGTAATGTATAATGCTAAAGACAAAATAGACAATAAGCAAATGAAGCTCTGTGATTGTAACCGTTCCAATCTTATGGTAAATTGACTGTATTTATATAATACCTTTCTCGTCCTTCAACCAGTCAAAGAGCTTTACAATACATGCAGAATTCACTCATTTATACGCTTGTCCAAAGTGCCCCGCAATGCTTCTGTACTCACCGATTCTCACACACACGTCTGCAGTTCACTATCTTGTCCAAGGACCCTTTAACTAGGGATTGGACCCCACTGACCTTAGGGTTGGTGGATGACTCACTCTAGTTCCTCCGCCTCATCCTCTCATCATTATTAGCTGTTTCCAAAAAAGCAAATCAAACTTTTTAGGGATGAAGGAACATGCCAAGTCACCATCAAAATACTTTTAAAGACTGTTTAAGAAGTATAGTATAGTTATACACAGTTTGAGGTGTGAGGTGATCTGTCTTCAATTTTCAAGCAAGTGACTAAACTCAGACAGGCTAGTTTGGCTGTTCAACCATGTAGTTTGCAGTTAACTGCTCAGTTCTCAGTGTCTTGTGCTATCTATGCTGTACAGGTCCAGCTGGGATGGTGGAGGAGGAGGAGGAGGAGGAAGAAGAGGAAGAAGAGGAAGAAGAGGAAGAGGGCAACACTGCACAGATGGAGGCACACATGGGTGGAGGTGGTGTAGAGGAAATGGATGATGGAGATGAAGAGGGTGATGAAGATATGGACGAAGAGCCACATGTTAATGGCTCCTGAGTACCCTGAAAGCATGTTGTTTTTTCCATGTTGTAGATTTCTTTAGGTTGAACATTTACCAGGGTGATTTTTTTTTAAGTACAATGACATACATTAAACAGATTTCTCATATTCCTGTGTGGGATCAGTTTCTATTCACAGCTGAAGGCAGTCCATATAGGTATATGGCCTGTAAAGGGTCCTGTGTTTTGAATGGGTGCTACTGCTATTTAGTGTTTCACTGTAGAGTTGGGGGAGACAGTCTAATTCAACGCAAGATATCCTGACTATATCTATATCTATATATCTATATATCTATATATATATAATTTTTTTTTTTTTTTTTTTCTCTCAATCTGGCTACTTCTACAAAGCATTTGATACAGTTGTTTGGTTTTGGTGAATGCTTCTGGAAATAATTAAGATGTTCCATAAAGATATACATAGCTCAGTGCTACTACCAATGGGAACATGTAAAAGATACAGTGAAGAGGGGAATCCGTCAAGGCTGTCTGGCCTCACCTTTACTGTTTATTTTAGTTGCAGAGGTTTTGGCAATTATGATTAAACATTCAGAAAATGTACAGCAGTTAAATGTTATGGGAAGGCCTCTAATCATAAGCCAACTGGTGGATGATACGACTCTTCTTAAAAAATACAACACAGATACCACAGGCTCTAAAGGTTATGTCCATCTTCTTTAAGGCTTCAGGGCTTCATTTAAATTTGAATAAATGTGAATTGATGACAATTCATGATCACCCCCTAATGTATATTCAAGGTATTCCAATTAAAAATGAGGTTAAATATCTGGGTATTACTATTTCTAAGGGTTTACATTATAGAGAGAAAACTAATAAAAGTATTATGATGAAGAGTAAAACAATTCTGAATTTGTGGTTACAAAGGGATTTATCTATATTTAGGAGGACTTTATTATCTAAAATAGAAGCCTTATCAAGATTTATTTATCCAGCATACTCTTTGGCTATCCCTACCAATATGATTAAAAACATCAACCAGATTATTTATAATTTCATTTGGAAAAATAGACATCATTATATTAGAAAGGGGTGATTTAGTTAAGTCAATAGAGGAAGGGGGGTTAAATGCAATCGATTTTGACCCCATGGATGGAACCCTGAAGCTAAAGTGGTTATAAGGTTTTGTTATTCAGTATGAACACTTTTGGTATAAAATATTTATGGGTGTCGGAGGTATTACATTTTTATTAATATGTGATTTTGAGATTAGCCTCTTCGATGTCTCCCCTTCTATCTGCCACGGGAGTTTACAGTTGTCATAATCATTACTGTTTATATTCAGCTGCCTTGGTCTGCTTGCTAACTGCCATCAGCAAACAACAGCGGGCCCACCCTGACGGAGTTTTTGTAATAGCTGGTGATTTCAACAAAGCCAACGTAAAGACTGTCCTCCCCAAATTTTTACCAACATGTCCAGTGTCCCACGAGAGGAAATAACATACTTGACCATGTCTATAGCAACATCAAATGTGTTCAAGGCTAGGTCAATCTGACCACATCTACTTGTTTTTGACTCCAGCATACAGACCAGTTATCAACACAGTCAAACCATCTGCCAGAGCTATACAAGTGTGTTCAGATGGGGCTGCTGAGCAACTGCAGGACTGCTTTTCCTGCACTGACTGGACTATGACTACTATTTGAATATGACAATATTGACACCTACACCTCTGTATTATGCAACGTAAAATGCTGCATGGACAATGTCACCACCACAAAACAGATCTGTGTTTCCTAACAGCAAGCTGTGGATGAACAAGTACGTACAACACTGCTGTCCGGTCAGGTAACATGCAACACTACAGCGCAGAGGATCAAGGACCACTTTGGCAACTCGGATCCCCGCCGAGCACGGCAGGGAATACTACATCACGTTACCAGGCAAAACAACACAGCCAGACCAGCAGCAGCGCTTTAGCGGCAGAGCAGCTCAACCAGTTCTTTGGCTGCTTCGAAGAGGGAAGAACAGTGATGACCATGGACCCAGCCCGGTCTAGAGCGCACCTGAATTTCGTTGTATGTTCTGTAGGCCTACAATGACAATAAAGACATTTTTATCTTTATCTTTATTATTGGGAACTAATTTATAAACACAACTTTTCTCCCCATAATATCCCAGTTTGGAATAATCAATACATATTGATAAAAAAGAAGTAATTTTATTTTAAAGAATGGATGTAGAAAGGGATATGGTCTGTTCAACATCTTATGAATGGGAGAGGTAACATATTAGACTTTGATAATTTTAGTCACAAATATAATCTTGAATACTCCAGAAGTGACTACTGGGCTGTGATTAAAGCGATTCCACAGACTTTCATTTGTATGATTAAGGGGACTTTTTTTTAGAGAACAAATTTAACAACAAATTTTTGAGATCCACTCACACCAGAGAATACTTTCCCTTGTCTCTTAAAAGAAAGCATATTTTGAAGGAATACGCCACCTTGATTGCCAAGAGAATTAGATGTAGATTCTTTAGTTTTCCTACCCGCCCTCCAAAGCCAAAGAGGTGCATTTTAAAACAATAAGTGACATTTATCCTCGTGGTGAATTTTTAAGTCTTGAGTTTAACTTGGACAGTAATATAGTAATACAGTAATACAGTAATACAAAATAATCTGCAGTAGCGGAAAAATCCGCCGAAAAAGGGACACACACGATAGCCTACACTGTCAGCTTCCCTCTCATCTCTCTGTCCCTCCGCTGTGCGTGTATTCACAGGCTGCGCAGCGCACACACACACACCCGCACACACCCCTCAGCCCTCAGTAAACATCCAATCACTGTTGCGTTATGCAAATGAGCCAAGACGTGCCCTGACAGTTGGTGTCAGGGTTCAGCACTGCCACGGAGTGGGTTAGACATTGAAGGAGCAGCAGTGTTACAAGCATAGAGATGAGTGTCCACGTCCACTGCATGTGACAACCTGAAGACAAGTGACCTGTGTCTGACAGACCCGTTATGCAGTCTATGGACGGACCCCTACGTAAAGCCCCGCCCCAGGCTGTAGTTCTCTACTGTTTTTTTAAATAATCACAGCAGCTAGCAATACTGCACCTTTAGCATCAGCAAGCACTGACTCTCCTGCACCAGCTCCCTCCATCCCCTCAACAAGTGCTCCCCCAAAGCAGCCTGTTAAGCTGCCAACAAAAAAACAAGAAAAAAAAGTTCTGCTGTATATCTGTTGTGTTTTATAAAATAGTTTGAGAAGATTTTGTATTATTATTCAATAAGACTACCTTTCAGTTTTGTAAATATTGTAAATATTTATATTTTGTAAATATTAACTATAGTGTGTGAAGTCCTACTTTAGGTTAAAATTTATTTGAGAATTAGGCCATCCAGTTAAGATAAATATTATGTTGTTGGTTGATAAAATCTGGATGAAGGATGTTTTATTTCATTTTATTTTATTCATTTATTTTATTTTTATTTTTCAATTTCCCCCCCTGAGGGATTGCCACCTTATTGTGGTCAGGGGGTTTGCATGCCTCAGTTAGTGTTCAGGTGGGACACCCAAGTTGGACATGTCTGAAGGTAGAGGCCTGACAAAGTACAATCCACTTCTCCAGGTTGGGGTTGGACACATAGACCCCTTTCAATGAAGAAAGCATTGTTACTATAAGCACAGAAAAAAGTGCTGGAGCATGATGTGTACACATGATGCCCCCTTCACATTTCTGACTGCCCCCTCATATATACCTGCCTAGAACCGGCCCTGTCCTGTTACCCCAAATGAATTTGCAATTGTAATGGATGCTGTCCCCTCTGGTATCCTAACTCTATTAAGAGGTGCTGGAAAGCCAGTTTGTCTTCCTTTAGACCCCACATTAACACCAGTGGGTCATATATGCTTCTCTGTCAAATCTAAAACAAATAATAATCGTCTCATCAGATCATTGTTTCAGACAGATATCACCACTACCCCATCTGTTGTTCAGTACTGGTCTAATATGGTTGATGGTTTGAACTGGATCCATGTATGGAACCTCCCATACAGATACTTCATTACAAACAAAGTGAGAGAAGTGTCTTACAAACTGATTCATAGATACTACCCTGCAAAGATTTATGTGTGAACTGTTCTCTGTGTAAGTCTGAGCCTGAAACTGTGATGCACCTCTTCTGGCACTGTCACTCCACTGCCACCTTCTGGAAAGAAGTAATACGTTATGTCACACTGAAGAGTGATTCAGATTTTTCTTTGGACTGGAACAATGTACTTTTTTACGGAAGCATATTGCTGCCACACCAGAAAAAAGAAACGGATCAGTATCACGTTATAACATGAAACGTTTCACATTATAACGTGAATATACTAATTGACATTACTTATTATACAAATATTTCAAACTAAAAATTTAAAGTCAAATAATACAAATACAATTAGAAATACTACTATATCGAAATATATATTAATAATACTTGTAATCTCAACATTTCTCAGTATTTGAATGAGACAATTATTCAGTCACATTTTTACAAGTTTTACCATATCACATATAGTATGTCCTTTTTTCCCTCTCTCTTTTTCTGTCATAATTGCAAAGGGCACAGTCCCAGTTGCTTTCCCTTGGTTTTTAGGAATTGTTCTTCATCCATGTGAAGACACTGCTCATGGTACCATCTGTCACATTTTTCACACAGTATCTGTAAAATAAAATAAGCAAAGACACAATCTCCTGTTAGGTATAAAATGTGCTATGGAGAATAATTTCTAGTTATAGGCAAGAAATGTCTTTGCCATAATCATTTTCAATTCAGATTTGTATTAAGAAATGTATGTCCTCTGCATTACACTTCTTTAAATGGTTGTAATATGTTGCTCTTAAAATCAGATTAAATATTATGACCCTCTCAAAACTGAGGCTTAATAAAGCTGTCATTGTACAGTATAACCATTCTTATGTATGCATGTTATTATATTCTGCAACAATCCATTATCAGGTCTTCTACACGAAACATATTAATCTGCTCTATATTGTAAGTCACTTCTTTCTGTAAACCATATTTGTGAGTCACTCAGGGAATAGTGTTGACGTGACAGAAGAATAAAGCATCTGTTAACATTCATTTTCTGTGATTGTGAACACTGACTCATGTTTGCCATCATTGTTATATTTCAAGGTGTGACCTAAAACTAACCAAGACTGTTTCCCTTTAAAACCCGCACAAATGCAGCATGAGAGGTCTCACAATCCAATTTATTAGAGGAATAACAGAATTTCAAATGTTTGACTATTTCAAGCATGTGAATTTTGCAAGGGTTTTGTAGGTGATATTATTTTTGTGTGTTCTAAGACATGATGTCATTTGACTAGAGGAACATTTGTTACTAAAGGTGTAGTCTTTTTGTTTGCACCAAAGCTGGTTAATACCTTTGTTGTGCACCAGAAAACCACAGCTGGTGTGGAAAGTCTTTGTTGTGTTTTGGGACACATTGAACTTGAGATTCCTCTAACACTCCACCACACATGATTATTTATTTCATCTTTTGATAGTAGACATGGTCTAAACTGTCAATATCTTGATTTTAACTGTTTGAACTTGTTTAGAACGTGCTTGATGGTAGCAGTGAGGTTTTTTCAATTTTTTTACATTTTTGTCAGCTGAGGTTGATATTTTTGATGGATACTTCTTCTGGGAGGAGAAGAGCTTTTAAAAGACTGCTATGGGACCACTCGTGTTTCACAAGTGCCCCCTGGTGGTTTACAAATTAAAATGTTAAAATAGCATATTGTTAAATTACTTTTAGAGCGACTCCAAAGTATGGCCACAGTGATGAAGATAGAGGTTTATTCTGGCATTAAGACCTTTTCTCAGTTAGAATAAGTTGTAATGGGATGCCATTTCCGTAAGAAGTACCCATCAGTTACTGATCTTTTCTGATTCAGAACCGTAAAGCTAACATCCTTAAGTCATTGAGAGAAGTATGTGGCTCCATCAGTTTTCCACGCCATTAGAATACAACATCATACCTATGAGGGACAGAAAACCTCAGCCACCGACCTCAGAGGGCTAGTGATTCATAATGAAGCAGCAGATTAGAAATGGATTTTGTTCTTTACAAACCAACATTAGTATTTTAAAATCAATTCTTTGACAGTCAGGAGGCCAGTGTGATGTGTGAGTCTTAGCCATATACTGTACTCAACATCTCTGGTCTGAATCATAGTCTATGGTCTGCACACTCAGGTTTCCCACAGTCATTAAATGCAGCACGAGGACAACACGTCATCCTAAATGTTGCTCAGCGTTTTGAGTTTAGTTAGCATGTTAGCTAGTACCAAAGGAAGGATAACCCGCAAGTGATTTAAGAGCCGGGTTGGTACCTACAGTCTACTGTTGGTACTCATCACTGCGGACACGCGTTTCTCTGACATGGATGATGTGGAGATTACAGATGTTGATGACTTGCCTGAGATGGAGAAGGCGCCCATTAAAAACCAGGATCTGAATTTCCTTAGCTTATCTGGTAAGTTGGCCTGGTAACATGTCTCATATTTTTATGTTGGAGTGCGCTAGTTTATAGTAAGGCTAATAGGAAAAGAGTAACATGTGCCATCGATTGGAGATTGTTTTGAGACTTGATGGCCATTTAGCTGGCAATGAGAAAAACACATTAACGTGCTAGTAGTTAGCACTGTTTGTTTTGAAATACAGTCACCAGTAGGTTGAGATTAGCCCGCGGCTGCATTGTGATCACGGATGTTTTACAGTATGCTATTATACATCTTCTCTTCTTGTCAGCAGTTTTAGCGACCCGACACTCAACAGTACAAAAACTAAACGTCAAAACAGAACCGCACAGAGCACAAGCTGTTATAACACCTTTAAACAATGACTAAATAGTTTGTCATACAGTACACACATCTACAGTTCAACGCGTCACTAATATAGCACATGAACTGGGTTAAATTATCACAATACTTTTTTATTGATTGTAATTCATTTTACCAAGCACTTCAAATGGGATGAGTGACTTACCAAGGTCATATCGTAAAAGTACAGCAGCAGTATTTTACTTTCATCAGTTTTAATGCAGTCTGATTTATAAACTGGGTATAAAATTGTCATATTTGTCTCTTATATGTCAAATACAATGACTTTAAAAAAACAAACATTGTAGTCAGAAATTAAGTGTTTGCTCATTTCCCTCACAGCAGAAGATCTTTTATCTGAGTATGGATGGTACCTGCTGGCTGTGACTGTGCTCGTCTACCTGCTTATCCAGCACCTGAGCAAGAGGAGATCCAGAGTCCCCTGCAGCCCCCCTACACAAACACCTCAAGGTCAGCATCAACATGACCAATACCTGTTAATGTTGTACAAAGGTCAGATCATTCAAACACAATTCCATATTTTAGAGGTCCATTTTAAAGACGGTGTGGGGCTGGCCATTACTGAGAAAAATAACACTACAATGTTTTTGTTTTTTTTGCTGTGTACTTTGTAATGTTTAAAAAAAAAAGAAAGCCAAATAGCTTCATTGGATATAGAGTATGTAACAGCTAACCCCTGTCGCACCAGTTAAAAAGAAGTCGTTCATGTGAGGTAATTCCTGGATTGTTCAAAGTAACTGGGACACTGTTTCTGTGAAGAGATAAAAGTAGAGATGTACGATAATATTGGTACGTCATCAGTATCGACTGATAAAGGCTTTAAAATGAAATATCGGCGTTGGTCCAAAAAGACCCTTTCTGCCAATATAATAAAACAATTCATTGTCCCCTGTGGTGGGAAGAGGAGCTGCTGTGGTCAGCTGTACAGATAGGAACACCTTGGCTGACAGGATGTACAGTTGTGACCAAAATTGTTAGCCCCTCTTATGAAATTAGACAAAACTCTTGATTTCTCCATGGAAATGGCCATTAACAACACGTGTTTGTTATTTTAGAAACAAATACACTACAAAGACAAAAGTTGACAAGTTTGATTAGGATATTTTATTGATACAATGAGTTGAAACAAAAAAGGGCAAAAATGAGAAATCCAAAATGATTAGCCCCCTGGCCATTAATAGTCAATAGTGTACCCTTTCTGAGCCACAACCAACAGCAACCTCTTAGAGTAGTTCTTTACCAGGTTGGCACAGGTCTCCTGAGGGATTTTGGCCCATTCTTCCATTGTAAATTGTTCCAGCTGGTCCAAATTGCGTGGTTTCTGAGCATGGACATTCACTTTGAGCACCCGCCACAGATTCTCAATAGGATTCAGGTCTGGGCTCTGTGCGGGCCACTCCAAGACCTTGGTTTTGGTATCCTTGAGGAATTGTTGGACCAATTTCGATGTGTGCTTTGGGTCATTGTCTTGTTGGAAGACCCAGCGACGACCAAAGGATAGACTACGAGCTGATTTCTGCATATTATCCTTCAAATTGTCAATATAATTTTCTTTTTTCGTGATGCCATGCACCCGAACAAGGTTCCCTGTGCCTGAGGCTGCAAAACAGCCCCACAGCATGATGCTGCCACCACCATGTTTAACTGTGGGAACTGTGTTCTTTGGGTTCAAGGCCTCTCCCTTTCTTCGCCAAACATAAGCAACATCCATGTGCCCAAACAATTCCAATTTAGTCTCATCAGACCAAAGCACAGACTTCCAAAACTCATCTTTACCTTTCAAATGTTGACGGGCAAACCTCAGTCTGGCTTTGATGTGCCACTCTTTGAGTAAAGGGGTTCTTCTTGGACGATGGCCATGAAGCCCACCACGATGGAGAGCCCTCACTACTGTGCTCGTTGAAACATCAACTCCAGAAGAGGCCAGGTCAGCAACAATCATCTTGGCAGATGTCCAGGGATTCTTGCTGACATCTCTGACAATTTTCCTCTCCAGAGTTTTTGAAATCTTGCACTTACGACCACGCCCCGGTTTGTTTCTTACAAAATTTGTCTCCTTGTACTTGACAATGATGCAAGCACTGCTGAATGTTTGATTTATATTGAGTTTTATCAATGCTGCAAACATTGGGAAGAATTTTAGGAAAAGGTTCCATAATTCCTGGGGGGGTAATTTTGGTCACAACTGTACCACCCTGCTTGAAAAAAATAGTTCTTCTTTTTGGTTTATAATGGTGGATGGCAACCAGTGTACATTGATGCATTACCACACCTAATCCTACCAATTAATTCTGTCTGTCTAATAAACTCAAAGAAAGGTTCAAGGTTATCTTTATTGTCCCACTGAGCAACATTAGTTTTGCAATTGGGGTACACATGAAAACACAAAAGAAGAAAAACAGAACTGTAGCAGGGAAGTAGACATCAGTGCATACACGTGCAAAAATTCAAATGTGCAGGTCAGTGTTAATTTCATTGACAAATAATTTTTGTTGTAGTTTTCGTCAACGTCCTTTTTTTTTTACCTGCTGAAAACAAACAATATCTAAATAAAAACTAAAGCACGAGGACCGAAACACTTTCGTCAACGAATAAAAACAAGATGAAAACGAGATCCAATCAGAAGGTAGAGACAAAGAGCGCCTTGGTGGTCAAGTGGTTAGAGCAGATGTCATGTAATCACAGCGTCCCAGGTTTGAATCCGACCAGGGACCTATGCTGCAGGTCATTCCCCTCTTTCCCTCCGTTTCCTGTCTGCCTCTCTGCCAGTTACTATATAAATAGAGGCAAAAAAAGCCAAAAATAAATCTTGAAAAAAAGAAAAAAGAAAACAAGGTAGAGATTAGGTTGAATGTTTCAGGAAAAATTGATATGATGTAACTCAATAAATGAAGTAAACTCATATCAAACCTGACGCTCAGGAATTTTCAGCCTCACATGGAAATGATGACACATTATATCATAAAATATCTATTTAAAATGTGTCTCTTACAGACAGACTCTTCCTTATGTTCATTTTATCCATAACATATAGGGTAATATCCATCCATAATAATAGTTAATGGGGGAAATAACATCATGAAAAGAAAAATCTGTCTGATAAATGGATGTTCTTTTGTTGACCAGAGATGAGACACGATATTTGCTTCACGAGATCGAGACAAGATTTTTAACTATATCTTTAAGAAAACTTCAATGAGGAAATACATGATTGTTCTTTTATTTGAAATTCACAAAATGGAAATTGAATTGAAATGTTTTAACTAATCATCTTGTAATGAATCACTTCAGTTCTACTTTCTAAATATATAATTATCATATGCAGTATGCAGCACTGTAAAAGGTTTATAGATATTTTATAGATGGATCATTTTGGTATTTATGGAAATAACAACCATAAATACAAAAGTTAGATACAATCACAAATACTAAAAAGTAAATTATAAAGAATAGAAACTATTCTAGTATATAAACATAAATGAAATAAAGAATCCAATTATCACAAATGATATTATATTGCTAATAAAAAAACACAAATTGCACAAATGCTGTATCACATAAATACACAAGTAGAACAATATATAAATTGTGTTATAATTTGTTAGTGTGACTCATTTTACTTGAATCATTAGGCTTCCATAGATACGTCTGAACTGCTCCGCGTCATGGCGAGTAATGCAGTAATTGCGCAATACAACAAATCGATAATGAAATTCGTTGCCAACACTTTTAATAATCGATTTATATTGATTTTATTGATTCGTTGTTGCAGCCCTAATTCAACGAGAAATATCGGCATATTTTAGTCTTGCGATATCTCGTGGCACGATATCTCGTCACACCCCTAGTGGGAATGTTGGGGCTCTTTAAATTAAATTAAATTAAAGAGTACAGCCTAGACGTGCTCTATGTGAAAAGTGCCTTGTGATTACTTTTGTTGTGATTTGGTGCTATATATATAAAGATTGATTGACATACCACTGTGAGTTCATCAATATCTAAAGAGTTCTCCAGACCACTAAGCAGTTTGTGCAACCAAAACACCCCTGGAGGACAAGAGAACTGCCCTTGGCCTGCTTTTTAAATGGCTTTTTCCTTCTCAACACTGTAGATATACAGTATCTCACAAAAGTGAGTACACCCCTCACTTTTTTGCAAATATTTTATTATATCTTTTCATGGGACAACACTATAGAAATGAAACTTTGATATGCGTGTACAGCTTGTATAGCTTATAGATTTACTGTTAAATTGTATCAAGGTTTCATTTCTATAGTGTTGTCCCATGAAAAGATATAATACAATATTTGCAAAAATGTGAGGGGTGTACTCACTTCTGTGAGATACTGTATGTGTAGGCATAAAGTGCACAGAGTTATGATCAGAGGAACCCATACAGAGTGAGCTCTGGTCCCTCTGTGATGTCTGTCTGATCTATGTCCAAAAACTATGGTACCTATGTAAAACTAATTTTCACCCTCTGAGTGTAAATGTGTTTGATAATCATTTTTAAATGTCTTTATTAAGATGCTGTGTTAGTGGCAAGAAGACAAGAGGCCATGGAAGCAGCTCGGCGAAAGATGCAGGAGGAGCTTGACACCAAAGCAGCGATCTTCAGAGAAAAGCAGACACAGGTGCAGTACTGAAGATGAATGTTTTTCCTTATCAGGAAGATGATTGTCTATCCATGATACCTGAACTTAATGTGTACTGTGTTTGGTGAGCAGCAAGAACAAGAGAAGAGGAGGCAGAAAATAGAGATATGGGAGAGTATGCAACAGGGAAAGAGTCACAAAGGAACCACAAAACATCCTCAGGTGAGTTTCAAGTTCAATCACTTGTAACACCCCGCCCGAAGAGGCAACCTGGGACCCCCTTCCCATAGACTCACCACCCGTATGAGGGGCCAAAGGGGTCGGGTGCAATGTGAGCTGGCAGCAGCCAAAGGCGGGGACCTTGGTGGTCCAATCCTCGGCTGCAGAAGCTAGCTCTAGGGACGTGGAACGTCACCTCTCTGGTGGGGAAGGAGCCTGAGCTGGTGCGTGAGGTTGAGAAGTTCCGGCTAGATATAGTCGGCCTCACCTTGACGCACAGCAAGGGCTCTGGAACCAGTCTGGAACCAGTCTGGAACCAGTCTTCTCCAGAGGGGTTGGACTCTCGTCCACTCTGGATTTGCCACTGGTGAGAGGCGCCGGGCAGGGGTGGCAATACTTATTGCCCCCCGGCTTGGTGCCTGTATGTTGGAGTTTACCCCGGTAGACGAGAGGGTGGCCTCCCTCCGCCTTCAGGTGGGGGGGACGGATCCTGACTGTTGTTTGTGCCTATGGTCCAAACAGCAGCTCAGAGTATCCACCCTTTTTGGACAGGGCCTGAAATTCATTTTTTAAAATAGGGGGGAATTCCCCCCTTAAATGCTTCATATAGGGGGGATTTGACTTTGTTGGGGGAGATTATAGGTCGCACCTTGTCCTATTCTTAACGCAGATTGTATTTTGGCACTTTCCTTCAATTTAAGGAACTATATTATATAGTAATTAGTTATTTAGTAAATACTTTAGTAGTATTCTCTGAACTACAGTCACCTGCAACTTCATTAGGAACACATGTGCAATATAATTCAATCCAATAAACAGCTCTGCTATAAATTCAGCTTTTTTTAGAGTTTATACATTTTCAGTTTTTGTTGACATTGTCAAAAAAGTGATAATTCTACTTTGTTTATTACTGAGGTTATACTAAGTGGTGGTGGTGTACCTCCTCATGTATGTTAATGGAGTGGACAAAATATTAGGAACACCATTCAATATAATTCACCCTAATACACCACAATCACTCAATAATGAACATAAAGCAGAATTTTCACCTTCATGTCAAAAAATGTATAAACTTCATAAATGTAGAATTTATAGCAGAGCTGCTGTATTGGATTAAATTAGATTGGAAGCCAGTGAATGTATTTTATATAGTGAACTTATTCTCTGAACTATATTTTATAGTAATTACAAGTTATATAGTATTATACAGTTAAGTAGTTATATTCAGCTTCAGTAGCATCATGTTTTTGTTGAATGCCTCACTCTCTCTCTTCATGTCTGTTGAATGAGAAACATCTGAGTGACTTTACACGTTTATTTGGAGCCGTTCATTTACTCTGAGCCGGTTAGCCTGAATCTTGTTACTATAGTAACGTCACAGTTACCTGTCTGAGGATTAACATTGTTAATGGTGACATCAGGTTCTGCCTCAGATGATGTAGTTTAACCAGCGGTCTGTGTTTGTTTCCTTTAACTTAATATCACTGTTAGCTTCTCTGTGTTATGCTAGCAGGAGGTACAGAGAGCTACAGGTGCGTTCAGGGTCGCAGTCAGACAGTCGGACACAGCGGTTCCAACCAGTCGTCGTGCAGAAAGCACCGCTGCAGACGTTGGTTGAACATTAATATACATCGCTGGAAATGTGTGTGGGAATTTCCCGCATTATAAGTGTTGGATTTGCAGGAATTAATTAAATTGTGTGCAATACCTGCAATCCCACGCTGAAATTCAGGCCCTGTTGGACTCCTTAGAGACGGTGCTAGAGAGTGCTCCCTCTGGGGATTCCCTCGTTCTGCTGGGGGACTTCAGTGCTCATGTTGGTAACAACAGTGAGATCTGGAGGGGTGTGATTGAGCCCCCCAATCTGAACCCGAGTGGTGTTCTGTTATTGGACTTCTGTGCTCATTACAGATTGTCCATAACGAACACCGTATTCAAGCATAAGGGTGTCCATATGTGCACTTGGCACCAGGACACCCTAGCCCGCAGTTCGATGATTGACTTTGTAGTCGTGTCGTCGGACTTGCGGCCGCATGTCTTGGACACTCGGGTGAAGAGAGGGGCGGAGCTGTCACCACCTGGTGGTGAGTTGGCTACGAGTTTCATTCATGATATGGGGACACATTTCAATGCATTCATGACAACTTGAATTTGCCACTTTAACGTTTTTCATGTGAACCTACATGGATGGACAACATTACTCTGTTTGGTCTCCTCTGACTCATTCACATTACTTTGGTGTGTCTTTGATCACTGTTGTCACTGATGTAAATTTCTGTTATTAGATGACTATGCCAGTATAGATATATGGAATAGTGATCATAATAGTTTGGTGAATGATGTTAATCAAGGCTAACAGCACAGAACAGTGTATGTCAAATATATCCACTTTGGTGTGGACATGATCTCAGTTCCTTACTGAAATGTCTGATAAATGCATTTCACTGCAGACCACTGAAGAGACCAGTTCATCAACAGCTGTGTTAAAACCAAAGACGGACAAGAAATCACTTCGGAGTGCTGGTATGTACTTCAGAGGACTGGAGCTGAATCATTGACTGCTTTAAATATTCAGTGGGTTGGAGGTTAATTTGGATGTGAAGACAAATTGTTCAAGTCTGCCCTAAAACAACAGTCAGGTGTCCAATTAACATTAAACAGATTTTGTTTGGCTGTAATCATTCCTCTTTTTCATACTGACCTGTAGAAGATCCCTTCATAATGCACTTACAAAATATGCAGTCCTACTTCTGTGCTAATATATATTTAAAAGTGCATCTAAGGTTAATATAATGCTTCAGACTGTGTGGACACAGTGTGGATTTTGGCCCCCATTACTTTCACTGAAAGCACATTTGAAGGTGAGCCAATTAGGCATTATTACAATGAAGGAAAACCTCTTTCAATGTTCATATGGGGACACCTGACTGTTGTAAAACAGGAATGAAAACTTTAATTGTGTATGCTAGTTCCTGTTTTATTGTATGGTAGTTGTCTTTTTAAAAAAAAAAAAACCTGATATTCCCTCTCATAATGTACTTGGAATTATAAGAAGTGTGGCCTTAACCCCAGTATTTCATTGCCCTCGCTAGTTAAACATTTCAAGCTTATTTCACATTTGACACATTTGACTACACCCAGCATCACTGATCATAGTCTTTACTTCTTGGTGGAGTTTTCACATTAAAGGCTTTCCAACAGCAGCGTGTGTGTGTGTGTGTGTGTGTGTGTGTGTGTGTGTGTGTGTGTGTGTGTGTGTGTCCTGTAGCGACAGTCTACATTCTGTTCTTCTGTGTGTGTGTTTCAGACTACAATCCTCTGACTGGACAGGGAGGAGGCTCTTGTTCCTGGAGACCTGGCAGGAGGGGGCCATCATCTGGTGGATGAGGTTAAAGAAATTCAGAGTCATTGGTCTGAATGACCTTTAACCTCTGACATCCTGAAGTGCACACTGACTGACTGAATCAAGCTGACAGTCTCATCAAGCCTACACATTAAGATTGTTTTAAATTTTCTCCACTGATCAGTTTGCATCATTAATAGTGTATACCTGCTATCTTGTTTGATTTTCTGTTCTCTTGTTTACTGTCCAATCTCTTGGCTGCATCCTCATTAAGCATGCTGCCCAGGGCTCAATGTATTGTGGCATTGAAAGCTTGTAATGAAGCCCTTCCTGTAAATGGTACCTAACCAGTAGGTTTGGCTGATAAATTTCACAGTCAGTGCATTTTTTCTAATATATTTTCATGTTTTCAATGTGTACCTTCATACCTTTAGAGTTAATGTAACAACAGCAGTTGTAGCTAGTGGAAAATGGTTAATTACAAAGAATGTTCTCATTGTGTAGTTACAAACATTTTCATCTGTCAAAATGTAAAGAGAATATCATCTACACCGTCACACACAATAAAGTTACTGAATTTGTCCAACTGGGAGTCCAATGCTTTTGTAGCTGTCTTTAGTAATGAATGAAATGACAGTGCTATGATGACCCCTCCCACGTTGAGTTCGTATTTTAATGGAAAAGGTTGTTCCTGGTACCAAACCGAGCCGACGAGTGCTAGAACTGCATAGTGGAAAAGCGCCATATGTGATTTCCCCATGTAGAGCTTGTGTTAGTGAGACAGCATAGGATACATGCTAAGCTACATACTAGCCTCATTCATTCCCCACGTGTGTTGCTGTTGAGCCGGTGTGTTCGAGAGCTTTGTCCACGGGTGGGCGCCCTCGCACCACTTTGTCCAGCAGAAACGGTCCCCCAGACCAGCTTCCTGTTCTTGTGTGATGAGAGTCCGTCAACTCGAACCCCCCACGCTCCTGGACACCCCCCTCTCACACACACCCTTTCTTTCCCTGTGCCACATTGACACACACCCCTCCTCTCTCGTATACACCATAGAAAAGTATACATACAAACACACACACCTTCTCTCCTTGTGCCCACACACACATAGACCCACACCCCTCCTCTCTCCTACACACACACACACCTGTTTATTTGTACAGTTATACACATCTGTTGTTGTTTGTTTATTAGTTATAGTGGTAGTACAATTTATACATTTTCATTGATTAACTTGATTGAGTAATAATTTGTTAATAAATTGTTAAAGCTTTAAAGAGAAGCATTTTTGTGATCATTGTATATCATATGTTATTGTGATAAGTGGCTGGTCAAAATAGACAGTGCTCGGAGTTTCACACCTTCACCTTTTCTACTTTTATGACTGATTGAGGCTGGTTATTTCCGGTTTTCCCGGTGGTGCCCTGAGTTAATCATTAGAATTTATTATTCTTTAATTTCTTGTTAATAATTAATAATAATTCATAATTATGATATAATTATTAGTCATTAATAATAACCAAATGTATTCCTTTCCACTCTTACATGTATGGTTGCCTTGTAGGAAGGCTATCACCAACATTATAGTAGTCCCTCCTTAGTGGAGCTAGTTTTTACATTTTGGTGCTCAACAGCAGTGTTGGGCATGTTACTTTGAAAAAGTAATTAATTATAGTTACTCATTACTTCTGCCAAAAAGTAACTGAGTTACATCAATGTCAAAGCAATTTTACCAGGAAAAGTAACTATTACGATACTTTTTAAAAAATTGTTCAAATATGTCAAATTACTTGTCTGCCCCAATCCTCCACTGGCTTCCCATCCCTCACATCATCCAATATAAACTGCTTCTCCTCATCTTCAAATCCCTCCACAACCTTGCCCTCTCTTACCTCACTGACCTGCTCCACCTATACACTCCCTCCGTTCATCAGATGCCAACCTCCTCTCCACCCCTCATGACCAAGCACAGGACCTGAGGGGACAGAACCTCTCATTTGCTGCCCCCGTTCTCTACAACTAACTTCCCAAATCTCTCTGTGATTGTACTGACAAGTTGACAAAATGGGACAGTTTAGTTGTGCTACTACTGAAGTAATTACGGTAGCCTAAAGGCACTCTCGGATTTAATTGCTCTGCCGTAATTGCTGTATTAACAGTACAACTACATTTAAAAGGCGGATTGCCCAGTGCGGCCCGTTTAAGAAACGCTCCCGGGGGGGTAGTACACCGTGCACAGGACGGAGCAAAACAGTGGCGCAACGGATCAAGGATGCCATCTGTGCTCGGTGGGCTGCTGCAGACGACTACAAGCACACGGGGGAGCTCGAGACCAGAGAGTTGGCTGAGAGCTATGTTGCGTTTAGGAGATTCGACTTGATGCTCGCTTTGTCCCTTTCTTTTAAATAACTTTAAAACTCTCAGTAACTCTCAGTTTTGCCAGTGTAGCCCATATCTGTGTTTTTTCGGATGCTGCAGATATGTAGTTACAGTTGCTTAAGACCCAGTTCATTTGTATTATTTTACATAACAGCATGGATTTTTAAATAGTCTCTTGCTTCTGATGTTTTCTGTTGCATGGTTAAAATAAATACCTCAACAATTCCTTATATTCTTCGTATTTTGTATTATTATTATTTTTATTATGTGTTTGCATTTTATTTTATATCTACATGTTTACATTGCATTTGTCAGCTGCTTCATGTGAGTTGTTTCTAATGTTTTTTTGTTTTTTTTTTGCAGTTGTCCATAGGTGTGGCTTTTCTTAATTTCTGCTTTTTAGGTAAGGGATGCTACTTTGTAAAGCGGTGGGAAACCATAGTAACAACTACTATAATACTGATAATAAAGATTGGTGGAAATAATTGTGATATTTTATAAGTATTCTTGTTTTTGCTTTTATAAAACCCGCACAGTAATCTTCGAAAACTGGCTTCACGTTGCAAGGGGATTTTCCCATATAACTTGAACGCAGCATCGATAGGTCGAATGACTCAAAGGAATTCATCCAGTCAGAACACTTCTACGGAAAGTCCGTTGGGTCAAACCTTTCTTAAACCCTTCACAATCAGCGATCTGGACAGTCCGACATTTCTCTAATGATGAGATAATGGCAAGAATGGAGCCGGTATTCAAGTCAAAGAAAAAAGCTGCTGTATTTGTTGGTCGACACTAATGTTTGCCGATGCTAGATAGCGACGGACAAGTGGATGAACCGAGGCAGCAGCGGTAGAGACGGTTCAGGTGGCGGCTTCAAGGAGACTGCTGTGATGCTACGTAGGCAACTGGAAGAAAAGGGCTTTTCTACCATGAGAGAGTGTGTGTGAACCCGGTTGTCTGGAGATACAGGAGCTCTGCCTGTCCAATTTTTTGTTTATATTATATTTTTTTTCTCATTGTTTGATAGATCTGCCGTTTTGTGTTTGTTGGCTTCTCTCTCTTTTTTTTTTTTTTTTTTTTTAAAGAAACTGCTTATGATACAGTGAGGATACACAGCGGACTGGTGAAGTTTTGGGGAATGGCAGGTCGAAGCCGAAGAGCATGGTTTAGTGTTCTGCTGGGACTGGTGGTCGGGTTCACACTGGCTTCCAGGCTAATTTTACCCAAAGCGACCGAGTTGAAGAAAGCTGGTCAGAAACGAAAAGCAAGCCCTGCCGGTTGTGGGTTGAACGGGGTTCTCCGAAAGGAGTACGGCGGAGTATTATGGCCGCCGCAAAATAACGGTTTACCGGCGACCGAGAAACCTGGTTCCAGGTCCAATCATTTCCTGTTCGTTGGTGTCATGACTGCCCAGAAGTATCTGAACAGCCGAGCCGTGGCGGCGCACAGGTATGTGATGTGTCAGACAAGAATGCTGCCTTTTAAAGCACCTATTCAGCTTCTCTCTTATATGGACGATAGCGGCCCTTCAGTCTCAATTTAAAACTGTAACACTTCAATGTGGCCCTGTTCACAAGCTTGCCTGAAAGGACTTGGGCTGATAAAGTCGTTTATGTAGTATTATGTGTTTGGTAGCCAGCTAGCAGTAGTTATTCGTACCCATTTTATTCATTACCATTGGCTTATATTGACCGCCACCACATGTACCGAATTAGGTACAGCATGATATGGCATACTGTATGTGCTTATGTTCTGTGTAAAATGATGTAATCCAAAGAAACTGTTAGCTACCTACTATAAGTCTGACTTTATCCCATTTACCATCAAACACCTCTGCTATATTGGGGACAATGCTCTTCTCCCACTGTGTCTAACTGTATCAGAAATATTTGTACATCAGTTTTGCCTCTCCATTGAAGCGTGTGTTTTCACTGAGTGGAAATATCTGTCTGATTGGTTTTCCAGTTCATAGATTAAATATTTAGCTATGAAAGTGAATAATAATAATAATAATAATAATAATACAGACATACAGTTCTTCATCTTCCAATATCTTGTTTTGCCTGACTAAATAGTACATTCATTTTCTCTGGGATGAATTTATTAATTGACTTATTGCTTCAGTTCTGCTTTGGGGTCTCCACTGGCATTTAAAAATAATCCTCTCTGGATTTAAACAATGTTTGTTTGGCTGTACAGTATATGTAGGTACTGACTTGACCCACTGGCAGCGGAGTGGAGTTTAAGACTTCAGCAGGACAAAATTGATCAGATCTGTTTCAGGGAACATAAAGTGCTTTAGTGGGACTTCTAGCTCTACCAAGACAGAATGCTCAAGCTGAAGAAAGTTTAATAATGCTGGTGTAAAAATAAGACTCATTTTCAAATCAGAGGAATCCTTAAAAGCTCTACAGAATTAAATGTATGCCTAAGCCTTCCTCCAAGACTCTGATGCCAATAGTTCTATTGATATTGGTGCAGTAGATTGTGTCAATGTTCAATGTGAGTTTCAATGAGAATCAGGCTGGATTGTGTAATAGTCATTAATTCCACCAGATTCAAATGCCCAACATCTGTAATGAATGTGTATTTCAGGTAAAGTTATTATTATTAATTATCAATGACTGATAAAAAAAAAAAAAAGAAAAACAATCAAGGAGACCAAGAAGTTTTCATGAAAATTGACTAATAACGACTAAGTAAAGTGCAGCATTAGAGCAGAAAAATCTATCTATAAAGGAAGAATATCTGTATGTCTGTGTGTACTTATCATGTAGAATTTGGTACAATTTGGAAATGTGACACTAATAATTTTTTATAAACTTAAACTCTGAAGAAACAAGCGAACAGCTACTTTGCTCTGCAGCAGTGGGACAGCCCTGATCTGAGCTATACAACCCTGCCATAAGAGAGAGGAAGGGAGAACATCCTTCTTGGTTTGATAACATGAAAAGTAATGCTTTGTTGTGGGTTTCCCTAACTCATTTAAATAATATGAGAGAGAGAGAGAGCAAACTGAGCGCATGAGCGAGCAACAGAGAGACGTGATTGTTTCACGGTGGCTAGGTTATAAAGCACAAATAAACAACCATTACTCAACAGGTGATTTACTGTGGTTACAGAGGCTCTTTTGGTGCAATATAGGCATGCAACAAATTTAATATTTATAAGCTTTCAGGGCCTGAATTTCAGCGTGGGATTGCAGGTATTGCACACAATTTAATTAATTCCTGCAAATCCAACACTTATAATGCGGGAAATTCCCACACACATTTCCAGCGATGTATATTAATGTTCAACCAACGTCTGCAGCGGTGCTTTCTGCACGACGACTGGTTGGAACCGCTGTGTCCGACTGTCTGACTGCGACCCTGAACGCACCTGTAGCTCTCTGTACCTCCTGCTAGCATAACACAGAGAAGCTAACAGTGATATTAAGTTAAAGGAAACAAACACAGACCGCTGGTTAAACTACATCATCTGAGGCAGAACCTGATGTCACCATTAACAATGTTAATCCTCAGACAGGTAACTGTGACGTTACTATAGTAACAAGATTCAGGCTAACCGGCTCAGAGTAAATGAACGGCTCCAAATAAACGTGTAAAGTCACTCAGATGTTTCTCATTCAACAGACATGAAGAGAGAGAGTGAGACATTCAACAAAAACATGATGCTACTGAAGCTGAATATAACTACTTAACTGTATAATACTATATAACTTGTAATTACTATAAAATATAGTTCAGAGAATAAGTTCACTATATAAAATACATTCACTGGCTTCCAATCTAATTTAATCCAATACAGCAGCTCTGCTATAAATTCTACATTTATGAAGTTTAAATACATTTTTTGACATGAAGGTGAAAATTCTGCTTTATGTTCATTATTGAGTGATTGTGGTGTATTAGGGTGAATTATATTGAATGGTGTTCCTAATATTTTGTCCACTCCATTAACATACATGAGGAGGTACACCACCACCACTTAGTATAACCTCAGTAATAAACAAAGTAGAATTATCACTTTTTTGACAATGTCAACAAAAACTGAAAATGTATAAACTCTAAAAAAAGCTGAATTTATAGCAGAGCTGTTTATTGGATTGAATTATATTGCACATGTGTTCCTAATGAAGTTGCAGGTGACTGTAGTTCAGAGAATACTACTAAAGTATTTACTAAATAACTAATTACTATATAATATAGTTCCTTAAATTGAAGGAAAGTGCCAAAATACAATCTGCGTTAAGAATAGGACAAGGTGCGACCTATAATCTCCCCCAACAAAGTCAAATCCCCCCTATATGAAGCATTTAAGGGGGGAATTCCCCCCTATTTTAAAAAATGAATTTCAGGCCCTGGTTTTGAATAAACCAGTGAACATCAAGCTGCCAAGCTCTGTGTCTAAGTGCAGTGGGGGCTGTTTGATATAAAACCCACAATGTCACAACACGTGGGTCTTCTGAGCTCGAACTCAACAACACACCTGGCTGATGTAATGCTGAGGATTCAAGGAAGCGCAGTGTCGAGTCTAAAGTTATTTGGACATGTGAAACGTTTAATGAACTTAGAACGAACAAGCCACCATGGAGCTGCCCAGCTCTATGTCTGAATACAGCGGGGGCTGTTTGGTATAAACACCATAACATCACAGCGGGGCAGGGCCTCTGAGCTCTGACTTGCTGAGCAGGACAAAGGCACGCGTGCCACTCACTTAAATTGCCCTAGAGAGAAGAACAAGCACAGACAAGAGAAAAACACAAAGAGAGAGGCAGTAAAATTAGCCCACAGGAGCACAGACACATTTGATTAACAGCAGAATCAACCAGTGGTAGGCTGTAAACTGCTTCCACAGGTTAACCATAGTATAGTCTCACTGGTGAAGTCTGGATTAAAACCATTTCATTTATTAAATCCTTATTTTCATATGTTTTTTATATGCTTGTTATATATGGCTCTTGAGAAATAATAAGCCATTGGCCCGTTCCAACCATTCATGCTTTGAACAGAAAATGCACTTGTAAAAAGCGAGTAACGCACTTCCTGTCATTTTCACAAAATAAAACACCCGTTACCTTTTTATTATTAAGAAAACCATTATGATAGAATTGGTGCTTTTATTTTGAAAACAGGAAGCAAACATACCCTCACTGTAACTAACTTGAAACCACCGAGGTGGTGATCTGTGACGTTTGTATTTTGGGGTTTTTTCAGAAGTTGCGTTGCATCTTGGGTAATTTGAGTGTGAGTAGTCAGCTCTTGATGCATACTCTGCATTTCTGGTGAATCTAGTAAACCATCCAGGAACTTCTCACATACTCTAAATCACATACTACACAGTTAAACACACTACATACTTCAAATGACGTCAGAGTTAGTACGAGTAGTAGGACAGCATGCGGTTTCGAACAGACCCATGGTGTTCTTTTCTTTGTAGGCTTCATTTTTTCTTATGTAAATAGGGTTGGTGTGATTTACCAAAAAGCTATTATTGTACTATTTTGTTTCATCTGTCCACAGCACATTGTCCCATTCTCCCTGGCTTATCAACAGGCATTTTCGCAAAATCCAGTCTTACTTTTTTGTGTCTCCCTCTTAGAAGTGGGGTTTTCCTGAGTCTTCTACCATAGAGCCCATTTACATTCATACAGCGATGGATAGCGCTACTTGAAACGACTGTGCCTTGAACTGTACTGAAGTTTTCCTTGGTTCTTTCTCGACCATTCGAGTAATTGTTCTGTTCCGTCTTGGGCCAGTTTGGATTCAGTTCCATTAAACTTCTTAATAACATTGGCAACAGTGGTCCCGGGAACATCAAGCTTTTTGGAGATGGTCTTATAACCTTTACATCGACTGTGCTTGGCTATTACCTTTTTTACAATGTCTTCAGACCACTCTGTAGTTTGTCCTTCTGTTTTCTATGTTCAATGAGATGCACACAGTGGCACAAAACAGCAGGGTGGGTCATTTTCTCCTTTTAAACTTCTAAGAACACACCATTTGATACTAATTTGTGCACAATATACTGCTCCAAGTATCACCACAAATCGATAATTTCTTACAACTTCTAAAGGGTACTAATAATTTTATCCAGGCTATTATAGAATGTCATTTTCACATTTTTTTTGTTCCACTGCGAATCAAACAATCATGCATTGATCATAAAATGTCTTTTGATTTCAACACTGTTCAGGGCGACTGGTGCATTATTTTGATAAAATTGTACCAATAATTTTGGCCACATCTGTAAATTAATAAATACATAAATGCCAAAAATGCTAAATAAAAAAAAGGAAATAATAATGAAGTAAGACAAAAATTGTGATAACCATTAGTAAATCAATTACTCAGAGACAGTAGTAGATGATGAATCATATAAAGACACAAAGGCCCCACACTTAAATAATACAATTAATTTATTATCTTTTAACTGGTGATTTCAAACAAAACAATGTCATCCAGTATGAGTGAGCATCAACATCTCTCCATTTAAGCAGGTGAGAACTCACTAAGCCAGTAAACAGATATAGGCAAGCATAGCCTGTTGTGTTTTGGGGAGGAGCAGATCTTGTGGGAAAATGGCAAAAAATTGCTGTCGACTCAATGACACATTATAAAATTTCAGATGTTTGGAAGTCTGGGTTCCAAAATTCCTCATTTGAAGGGCTTTTCAGAATACATGAATTGGGCAGGTGCATATATGTCACAATTTGGTTCAAACTCAGGATGAATTCCTACTACTTTAGTTTTGGAAATTTGAATACCATGTACTACTTTGGAACAACAAGAGGGGGAATGTATTTTACTAAGCACTAAGTCCAAAATGTTATCTTGTATTTTTGGTTTGAATTGAATTAGTATGTAGACTAAACAGCGATGTTATGGACAAACTGCACTGTCTCTCTACGCCTCAGAGGACAGACATGTTTTTAGTAAGTCTGAATGCAGTGAAAGGCATTCTCTTGAATGTTCAATGACCAATGGTCATTCAGTTATAGTAATGAATATAAAGGAGTGCTAAAATACATTTAGGGTTTACTTTTCAAGGTGACCAATCTGAGTTTTCTCACATTAAACATTTATTTTGTTTTTGATGGTAGTTTAGTAGAAGAACCCTGAGAAATCAGTTTCATGTTTTATATTCAAGCACAACTTCACAATTTTTGAACCCAGTCTCTAAACTCTCATTTACAACCCTACTTAGAAAAGTCTGACTTGTTGTAATCAGTCAGAATCTTCCCACCCTAATGCAGCTTCTCATTGTGCTTTAACAGTCCAACTGGGAGTAACAATCATTTAGGATTTCAAAATATCATGATATCTGACAGTGTAGTCAGTGACTACACTGTCAAGAGCTGACATATGTCAGCTCTTGACATATGTGACTACTAGTCACATATGTCAGCTGTTGTTCTCCTTCTTTTTGTCAAATGTCAAATGACTTTATTATTCACAACTGTCTTATCCTGATGCAGATGTAGTGAAGAAAGTCAATGAAATGTGAAGAAAAGCATGCACCAGAGACTTCTTTTTATGCTAAAAATATGACATGTCTGACAAGGCTCAAAGATAGTTTAGCCCAATGAGTGAGACCCATAGGCCGTTAAACAAACCTGGATTTAAGTGGGAGAAGTTTTGTGTGACTTTTCCCTCCTATGGTGTATTAAGGGGTATGTATAGCAGTTCACACACATGAACTCTGGGTGATGTTTGATGAATCCGACCACATGAGTTAAAGTTACCCTTTCACTCATGTAGCACACAGCAGGTGAGTGTCTGTCTTTGAGGTGTTCACATCTACTGGAAATACTACATTTGGTTTAGGCGAGGCATTTAGGAGGCATTCAGTGATTTTTAAACTTTTTTTGTTTCATGAAATACCCTCCCTCCTAGCTTCACACTAGAGCATTCAGACCCAGTTAAAATTCATGCAATGCATCTTAGCTGGCCTGCTGCATTTAACTAGTGCCAATCACATGTAAAATAGCAGCTGTTGATGAGAGGGGAGTTGACTGCTGGAAGTCAAAGACGTGGTGTTTAAGATTATGTTCTGCTTTTTAACTCTTTTTTTTTGATAAATTGTTGTATTCACGCATGGGCTCACACTCTTAGCTTCTGCAAGGGGCCTTGTGTACCTCCAGACTGTACGAACTGACAAACACATACGGACACATTTGTGCATACAGGATCTGAATGTAGTTTAAACTGCCTTTTCTCCTGCCCTTTAATTAATACAGTGTAGTTATATGCTATTATATGCTTCAAGTCAGGCTGGGCAATATATCTAAAAGATTAAAAGAGAAAAGAGATTTTTATTTATTATTATTTATTCTCTTGTAAAGAGAGCTCAGCAGCTCCTTGCACTTCTTGCGCCAGATGAGGAGAGAACACCTCCCCCTCCCATCTGCACCACTTTCTACAGAGGCACTATAGAGAGCATACTGACCAGCTGCCTCTCTGTTTGGTCAGGAGCCTGCAGTCCCTCAGACTGGAAGTCCCTGCAGAGAGTGGTGAGGACAGCAGAGAAGATCATCGGGACTATAGATTAGGGCTGGGCCGATATGCTTTTGTGCTGTTTCGATTCTCTAGCGATTTTTGGGTCTCGATTCGATTTTAAATTGCTATTCTGATTAAACAAGTATTGCGATTTTATATTTCAATTATTGTGATTTTCTTTCCTTAAACAAGAACAGGTTGAACCAAACACTTTATAACACATCAGAAGTCATATTTACAAAAAACGATACACACATCACATCAGTTTGTGAGATTTATTGATGTGCAGTGCCATTTGACCTCCAAATATGGTGTGTATCATGGCATCCAAAGAGTTCAGTTCTGGTCTCATCTGACCAGACTATATTCTCCCAGTATTTCACAAGCTTGTCTAAATGTTGTGCAGCAAACTTTAAGCATGCTTTTTTTTAAACATGGTGGTTGAGTGCATTACTTATTGTTTTCTTTGAAACAATTGTACCTGCTAATTCCAGGTCTTTCAGGAGGTCTCCACAAATAGTCCTTGGCTCTTGGACAACTCTGCTGATAATTATTTTCACTCCTGTCAGAAATCTTGCGAGGAGCACCTGGTCGTGGATGGTTTAAGGTGAAATGATGTTCTTTCTACTCCCAGATTATGGCCCCAACAGTGGTCACTGGAACATTCAGAAGCTTAGAAATCCTTCTGGAGCCAATGCCATCAATATGTTTTGCAAAAATGTGGTTGTGAAGGTATTGAGAGTTTGTTTCTTGTGTGATACCTTAATGAGACACCTTTTTATAGGCTATCAGTTGGGACTGAACCAGTTGATATTAATTTGCAATATATGACAAGTGGCAGGATTACTGTCTAATTACTGATAGATTTTAGCTGGTGTTTTGGCTTTCCATGCCTTTTTGCATCTCCCTTTCTTCATGTGTTCTATTACTTTTTCCCTGTGTCATTTCACATTATTACACATAACTTAATTTATGGACATCTATGGTTTGATTTCTGTGCATGTGTGGATTGCATGGGTTGTTAACGACGTCTGGTGGAAATTTCATGTCAATAGCACCTTTTATTGAGAAAAATGGTGACGTGTTCAATACTTTTTACCCACTGCATATATATATATATATATATATATATATATATATATATATAGTGTTTGTTTTTTGTTGTTGTTGTTGTTTTTTTAATTTCCCCTGTTTTATTATTTTTGATTATCAGCACTTTTTAATGTTCTGTACTATTTTGAGCCATTGCTACAACATTTCGTTTGGATGTGCACTGTAAAGTGTATAATGAATGAAATTAATTTTAACCAACTTTAGCTTAAAGTCAATCTTCTGACTGCTATACATACCTACAGTAACTGTGTGTTTGGCTGTGAGTGTATCAGAGTCCACAGCAGCACAGTGACTGAATGTACCCAGTGTGACACAGATGGAGGAATGCAGCCACTGCTCACGTGCTGCTTTCTTTATGCATGTACACAAGGTCTCAATCATTGGCCTATGGACAGATGAAGGTTTAATGTGCACACCAGACACGGCGGATTTCAGTTTTGAATGGGCCAGACCAATTGTGGGTGGGCCTTAAATTACAAGCATTAGTAGATCACTGATTAACTTAATAATTGTTTGGATTTTAGTTGCTTGATGCTCCTTAAATATTTGATTGCATTTTATAATGTTTCAGACAGTGCATAGGATGGACCTACCCGCAATCGCTGTCCTTGGTTCTGACTAGGGGTGTAACGGTATGGCATTTTACAGTACGGTACGGTGACAGTGTTAGTACAGTATACCAGTATAATGGGGTATTTCACAGTGACGGTATTTTATTTTTTTAAAGAATTTTTTTGGTACTAGGGGAACAAAACCCTAACCCTAACCCTAGGGGCCATGAAATAACCAACAAAACAGACAAGTATCATTCTTAGAAGAAAAACATATTTTAACAACCAATATTACGGTCATGGATCATGTGGGTCTTGCGTGTGTTTACCAAAACTACCTTTTTTGATTGGACTGTCACTGAACCAAAGACGCTGACCATGCAGCCTGCCCTGAACTAAATGGAATAGATACGTTTGAGCAGCACACTGGTCCGATGGCCGATGTGGTGTCCATCCCCCCACCCCCCTACTCTGACTACACACTGTTCATTTAGGGCGCACTAGGCAATCGTACCGTGCCCAAGCACGTTTTCCCCCTAAAGTCCGGATTATTTGGCAACTGTGAGTGCAAGTGTACCCTGCTTGAGGGAAAAGAAGCCAATTTTCCCGGGAATCCCGGGAAATTGATGATTTTTAAAAGGCAACACTAGCTGAGCCCTGGTCATTTCAAGCAACACTAAATGCAACGTGGAGACATTATGCATATGGGTTCCCAATCCGATCATTTTTTGTGTATTATTGTGTCATTATTAAGGCAAAAGAACTCAATTTATGTCCATCCACATTATAATGAATAGGCTATAGGCTTAATATTAGTTTGCATCCAGCGTGCTGCGTGGACTTCATTACATCTGCTGCACCGCTGCTACCACAACTATGAAATGCTAAGTTTCTACAGTCTGTGACTGTGGCCCTCATAAAAGTAATATTTTATGAATCTGCATTATATAAACTAACGAAATTTGTTAAAGTAAGTCATTTGGCGACTTCTAAGTCATTAAACAAAGTCTTACTTTTACTGGAGTAATCTACCTCGTTCGCACCTGTCATTGTACGTCTTGAATTGGAAAACTTTGAATTAAAATTTACCTACTGAGTGAACTCTCGGACAACAACGTGTATAAAAATAATAAAGTACGTAACAACAATCTGACCATCTGGGGGTCTGGAGGCATGCTCTACCGGAAGAAAACTTTTGTACATTTTTAAGTCAAATGCATCGTTCTGGTGCACTCTGAGAGTACTTTCTACATTGTGTTTCTTCAAATTACTAAACTGTCTTTACTTATCAATAAAAATACTTCCAGATGACTTAGAAGTGGATCAGGATCATAGTTAATTTATTGTACAAATGCAAATAACGAAGATCTCTCATTAAGACTCACTTCCACTCTCTACCTCGCTCTACCGCACCCTCAGTCAATCCAGTGTTTCGGTTTAACTGGTGATCGTGTGGTGGTGACTTTTCACATTACAAGATACGTTACGAGAAGTGAATAAGTCTTCTGAACACAATTTAACTTTAACGTAACTTAGATGGTAAACACAGATGAGTATGTATTTAAAAAGGATTAAACTACTATAGGCTTTTAAGAGAACACCTACATGAAAGTCACCATTTAACACAGTCACCACTGAAACTGAAACACCGGCTCTGTGACTACCTCTGTAGCCTCTTATGGGCGGGACAACCCTGTCCCCCAGTTCAACAGTGAGGAGGTATAAATCAGTAACTGGAGAGCAGCAACGAGAAATGACAGCAAACTATAACAGAGGTTAACATTAGCCTCTCGTCCTCTGCTCTGTGTCAGCAGGAGCGGAGCTGAGCCCTCCGTATGCATCAGAGACAGAGACACAGGTGGATTATATATATTATATAATTAATGGGAAACACTGATCTTTATTTAGTTTTGGGGCCCTGTGTATATTATATTTTTTGGAAGAAAACTTAAGGGTGGGCCTGTAAGTAAAAAAAGTAACGCTGTGCCTGGTGCACACTGCATCTATTATTCTAGCTAGAAGTATTCTAACACTGTGCCTGGAAAGCACTGTGATCGCTTCTAAGTACTGCACACACAGGTGGAAAACAGGCTTTTTTTTTGCCATCCCTTTCAGGTTGAAATAATTGCTGGTAAGATAGTTTAGGGCAGGGATATTCAATAATAATTCACAGAGGCCCAACTAGTGAACATTTCCTCAAGTGAAGGTTCAGAGGATCATAATGTCTGTGTTATTTTTCAGTACCTTGAAGAAGAATTGTTGTTCCATCAGCATCTGTGTCTAGTGGCTAGATTGTCACATAAATACAGTACGATTCTAGAATATGGCAACAACATTCATTCGTATTTACACTCAACTTGTCAAATAAATAATCAAATAAATAAAATAAGAATAAAAAAGAATACGATAAATACATTTCCTTTTCTTATATCAAATAAAGATGGCATTTTAAAATAAAGTGCGTACAGAAAGCTTTTGGTTGTGCTTCTTAGTTTTAGAAAAATGAAAAGGAAACCATAAACTTCATTTCACATGTAATAAATTTACATCAAAACATCTCAACACATATTACCTCTTTTCTCTGTGTGTATCTCACTGACAGTCGAGAGTCGTGAGAAGATTGGCTATGCACAGCGGTCTGTGAGTTTCTGAGGGCCGCTCCACTTTTACCATAATAGCTGGAGAAGCTGCATCCCTTAAAATAAAAACATTTGGACAGAATTTAACAATCTTGAATATTTCATCAGCTACAGGTCTGGGTCCAGACTGTGGTGACCTCTGATATTCATCATTCAGCTGTTATGATAAACCTGATCAGTATTTCTCAGTAGCAGAAAATACCTGCCACACACAGACTGATGTTTTGTCTTTTCCCACACTCCACTAAATAACTGTATGCTGTTTGGAAATCATATATTGATCTTTAAAAATTGGGATTTGACCTTCAGTGTACATTATACCATACAACATACGTTCATGTACAGTAGATAAGTTGGGTGCCAATTTGTGCATTTGAGTCTGCATGTAAATTTCATAAGGCTTACAGTTGTTGTGTCCAGAATTAATGACTGATTGCACTTGTGTGAAACCAATGGAGTATAGTTTGTACAGAACCATGTGTGTTTCCGCTGTCTGTGTTTGCTATGGGGCTTTTACTATTTGTACATGTGTTTCTTGCTATCACATGCTATTACATGTTACAGATTATCCCATGTATTTGACTATGTGATTTTTTTAAATTTACCTGTGTGTGTGTGTGTGTGTGTGTGTGTGTGTGTGTGTGTGTGTGTGTGTGTCTAGGACATGGGCACAGACAATTCCAGGCCATGTTGAGTTCTTCTCGAGTGAAGGCTCTGACACCTCCATACCCATTCCCATAATGGCTCTGAGGAATGTGGACGACTCGTATCCACCACAGAAGAAGTCCTTCATGATGCTCAAATACATGCATGACCACTACCTGGACAAGTATGAGTGGTTCATGAGGGCGGATGATGACGTCTACATCAAGAGCGGGAAGCTTGAGAGTTTCCTGCGCAGCCTTAATAGCAGTGAGGCAATCTTCCTGGGTCAAACAGGCATGGGCGCCCGGGACGAACTGGGGAAACTGGCCTTAGAGCCTGGGGAGAACTTCTGCATGGGGGGGCCAGGTGTCATCATGAGCCGTGAGGTCCTCAAGAGAATGGTGCCTCACATCCGAGAGTGTCTACAGGAGATGTACACCACTCATGAGGATGTTGAGGTGGGCCGCTGTGTCAGAAGGTTTGCGGGAGTCCAGTGTGTCTGGTCGTATGAGGTAAGATGGTTTCAAATCCTTTCCAATTCTTATGCCATTTACTCCAAGAACCCAACCAAATTTAAGACTAATGGACCCCAATACAGATAGCGGGAAGCTTGAGAGTTTCCTGCGCAACTGTCCACACTATACAGGACTGCAAAGTACAGTGTGGTACACTGTACACAACCTACAGAGGGTTTCTTGTGCATTGTCAATGCCAGGGATGTCATAATTACCTTTTATTCATCCATTATTTCAAATGACCATGAGTTGGGTCTCATATGTTAATGGTGCAGATTTTCTAACATTAGTATAACTTTTCTTGATGATCATTGGTCCTGGGACAGTTGCCTGCTTGGAAATCTAGCCATGCAACTGAGACCAGGTGTTCTTCAGTAAAACAGCCAAGTTCATCATGATCCAAATCAGATCATGTCCCTCTGGCTACAGAGTGAAAAGAATCTGCTGCATCACTTTCACTACACAGGTAATTCTGTGTGGCATACAGTTTAGTGTAATTCAACAGTCCATACTAGAAAATGATGATAGGGTTGATGTATAGATTTTAATAAACTAGTAACTAGGGGTGTGCATCTCTACAATATAAGGTGATTCGATATGTGTCTAGATACATGGGGTGCAATACGATTCAGGGACAATACATTTTAAAATGGAACGATTTGGTTCTATGCGATTAGGTAGGATTCTATGTGATTCAGTACGATTCTGTACAATTCAATTTGGTAGGGTTTAGGGATGGGCATGATTAATTGATGATCGATAACTGATTGTTAAAAATGTTGTCGATCACATGAAATTTTTATTGATCAAACGCTGGTTTCAAATAGAAGTTGTGTTGCGTAGTGTGAGTCTTGAAGCAATGCAATGAATTTCACTATGTGGCAACAATGAGACATCTTACCAACGGGGGGCGATATTTGACAGAGAAAACGTCTCAGCTACCTACCAGCTGCCGTAGATATCAAACGCAAACATGAAGAGGTCAAGGCTAGTTTCACATTTTCACACTAAAAATGACGGAGTTTATTGTAAACCCTGCACCTTGGCCAGGCTACCCAGGATAGCACCACAATGCCTCTGCATCCCGGCTACTTCGGTCCAGTCAGAGCGTTTCAGCTGCTGGACTGACTGTCACCAGGCTGCGCTCACTGACCCCTGAGCATGCTAACATGCTAATCAACAAGAATCAGTAGGCTGGAGTTACTTTACTTAGTTAGCAGTGGACAGTCACCACTGTAGCCTTTAGGTGAGTCACTCTGGTTGTTTCATGAGGCTCTAGTCAAATAAGCAGAATTGTGAAGTAACACTATCTCTGTCTCTCTTTCTCTCTCGGCTCGGCTGGGTGCATTTTGGAGTCCTTCAATGTTATATTTTGAGTAGGGATGTCACGATTACAGATTTTCTTGGTACGATTATTGTCAGAGAAATAATCACGATATTACGATTATCACGATTATTTTTGCATTAATTAATTTCACACTACCATGAATAAGTACAATCACATAAAAACTCCTCATAGGTCTTGAATTTTAATTTATAGGGGGCTATAAAAGGGATTGTTTCCCCCGCCAGCGGGGTAGTAATCTTTTTTAAGAAAGTAAGTGTATTCTGAATACACCAATTTAAACTGTAACTATAACGGAATACAGTTACTCGTATTTTGTATTTTAAATACGTAACGCCGTTACATGTAATCCGTTACTCCCCAACCCTTCTTATACAGGCCATTGCACAGTGACACTGAAACTGTTTGACTTAAAAGGAATCGACCTCATGCTGTTTCAATCATGTTTGCATACAAACAGCGAAACTACTACTGCACTACTATGAGACGGGATCATCCCTATGTTCCCCGGGTCCTATGTTCCCCGCTTTGTATGTGACCGGGGAACATAGGGATGATCCCGTCTACAGTTAGCCAGTTAGCTGAGTTAGCCGCCGAGTTAGCCACTGAGTTAGCAGCCGAGTTAGCAGATGAGTTAGCCGCCGAGCTAGCCGCCGAGTTAGCCGCTGAGCCAGCAGCCGAGTTAGCCGCCGAGCTAACAGCGGAGTTAGCCGCGATCGGGGAACATAGGTACGCTATGTATGAGACGTTCAGCTTTACGTAACGTTACGTGAATGCAGCTTAACTTGTCCCGTTGCACTGTAGCCAAAAAAATCCCACACGGCTGGCTTCAAGCATTTATTCGGAGGGAATAGCTCTTCCTCTTCCATGCTTTACCTCTTGTGGGACTGGGACGCCTCCGTCTGCAACTGCACGGACCGAAAACAAAGCAACACGAGCGGTGACACGCGGTTGTTGTCTCACTTTGTTTTCGTTCCGGGCGAGTTGCGCTGATGTACCAATATAGTTCCAGCATAACATTTTCTGGAAATTGACGGTATTTAGGACACGTTACGATTAACTAATCGTAAAGTTTAATACCGCAATTAATTGTGAAAACGGGTAATTGTGACATCCCTAGTCCGGAGTAATATTCAGTTTTTTTATTAAGTTGTTATTAGATTTGATTGTTTTTTGTAAGAGTTTCTAAAAGAGGCTCAATTGTGTTTAAGAGTGCTCTATTGATTGATATGTTAATAGGTTTGGCTCGCAGCTTCGGGCTCAGCTGCTTTTATAAGCGTCTGGTATCATGGCATTTTTAAGATAAAAGATAATGATTAATCGATAATTGATCGTTAATTTTCCCGATGATCAATCAAGAAAAAGGAATTCAAATGCCCATCCCTAGTAGGGTTCAATGAAAGATGATGTGATCTGATACAGCTCCTTGTTTAAAGTAGACATTCATTTTACATTATAAATTGACATAACCTTACCTTCAAACATTTATACATAGTATAAACAACCAGGGAACAAGTATTTTTGTTACTTTTGACATGCATCAGTCCAAAACATTGAACTTTGAGAACTTTGAAAACAAACATATGCAATCTTCCCAATTATATAATATCCGGGCCATTGGCTGGTTCATGGTACAGGGGTCCATGTATCCATGCACTCTCATCTTTTAAATTAAAACGGATTTCCAATTAATATCATTTTTTTTTTTACATCCCTACTAGTAACGCTGTATAATGATAAGTGAATGATTAATGTTAGCATACTGTGGCAGGTAGACACTATCTATGTATATGTATTCACAGCAGGTATTCAGTTTGTTTAGTAAGAACAATAGCTGCAGTAGATGTTCTTGTGTCTGTAGTGTATGTTGGTTTACACGGTTGATTCTCCGCTGGACAGATGTGTGTCTTTTTGAGTGGAATTAGACATTGTAGGCCATTTGTTTGGTTTTATATTATTATTTTCATCTGGAAAATAATAAATAGTTTTTTACTATTGCAATTTGCTATTGTTACTATTCATCATCATGGTCATCTTGATCTCATATGTAATTCTCAATCAATATTATACTAGTGTGCAAACCTGCACTTCAGCTTATAATGTGCTGAAGTTGAAATGCCATCTCATTAATGTGAAGACTACAGCAACACAAGCAATCAGAAAATCCATTGACATGATTTTCAGTGATTAACTATTTTGTGTCCCAATTGAACGCTGAATTTACCACAAGTATCATGACACATTAAGCTGCTGTGAACCGTAAATTCACTACTTCTAAGGAAAAGGCAAAAAATGTTTTCTCAGAGCCTGACAAGCCTGGGCAAGGCCTTTCTTCCTTCAGGCAGCTCTCCTGCTCCTGCCTCTGTGTCTGACTCATCCTGGTCGGCAGCTGTCTCCTCAGCATTGTCACTGGATGTGCATTGTTATCTTCTTTTGTTAATGGTGGGTTGCAACCAGCGTTAAGGTGCATTACCACTGCCTACTATGTTGGAGTGTGAATCAGAGTTTTCCAACCCCCGAACAAACAACTTGCAACTTTCTCAGTTGGACTGTGGAGCATTCAGTCATTGTTGGTCATGAGAAAAAAATATTAAGACTTGAGAGACCATGTTAAGACAGAGTAATGAAAGAAATGCTGTAGCCTACAAGGAGAGGGTGGTTCTGTGCACTCTGGTGAAGTGTTAATGCCAACCAGCCTGTTTTCTGACATGTCTAGACATGGCTGATCTGTAGACCTGTTGCTCACATGACTGGTGTTCACAAGAATCAGAGCCACTTGAAATGGATGCAAATTACACAGTAATGTGGAGCTTTAATAAAGTGACTGTATGAGACAACAAGATCTGATCTGTCTTCATCATGTGCTCAGCTTGTGTCTGTTCTGTATCACTAAGACAAAGGAAGGAAATGGAGTAGTCATGCACTGTTCTACTTTAAAACTTTTTTGTGGCATCTAGTGGTAAGGTTGCAGATTGCAAATTGAATACCCCTCCCTTTTCCCTCCCCTTCCAGGCGCATAGGGAAACCTACACATGAAACTCGCAAAAAAGACAAAAGGCTCTTTTTAGAGCCAGTGTTTGGTTTGTCCGTTCTGGGCTACAGTAGAAACGTGACGATGCAACATGGTAGGCTCCATGAAAGAGGACCTGCTTCCCAAGGTAGGGTCCAAAAGTCTGAGATCACTTTCCCAAGAGGTCTCAAGACTATTAGACACCACTGTATCTCATTTTAAGGTAACAAAATACAATAATTATTATTTTCAGGTGATTATACACTAATAAATCATACTTACAAATATTATAATCAATTTCTGCTAAATTCTGTGCCACTGGATGCCACTAAATACTACACACTGAATCTTTATAGCAGACTTCAAGGTGATCTCTTGAATGGTGTGGTTAAATTATAATATAAACACTGCTAAAAAAAAATAAGGGAACACTTAAATAACACATCGGATCTTGATGAACAAATTATTCAAGTTGAAAATCTTTACTGATTTACATTGTATAATTTATTGAGAACAAAATGATGTAACAACAGTTTTGATTCAAAATCACAAATCAAAGTAAGAAATTGAAATCACAGACTGACAAACTTACGTTTTGCTTCTCGGATATGAGTGAATATCAGCACGGCAACTGATAATGTGACCTATCAGATGCACCGATACATACCATAGGTGCCCAGTTGGATTTAGGCCAGGGGAACATGAGGGCCAGTCAATGGCATCACTGCCTTCATCATCCAGGAACTGCCTACACACTTTGGCCGCATGGGGCCGGGCATTTTCTTGCACCAGGAGGAATCCAGGGCCCACTGCACCAGCGCAAGACAATCGCTGAGGATTTCATCCCGGTACCCTAACAGCAGTCAGTGGGACCCTCCAAGGAATGCCTCCCCAGACCATCACTGACCCACCACCAAACCAGTCATGCTAGATGATGTTACAGGCAGCATAATGAGAACAGGGTGCCAATAGCAGACCTGCCAACTCTGGTGTTCTCTCTGGTGAATGCCAATGGAGCTGCATGGCATTGGGCTGTGAGCACAGAAGACGTCGGTCCATCATGCCACCCTCATAGAGTCTGTTTCTGACAGTTTGGTTAGAATGTACTCCAGTAGCCTGCAGGAGGTTATTTTGTAGGGCTCTGGCAGCACTCCTCCTGTTCTTCCTTGCACAAAGGAGCAGATACTGGTCCTGCTGCTGGGTTGATACCCTTCTACAGCCCTGTCCAGCTCTCCTTGTGTAACAGTCAGTCTCCTATATCTCCTCCATGCTGTCTGAGTGCTGGGAGACAAATCAAACCCTCTGGCCACTGCACGTATGGATGTGCCATCCTGGACTACCTGTGCAACCTGATTGGGCTGCATGTACCACCTCATTCTACCAATAGTGACAGGGACACTAGAGAAGAATCAGCCAGGAAGGAGCAGGAGAGAGCAATTGTCTGTGGCCACCACATGCTAACCCATTCCCTTTTTCGGGGCTGTTGCTTTTGCCTCTCTATTGCACCTGTTGTCACTTTCATTTGCACCAAAGCAGCTGAAACTGATTTACAATCACCTGTGCTTCCTAAGTGGACAGATTGATATCCCTGAAGTTTAACTGACTTAATGTTATTCTGTGATAATTAAGTGTTCCCCTAATTTTTTTGAGCAGTGTACATACATACAAAGTAGGGCTGGAAGATATGACCAAAATCTCATATCCCGATATAGGTCATTTAATATCCTGATAATGATATCTATCCTGTCATAACACATTTTAATTGAATGAATAGTTGACCTCTATCCCCCCAACCCCCACCTGTTGTCTATCCATTTACTACACGAAGATCCCCCTTGCTTGCTTCGAGGGGAAATAAAATACAAACACCGTAGCTTTCTTTCCCTTGAGCCAACATGAAAACTATTTTGGTTCAGTAAATATTGGCTGTCAGTCAGCCTGGTCTTTACAAGATGACCGTTTGTCAGCTTGTCAGGAGCTGTAGCTAATAGACAGCTGTTTCTGTGGATTGAATAGACAGACCAACCAGCACCTCAGAAAGTACAGAGTTAATGAATTCATCAACAGAACTACAAAACTATGTCACATTCACACACATTCATACATTGATGACAGGAGCTATCACACAGGGTGCTAACCTAGAGGAAACTAACCATACACATTCATAGTAACAGGAGCAATTTGGGGTTAAGTGTTTTGAGGGGGGTGGGGGAGGGGGGCGGTGAGATTGGTCTAATAAGCAGCAACACAGAGCTATCAGGACGCTTTGCTCACACGCGCTGCATTGATAGTTACATTAACACGTGCGCAGTCACTCTCTATGGCGCACTCTCGCTCGCTCCAGATTCCGGGAGATTGTGTCTCATTTGCGTCCTACTCGGTCTTTGTTTATGCCCCTAAGTGCAGCCACTCTTTGGCAGGGAGACAGAGAAAGAGAGAAGCGCCTGTTCGGGTGAAAACCGCTTCAGTGAGGTCTGAAGAAGTGACGCACATGTTTTTGGCAGTAACCGTAACTGCGTTGTAACGGGGGAAACAGTAATTCATTTGATTACGCGTCACTGAAAAAAGTAAACTCAGGACACTGCATGTAGTGCAGGAGTGAAATCTGACTGTGAACTGATTATCTCATCTTTCCATACTGAATGGAGATGCAAAATCAACTATCCAGATCCATTAATAACAATTTTAACCAGCTAATAGTTCTGTACGATTGAATTAAATTAGATGTGGTTCAGGTAAATAGAAGACAAAAAACGCAGTTTTTAAAAATGATGTCTTTGTCTCTTTATTAACCATAGTTAACATTAGGGAGAAACACTTCAAGGCTCAGAGAGGATGGTTGACCTGCCACGGTGTGACTGTAAAGCCCTCATCTTCCCCAGCATGTGTTATATGAGTTTATTGCCATGGTAGTGCCATGTACCTTAATCTTTGTATTGATTGAGAGTATCAGAAGAAATAGTTACCTCTCGAACGTGGGAGCAGCAGCTTGACAAAAAAAGTTCTTCAGATAGAACTACAGAACAGTTCTTTTTTTTGGTCCAGGGTGCAGGGGGCAGGAGCCTATCCCAGCATGCACTCAACCAGAGGTAACCCTGGACTGGGTGCTGGTGTATTACAGGCTGAACACTCAGGCACAGACTCAGACACTAGAAAAGCACTATATAAGTACAGTCCATTCAGCATTTTACACATACAGTTTGAAAAAATCACAGTGTTTGAGAAGATGAGCAACAAATACTGAGCAGTATCTGACTGTCAGAACCGCAGCTGCTGAATCATCTTCTAAGTGTCATAGTCTGCCTGCTGGGGCTTTTTCCATATAAATGACTCCCTTGAAAATACCTAAAACAGATTCCTTCCAAGTGTGCTCACCATTCTTATTTGACTAATCAAGTGTGCATTTTCGTTTTTGACCATTTCAAATTTTTAAATGTATTGAAGGAGTGATGTTTAAAAGTCTGCTGACATTGAAGTGGTCTCTGACCTGTCTGGTAAGAACCTGTAACACTTTGAGGAAGGAATTGTTTTTTTACTTAATGAGTCAAACAATATATCAGTGTAAACTAAAAAAAACATTCACTCATATTATCAGGATAATATGCACTTTAGGCTTTGTAGATTTCACATATGTATATTTCAATTGGCCTTTGCTGCCTGTGATTCATGACAAAGCTTATGACTCCCCTAAGTTCAATTCAATTTGATTTATATAGGGCCAAATCACAACAAAAGTAATCTCAAGGTGCTTTTCACATAGAGCTCTGGCCTGTTTCAGGAAGCAGGTTTAACTAACTCTGAGTTAAAACCTTAACTCTAGGTTGACCAACTCTGAGCTGTCAAACTCAGAGTTTTGGGTTTCAGAACAAGTGTTAACAGTTAGTTCAATCAACTCTGAGTCAAAGTAACTCTGAGTGAAGCTTCTGCATGAGGAGATATCAAGCCCTCATCAATGGAGCACAGATAACATGATTCACCATGACAACAGGAGAAACAAAGGGCTCAGTCCTCCTACTTCTCCCCAAAGGAGTTAGAAATATTAATGAATACATGCAGACGATGAGTATTTTTAAGAAAAGACAGTCAACAGTGAATATTAATGGAAAAAAAAGAGAAACATTTTGTCTCGAGTGGTCGACTTAATCAACATTTATATTCTGTGTGTGTGTGTGTGTGTGTGGCACATTTAACATTCATGCAGACCCCAACAGGTACAAAACGTAGGCCTGCTTGGCAGCAACTGAATATGAAATATAAAAATATAGCTAAAACCAGTAAGGTATTGATTACAAGCAATTGTGGTGTTGTTTAGCCTGCCCTCATTAAACAACATTTAAATGCTACATTCAACATGTTATATATATTTCAGTAGTTGATGAAATCTTCTAAGCAAAGAAGAAAGTCAATTTTTCAGCCATCCCAACACTGCCAGTATTTAATATTTTAACACCTATGCCTTTATACATACAACACTACAAAAGTGTAAACGTTTAAGTGCAATAGTCAGATTTAGTTTTGTGTTTGGGCACTTTCACCTTAATTTAACAGTAGCTGGTATAGAGAGAGAGAGAGAGAGAAAGTTCCTCACTGGTATCGAACCAACGACACTGTCACTATGAAGCATGCGCAGTAATCACTTGGCTATCAATCACCTTCAAATACTGCATTTGTGACAGCCTGACAGACGGTTGCCTTGGAAACATGAACTTGAACAGAGAACTTATTCTGAACTGAGAGCATGTCCATGTGGTGTCGTACAGACGATACGAGGGCTGAGAATATTGTTCAGATAAATTATCGATTGTACAGAAAAATGGAAACACTCAAACAGAACATCAGAGAATGATGAAACATCCCAGCGGGGTTCAATCACCCTCTGACGGAGATTTGTGCTTCGTATTTGTGCTTCAATATTAACTGACTCTTTAAGAAACACACCATGTCTGACATCTCCTTCAGTCTGCAGGCTTCAACTAAAAAGGAGGAGAAACTCAGGGTTAGTTGAAGAAAACCTGCCAGCGAGCAGGTTAGGTTCACGTAGTATGTTGCCAGGGTAACTGACTCAGAGTTAAGCTGAACTGGCTTTGTGAAACCGAAAAACCAGAGTTTCCTTCATCTCAGGGTTAACTAACTCAGAGTTTTCACTAAACCTGCTTTCTGAAACAGGCCCCAGGTCTCTTTTTACATCTTTTGATGTCTAGGCAAAACAAAACAAAAAAAGTTCTTGGCACACAAAATAGTATAGTTTTCCTCTTGTTAACAACCTGCACAGAAAAAAATCACTGGACACAGTCTAGTTTTGCTGCAAGCCAAATTTCAGACAGAATATATAGAAATATATATTATAGATATTAAGGCTGTCAGCGTTAGCACGTTGATCGCAATGTGATTAAGGACCGAACATCATCACTCCTCACTGACTCGCTCACTATCACTAACTGACTCTGTGCACAGCATGTGTTTGTATGATAGGAGTCTTATTGCTGCTGTGATATTCCTGCACTGTCTGGACATTGTTTCTTTCCAGTCGTGGATTTTGATGAGTGGCACGGAGCCCACACACCAAAAGAAAAAAAGGTTGGTTTTCGATCACTCATTTGCACGTCATGTCTTCTTTTTATAAAGTCACTGAGGTTGAAACAAGTAACAAGCCTGTTTTGACAATGTAAGAACAACAGGAGTACAGATATTTGTGTTCAGGTGTAGGGCGTAAAAAGTAAAAAGTCGTCAGAAATATAAATACTCAAGTATTATAGTATTAAAGTAGCCTACAGATACCTGAAAATCTACGATAACAAAGTACAAATACTTTGTTACTTCCCACCTCTGGTGGTATGGTACCATAACAAAATCCCGACCATCTGTTATAAAACAAGATAGTATGATGATATGCCTACCCAGCCTTAATTAAGAAATGTTATGTTGACTCTGAGTGATCATTCATTCTCACACCTGTAGAATAGACTTTGTCTGTCTACCACCACAAATATCACAAACGTGTATCTGAAACCTGGTGGACAGAATTTCATCAAAATTGTAGTACATGCTCCATTAGCAATTATTAACCCCAGTAGACATGGCCTATCACATATTTGCTCATAACTCAAGATGCCTTTGAGAATTCCTCATTAAACTCACTGAAGACATCTAGTGCAACCTGAAGAGTTTGGTTTAGAACCTGCTCTATGTGTAAACTGCCTTGAGATGACTTTGTTGTGATTTGGCGCTATACAAATAAAGATTGATTGATTGATCGATTGATTGATGAATCCCCTGAACATACACATCAAGTTTTGTCCAAATCTGATGAACATGGGACTTTTAGTGTGTAGTTATTAAATGCTGAAGACTTTGTGCTGATGAAACAAATGTGTGATTGGTCTCATTCCGTAAACGGAATTAAACTAACTGAAGTGAATCTGCTAACCTTTGTGGAGCCTGAAACCCGCTAGTTTTTGCCTGTGGCTTTAATTTTGGACAATTGAGCTGCTTTCTGTTGAAAAGGTATGAACCCACAAATTTCTGCTTGTGGCTATATTTTGTTGTTTTTTCTCTTGTTTCAGTTATTCTGCTCTGAGGTCCTATATTTCTAGATCAGTCAGGCTTGCTCATGCTAGAGCAATACACAGGAAGTCAGCCGCCCACACTTCTCTGAGTGAGTTCATCTCTCTGACTGTTTCTCAACCAATTACCCTCCTCTGGCTCTGTTACACACACTCACTCCCTCTCTATCAGTGTGTGCTGATAAGTGGCTGATGTGTCTTATAAACAGTGGACTGAGTGAATAGAGTTCTGAAGTGTAAGAATGTTTTAACTGTAAATTCCCCATGCAATATTTATCTTTGAAATGTTCCCAAACCCAGTATCACAGGTAGGATTTACGTTAGCTGCTATATGTAGATCAATTGGCCGGCAGATTAAAATATCAACGACCAAAATGTCTGGCAGGAAAAACGTCAGATAAATAAATACATGTATAAACTCATTCATAACATATTAAATACTAATATTATCATATAATATTTTGTGATTTAACCTCTAATATATGTTGCCATGACAACAACAACGTTTCCTTACATTTTATTCAACTTCACTTTTGGGACAAACTGACATCAACTCATGATGGGTTTCTGTCTATGGTCATTTGTTCCAGGCACAGCACACAAGGTGCAGGCAGATACTATACAACAGCAGAATGACATTTTACCAGCTACCTTACCTTTTGTTATTTCCTGACAGAGCATGTTTTCCACTTCATTTGTCATTTTAGTGCATTTCCCACGTGTACATAGCTAGCAGAGCCAGTAGAAATCTGCCATGACACAGCGTCTGCAAACTAACATCATCATGATCAGAACGGCGTGGGCTCATCAGGAGGGGGGCCTTAAAGTGACAGGAGCTAAAACAGCCTGTTTCAGACAGAGGTTGAACTGAGAGGCTGCATAAAGGAGCTACTCAAGAGGAGTTGTAGAATAAAAAAAAAAAAAATAGAAAAAATATATGGGACGCCCAGTTGAAATTGATGCATCCAGCTGTTTAAAACATATTTTAATAAGTATGTTACTTTGTGTCATTGTTTCTCCCTGCTAAAAGTGTTTCCTACCACATCTAGAAACACCAACATTTGCAGGTGGGTTGCAAATTCCACCCACTACGCAGGGACATAAAATAACACTCAAGGTGACGCTGTAATAATCAAGTTTATGCTTTTACTTTTCATCATTATTTCAACGGCTCATGTGTGGTGAGCCTTGTGTATTTTCAGACATCCTATTGCCACTGATCTGTGCTACTCCTTTGTTTCTCACTCACTCACTCACTCACACACAGAGACATGCACGCTCACACACACACACACACACCTTTGTTGAACAGGAGTTCTCTCTGCATCAGCTGCTTGGCCAGCAACTGGTATTTGAGATACTGTGTAATGTAAATAACTTTGGTCTTGTGGATAGAACATCTGGCAGGGCATTGAATATACGGTATATACGGTTTGTTATCCAAAACATTACTGCTGCATCTCCTCCTTATTTCTAAACTACAGGCCAGGACAAGAGTCAAACACAACGTGCGCACGTTAATTGCTCGTTTAAAAAAATAACGCCATTAAAATGAATTATTAAAACTTCTTAAAATATTTCAGTGCTCCTTTTACTGTTGACCATGATATTTTACTAGAGAGGTTAGAAAAATGGATTGGCCTCTAAACAGGACAGGCAGTTCTTTGTGTCCATTAGAGACTTTGTCTTATCTGGCTTACGTAATCATGCCACTCAGCAACGCACAACAGTCAAAAATATTATAGCTCTGCTGCCATAAATCTGCCCTGTCACTCAAATCACGAGAAATGGAGGGACAGAAGAAGAGGAAACGTGGAGCAGACAGGGACAGAAAAAAGGAAAGGTGGAGCAGAGAGGGACAGAAGAAAAAGGAAAAGTGGAGCAGAGAGAGAGAGGGACAGAAGAAAAGGAAAAGTGGAGCAGAGAGGGAGAGGGACAGAAAAAAGAAAAGGTAGAGCAGAGAGGGAGAGGGACAGAAGAAAAGGAAAGGTGGAGCAGAGAGGGAGAGGGACAGAAGAAAAGGAAAGGTGGAGCAGAGAGGGACAGAAGAAAAGGAAAGGTGGAGCAGAGAGGGAGAGGGACAGAAGAAAAGGAAAGGTGGAGCAGAGAGGGAGAGGGACAGAAGAAAGGAAAGGTAGAGCAGAGAGGGACAGAAGAAAAGGAAAGGTAGAGCAGAGAGGGACAGAAGAAAAAGGAAAGGTGGAGCAGAGAGGGAGAGGGACAGAAGAAAGGAAAGGTAGAGCAGAGAGGGACAGAAGAAAAGGAAAGGTAGAGCAGAGAGGGACAGAAGAAAAGGAAAGGTGGAGCAGAGAGGGACAGAAGAAAAAGGAAAGGTGGAGCAGAGAGGGACAGAAGAAAAAGGAAAGGTGGAGCAGAGAGGGAGAGGGACAGAAGAAGAGGAAAAAGGGACAAAAAATTAGAAGAAAAAAAAAATTGAAGTCTGCATGAAAGGGCCTAGAATGGCATCAAATTCCTGACCTGAATGATTGTCCCAGTCTGCCCCTGATATCAGTCATATCACAAGATCATCCTTTTATCATCTTAGAAACAAGTAGACTAGACTACTATAATGGTCTATTCACCGGTCTCCCAAAATCACCTGTGTGGCAACTGAGCGTGTTCTCACCAGAACTAAAAAGCACATTACACCATTTCTGGAATCGGTGTGTGTGTGTGTGTGTTGAATAATTTGACTTTTGTGATTAATGTATGACTGCACTAAAACTTTATATTATGCTCTTGCATTTTAATGGTTGTGTTGTCATTGTATTGCCATTGTATGTGTTGTCCTGTGTTGACCTAACTAGTATATCTAGAGAGAAGATTAGGCTTTTTGAATGAGAGTCAGTTGGAGCATCTAGTGGCCATTGGTGGCACTTCATTTCAGCATTGGTTTCAACTTCAAGCCACTTGCATTTTATTTACATTTTATTTTATTTCAATTTGGTCTGACAATACATTGTAAGAAACACTTCTGATCAACATAAGGTTGACACAACAAGATTGGTACAATTACTGTTTTATTGTAACCAGAACAACTGGGAATGTCTGTTTTACAAAGCTATTACAAAGCAGAATGACTTCACTTATAAAATAAGGAGAAGTTTTTGCTGTATGATGTTTCTTCCATTCATCCGCTTGTCACATTGTTAACTGTAGTTGTTAGTGGATGACCCACTCTACCTCATGAGCCACAGCTGCCCCAATGATGATAATGTCCTTGAATACAGCAGTAGCTGGCTTTCCTCATCCACATCCTACATGCCAGTTCACAAACAAGCTCCAACACAGCTAATAAGAATCACAAGCCTGCATTGCTGAGAGCTATGAGTCTACCTCCTAATCCTAATTTCTCTTGAGTGGCCTGTGGGGCTACCAAACCTGCGTCAAACCCTCTCACTGTACACTGTTGCATGTGCTTTCACCCTGCCAACAACAGCACCATTGTGCTGTCTTCTTACTTACCCTCTATTCTAACTGCCTTCCTATTTCTTTCCTCCTGTCTTAATTCAATGTGTGCATTGTAATTGGCTTCTTATTCATAGCCAGATGCACTGGGCTTCATATCTAATCTGATAAATGTGGTAGTGCAGCAGCTTCCTCCTAGATTTTAGAGGGGATGTTAGGCAAAGTGTGGAGGAAGCAGAGACACAGGTGCATTCTTCAAACTTTGTTTGGCACTGCTGAACACTAATTTATTTTCATTTACTTGCTTGCATTAAGCTAATATCAGCCAATATATCATGTCCAGAATGAAATGAGCAGTGCCACCTCTTGTTCAGACTGACTGTCCAGACATGATGCTGAATCTGCAGCTGGAGTTGTAGCTTGCTGAAAAAGAAAGGTTACTTTAACTCTTTGGTTGTTGGCCGAAATGATTTCTATTTCCGGTACATGTTCTGGTGCCGCAGCAGGAGCTTGGATAAGAGGATCACAGCATGATGAAGCACACCATGTTAACAAGCTCTGTAGGTGGAATGCAGTACTCATAGCAAACTCAGGTCCAGTCCTTAGTTGATATGAAGGTCCACCAAGTGAATCACAAATCCCTCTCCAGGCCATCAGGCTGGCACTGGCGTGAAAGACATCATGCCAAGCATGTATATGATTTAGTATTAGTTTGCTGAAATATGGAGTCCTTATTGACTATTGATTAAAAAGCAGATTTTGACTCGTCAGCATTAACTGCTTATAAGTCAAACCCAGTAGTTTTGGGATTAATAAATGGTAAATGGACTGTACTTTGACTACTCAAAGCAGCTTTACACTACGAGTTGCATTTACTCATTCACATACTTATGGCATCCAAACGAACACTCAAGGGCAGCGTTTGCTAATTATTTCACCCTGGGACCAGGTTTCAGAAAGCTTCGTTTTCAGGCAATGCGTTTACAGTATTCGTTTGGATGATCGGCCAAAACGATGCAAAACATCTGCGTTTAAACCAAAAACCGTCTCCGTGTGGATGGCCCCTCAATCTAATTTTCAGAGTTATAATCACATTGCAGTAGGTATCTATTGTCCTTGTTTTTTCCACAACATATACTTAATGTGTCTATATAAAGCAAGGAATGTTTAGACTTGCTTGTTTATTTGTCCTTTGCGTATCTCATCCACTCATCTACTTAATACCTGACAAGTTGATTGGTGTGAAAGGAAGTGCAGTGTTGATTTATGAAGTTGTCTGGATGAGCGGTTTTCTAGAAAAACATAAAAAAAATACCTCATAAACAACGTTGATTTGCTTCTTCTGCCCATGGAGTCTACGAGCAGAAATACAGATAACACCACTCTGCCATTGTAACCTACACTGTGGTCAGAGGTGGGATTACATCTGTAGGAAAACTTTAAGAGACTTAAGCTCTACTATTAATCTGTGTGCTGTGAATGAAACTTGGCATGTTCATTCAAGACTTAGTGTTGTATGTCTCAGACATGTTTATTCAGTCACACTGTATTTATTTAAGTTTAGTTTATTTAAGTGAAGAATGTAAATGAGATGTGTTGTGAACAGCTGGAGTGCAGTAAATGGGAGTTGTTTGCATTGACTGTAACCTGACCTGGTTTAAAGCCTGGTATAATCAATCAATCAATCAATCAATCAATCTTTATTTGTGTAGCGCCAAATCACAACAGTTATCTTAAGGCACTTTTGTCAGATTGCTGTGGTGACGCTTTGACTGTGTCAGTGTACTTGTCTCTTGTGGTGAGTCTCAGGTTTACTAAGTGTATGCTTGTGGAAAAAGTATGTTTTGTAAAGATGCCTCCAGCCCAAAGCTGAGGCTGTGTTGCAGTTGCAGTTGCAGTATCAGTATTCGAAATTCAGTGGTGTGAATTTTCACTGTCTTCACAATTTGATTCGATTACGATTCAGTTGTATTCGATTCTAAGATGCATCTTGATGCATCCCGATGCATCTCAACGTATCACATCCTGATTTTTCTATATTACTGCATGGCTAATTGATACAAGAAGTCAGATAAATATGAATTCCCTTTTTTATTTAGAAAAGTACTTTAAAAATCTGGATGTCAACATTGGCTTATTTTTTAAGATGAACTACAGATGAACTCTCACGTGTACACACTGTAAGACTGTCCAGCTGCTGCGCTGCCCTCAGTTTGGTTCCCCCTTTGTCAACATCAAGTTATTAAGTAACGTTTAAATAATCGATTCTTAACTTTTGTTAATTTGTTGGATTAATCGATGCAGAATTGCATCGCGATGCATCATATAATTTCAACACCCCTACATTCCATTCTTCTATTCTTATTGTTATCATTAGTCATACTTCTATTACCAATTAGCAATGCCGTTGTTGTGCCTCTCTGTGTGTGTCTCCCTCCCTCACATTCACTCTTTCTCACCTCTCTCTCTTTCCCTCTTACTCACTCACTCTCTCTCATCCTCTTTCTCTCTCAACCCAACCGCACAAGGTAGATGGCCGCCCACCTAAAGCCCAGTTCTGCTTGAGGTGTCTTCCCGTTAAAGAGGAGTTGGGTCTCTGTAAATCAAATTAAAGAATACGGTCTAGACCTACTATATGTGAAAAGTACCTTGAGATATTTTTTTGTTGTGATTTAGTGCTATATAAATAATGATTGATTGATTGAAATAAATCCCATTATTCAAAGTGGCTGTATGACCGTGGCTCATTGCACTCTGCCACTGTCTACTTCTGTGTACATGTGAAAGAGGTCAGCATGGTAATATGTTTTGAAAGTATGATGTAGGGCTGCGTGATTTGATGATATCTCACAGCTCATCACACCCTTTATGGCATTATTTGAGAGGAGCAGCTTGTCTCTGCTGCCATTTGCCGTCATTTATGGTTGCGCTGCTCTCTTCTGTTCTCACGAGAGTCTGTTCAAGGGCAGGGACCAACTATTTATTTAATTAAGATGTGCTATATTGGCATATATATCATCATCATCGGGATATGAGATTTTGGTCATACTTCCCAGCCCTAGCATGAAGGCATTATCAGATATGTTTGAGTCTGGTTCTTCTTGAAAAACTTTGCTCCAGGCTAGCTCCCTAAATCCAGCCTGTGGTTAACCTGCTGGGCCAGTCAGTGAAGTCAGAGAGTGCACAGAGAGCCAGGCTCCTCCTCTGTGTGTCCACCCGCTACTGGCTCATGCTCCTACTTTCCTTTTTTACACCACCTCCTTTCTCTTCTCTCTAATTGTCACTTTACCAACTCTGCTAGGACTGCTGAAGCAGATGGCTGGCATTTATACTTTTCTCCTCTCCATTCACCAAGCCCGAATTTCCACTTTTTACAGAGCTTAGGTATATAAAACTTAGCAAAGTAGACTACAGTTCATGCTGTGGTGAACTGTTACCCCAATTCAATGTAATGATATTGTATGTGTGTGTTTGCTATAACAAATGGCTATCCACGATTGAAAAAGCCAAGTATAATCAACAAGGAGATAATAAAGAACCTCAGGAGGTGGTCTGAGACACATTCTAACCAGATTTTGGAGGACCTTTGTGGAAATAGTCACTTCCCTTGTCCTATAATAATAAACAACTCTAACATTATTCAACTATACACATACATTATCATTCCATTTATGACCTGGCAGCACAAAGAGTGTAGTCCATCTAATTCAGGTTATTCTTGTCATTATATTTAAATGGCTGTTGTCTGGTCAGTTGTTAGTGTTAGGTGGCTACTGCTTCTTCTTGCATGTTTTGGCAGGTTATTTCTTACCAGGCTTATGAGACACTGGCCATATGTGGCTAACTGTGTAAGAATTGGTATTAAATCATATCTGATATGATACACATGTAATGATAAATGTCAATGATGCCTGTCTATGTCTCCTTCTGTCTAGATGTTTGTCTTTTCATGATCGCAGACATACCCTCTATGAATTTTAGAGTTGAATTTAACCTTTTGCATTATTAAAACAACTCGTCCTCTTTTTTATCCCAGACCTCTGTTCTATTTGAGCTGTCTGCTTTCTCTTCCTCCTCCTTTGTCTTTCCCAACAGTCCTCTTCTCTTTCCTGTCTGGTTGGCCAAAGCTACTGGCATTTACTGGCACTAGAGCTCTCTGCAGCTCTGCCACTGTAGGCCTGCATCACGCTAATGGCCTTCCTCCTAACATATTTCTTTCTCTCTCTTTCAACTCTGACAAAGCCTTGACAATAATTCAACCATAAGATATTATTAGGAAATGTAAGAGAATTCTGGAGATGTAAAGACATAAAATCAATTAAATGTGTAGAAACTAAATGCTGTACAGAACAAATCATAGGTTCATTCTCAGATAATAGTGATGGTACAGACTTTTCAATCCCCACATCAGTCTGACCGATACAGTACACACACTTCAGGGACATGTAAGTCTGCTGTAGTGTGAGGTTAATTCATCAAGTGTCACACATTTTAATCTGCTGACTGACTGGGATCAATCTGTACTGGTTAAATGGGTTTTTTGAAACCTTGGCCAGCAGCCCAGTGGGAAAGCAAGTCTGCTGACTTCACTGGAGTCAGAATCTGTCCAGATCCAGGTTTAGTCTCAACCTTGAAGTTTGTCTGCTGTGTTCATAGGCAGGAATTCAGTTAATGTGAGGCAAATAAAACCTTTTTTTCCAAAATGAAGCTGTAATTCCACTGATAAAACATTTTAATGTCTTACGTCTTGTGATTTCCTGTTTAATTTCACTCTTATACTATTGGCTCTTCCAAACTGTGGCATGACCACAGTCTAGATTTAAGTTCATTGCTTTTGCTCACCTTCCATTAGTATTTATCCCTTTTCTTATCATCCATCAATTTCTGGTTAGATAACGAGCTACCTCTGTGAGCTGAGGAAAGAAGACGACTCGGGTGTTCTGAGTTATTAGAGGCATCGGAGAGAGTATTGTTTGTGGGCAGATCAGCTGTAGGTCTTTTTGGTTAAAGACTGTGTAAAGTGAATTTACATTTTCTTTTCTTTCTTTGACATTTTCTTCTAAACACATTAAATAGGTCATAAATGTATTTCTTTTTTTTAAAGTATATTTTTTGGGCTTTTTGCCTTTAATGGACAGGTTAGTAGAGATAGACAGGAAACAGGAGTCAGAGAGGGGGGCAATGACACGCAGGATAGGACCGCTCGGTGCGTGATTCGAACCGGGGTCACCTGCAGCGAGGACTACAGCCTCAACACTTGTGGCGGGTGCTCCTCCCACTGAGCTAAACTCCGCCTATAAATGTATTTCTAAAAAAGGTGTAAAAAGCATTTCAACCATTTAGATTTGAATTGTGGAGCTAGGCTTCACAAACTGTGTTTCAACATTTCTGTGTTCAGGATTTAGTGGGCGGGTCTGAATAAACCCGCCCCTGCTGCTGTAGAGGTATAAATACATTCAGCACACACTACTATTACTACAGCCTGCAGTTAGCCAGTTAGCTGAGTTAGCCACGGAGTTAGCAGCTGAGTTAGCAGCAGAAAGCTCTCAGAAGTAGCGTACATGTTTCTGGTAGAGGTGGTGACTTTGATTGACAGGTGACACTTGGTAGGGGGCGGCGTTTCAGTGAACTCGGCGGCCACGCCCACAGCGTTTGGTAGCAGAGAAAGAGGCTGATTTTTACACAACTTTGAAGCCTAATTTCATATATTTGGTGATTTTTTTAATCATTCAAATTTGGCAGGGTGGTTAACAACACACTTTTCTGTGGTATGTCAAACTCAGAACACATATTTATTCTTACTTTACACGGACTTTAAGGACCCTATTTTAACAATCTATAGCGCATGGCGTGAAGCGTGTGCCTTTGAGGCGTATCCAAATCCACTTTTGCTATTTTAACGGCAGAAAAATGGTCACTGCGCCAGGCGCATGGTCTAAAAGGGCTGGACTTAAGTCCCCTCATTAATCATAGGCATGCTTTGGGCGTAACATGCAGTAAACCAACCAGAGTGTCATCTCTCATTCCCTTTAATATCAAGGAGCGCTCTCACAATGGTGAATTGCTATTATAACGGCACATTTACCCAGCAATGCGTTTCAGTAATATAACATGAGTTACTTTTCCTGAAAGGAAAGTTGATGAGCTGCTAACCTCACATTTCATTCATATAAAGGAAGAATATGGAGATATGATGAGTGTAGAGGTGTGTGTAGTTATACTGCAGCAGTCTGGTGTCATCAGCTGATTTAATAAACAGTGATCAGCTGTGTGTAATAGCACTGTGCTCTGTGCAGCATCAGAGGCTACAGACTTTCATAGGTTGTTAGGACTGTCCACAGCGGCGCTCTCCATTTTTTACAATTAATTAATTCTGATAAATATTATGACTAACTAATATCACATGTATTTTTAATATGTTGATGTACATCATAATATGAATTCACATTGTGGTCCTTTTATTTGTAATGTTTTGCATGTTTGTGTGCTGCTGCGCGTCCGTGTGGTAACGAGCACAGTGTCTGCGCCTATATACCCCCCTATATACCCGCCTATATACCTCCCTATATACCCCCCTATATACCCGCCTATATACCCCCCTATATACCCGCTTATATACCTCCCTATATACCCCCCTATATACCCGCCTATATACCTCCCTATATACCCGCTTATATACCCGCCTATATACCCCCCTATATACCCCCCTATATACCCGCCTATATACCCCCCTATATACCCGCCTATATACCCCCCTATATACCCCCCTATATACCCCCCTATATACCCGCCTATATACCCCCCTATATACCCCTCTATATACCCCCCTATATACCCGCCTATATACCCGCTTATATACCCGCCTATATACCCCCCTATATACCCGCCTATATACCCGCCTATATACCCCCCTATATACCCCCCTATATACCCGCCTATATACCCCCCTATATACCCGCCTATATACCCCCCTATATACCCGCCTATATACCCCCCTATATACCCGCCTATATACCCCCCTATATACCCGCCTATAATCCAGATTGAATTAGTGTTCAATCTGGTATGTTTCTTACTTCTGATTTGACAAGTGACTATTCTCCTGTCATTTTTATACCAATCCATAATCTTCTTGTACCAATTCATGCAGACTGGCCAAGCAGGCAATCATCTCCCTGTATTTGGTGTTAAGGGGAGGAGTAGCTCATTCAGTTTAGTTAATTGATCTGAGCAGCTGACAGCTTGCTGCTGGTTCAGCCTGGCTGCCATAAATCCTCATTGTGTGTTTCTGTGCCTCTGCTCAGTCTTGTAATAATGTCTATGACCCTAAAACAACTCAAACAATATGTGCAGACCTGAATTTCTTCCCTCAGCTCATTGACTTTCACAATTGATAAATAATAGTAATATACTTTTATTCACAGAACACTTTTCAACAGACTCAAAAACACTTTGCATAATAACATAAAAAGATCCTAGATAACAAAGAACACAACACATAATTCATATATCTGTATTAGGCATTTCAGTAACATCACATATTACATCATTTAGGTTTTGGAACTCATAACCGTTATTTTTCTGTGACTTTTTGTGAGACCCCGTACATGCGATCTCCCGCAGAATATGATCATAGCTAAAGTACCTGATGATGTCCAGATCGCTACATAACAAACTGATGTTTAGAAGGGCATCCCTGCTGTATCAAACGTAACAAACAATAGCAAAACAAAAATCCACAGGAAGAGTAAAGCTACTGGGTCTATGCAAGCCATCATCGTGCCAACTTGGTAAACCAAGAAGGGGAAAAAAGTGATTGTTCACATATGAAAACCCAACTAACGCACGGACGAGGCCCCTGACATTTTGAGTTAAAAGTAGCCAACTATGATCAAAAATCTTCAAAATGTTTTGCTACAGTACAAGATTATGGGCCTCCAGAACGCCCTAGAGGAAAGAATAATAAGTCGGTGCAGTACAAGTTACTTGAAGGAGTCAGTGTTTACCAGGCTTCCTTGGCTAGCAGTGCTATGGAGAATAACGACATGCAAATGGTCCTTGATAGGGAACAGACAATGCAAACCTGGGCCTCATACTCAAACAATGTTGGGAGTTAAGGAAAGGCAACAGTCCACACCATGACATGGGGGCATATGGGATAAATTAAATTTTTTGGGTGCTAAATATACTAATAGCACTGAGGTTTTGCTTAGGAATAATTACCGAACTGCCAAGAGTTGTATGTTTAGGTTAATGTGACATGTATTTTAGGGCGTTTTTATGTAGAAATGCTACATATGGGAGACAGGGATGGTAATTCAGCTGAACACTTCTTTGTTCTTTTGTGTAGCACCAAAACCTCAAAGACAAGAGAGGGCAGTAACAATAGTTTGTTATTCTTCATTCAGTTATATTTAGTACTTGTATTTATGTTCATGACATTTAGGCCAAGTCCACACGTACCAAAACGATCTTTTCCCCCTCCGTTTTCCCTGGCATCGTTTCAAGAATATTTGCGTACAAACGGATCCATCTCAACACGACTCATCACGCTACTTCATATTCCAGGCCTATAGGCGGCGCTGTTTCAGTTTCAGAAATTCACCAAAAACGGTGAGGAAGAGGCGGAGCATGCGCATAAAGCTTGAGCGCTGTTTAGAAATCGGCTAATGCTAAGCTCGAGGGGTGTGGCAATGACATCATCGAAACGCAGGTATGCGTCTTCACCATCCAAATGAACACTCAAGGGCTGTGTTTGCGAATTTTTTCACCCTGGGACCAGGTTTCAGAAAGCTTTGTTTTCAGGCAATGCGTTTACAGTATTCGTTTGGACAATCGGCCAAAACGATGCAAAACATCTGCGTTTAAACCAAAAAGCGTCTCCGTGTGGATGACCCCTTAAAGCCTCACAGTTGGTCTAGGACAGTGTGTCATAATGTAAACATTGTTGATTTATATCCTGTGAAAACTGAAACGTTGTGCACATATGTCTGTATGTATCCATCTATTAAAACACATGAAATCATAGAAAACTCACAAGGACACTTAAACCCAGAAAAAGTATTTCCACTATGTATGTGGTTTCTAATGGGCTTCAGCCAAGTTTGGGCTTAGAAGAAAACAAAAATAAAAAAACTCTAAAGCACACGTCAGATTTTGTAAGCTGTACCAAACCCCAGTGAGATCATTAATCTAATACAGATAACCTCTGTGTGTTCCATGTAAAACATTGGTTGGGAGAGAAAGCAAGAAGGTTAATGTCCTTGATAGTTTCATCCAGAAAGTCGTCCTCCTGCTCAACAAATGTGTGTGTGTGTGTGTGTAAGAGAGAGAGAGAGAGAGAGAGAGAGAGAGAGACAGTGTGTGTGAGAGAGTATGACTGTACGTGTGAAAGGGTTTGTGAATGTAACTAGTTTCTAACTAATATCACCTGACAGAAGATTTTTGGACCATGCAGTATTTCATTGTTCTAGATTGTTTCAATAATAATAAACATACATTTGCATAAAGTAAGCATATGTATCCACTCCCATGTTAATAGGAGTATTAAAAAGTATTACAGCACTTAAAAAAGTGAGATTAATTTGTGATAAATAACGAGTTAACTCATGATCATCATGTTAATTGCGATTAAATTTGTCTTTTTTTTTTAAGATTTATTTTTGGGCTTTTTGCCTGTGACCACTAGGGGGCTCCAATTGCAATTAAAACAATGTAATTGATTGACAGCCCTAATATATGTGTGTGTGTGTATATATACATAACGAAAAGAATCAATAAAATCGATAAAAAAGTGGAACCTGTAACATGGCAGAGGAGAAAACAGTCCGACCGAAATCTTCTAAAGTGTGTGAGCAGTTCACACAACATAGATCTAGAACAAAAAAAATAATCGGTTTTCTATCACATTTACGCGTCATATTAATGATATAATGTCACTGTGTGGATCATTAACCTTGTTGCAGTGTGCTCCCTCATTCTAGTTAGTGAACTATCAGCTTCTACCTGCTCAGATCTCACAGTCAGCAGTAGAAGTGGAGGAGAGCAGCAGGGGAATCTAGCACACATAGTTTGTATGGAAGCCTAATGATGGAAAAATAAACCACATTTCATACTGTTTATATGTAGTTTCAGACACATTGTTGTATTTTTTCTGGATTGAGTATGAAATCATTAAGAATAATATAAAACCAGTCTGCACACCAAGATGAACTGGTTTAGACTTTATTCTTGGTTGACACTGCTGAAGGGTAATATTGATTTATAAGTGTGCTCTATTTGTGTGAAACAGTTTTTTTATTACCAATATGTTATAGTTTGCAATATATAATATAACTAAAATGTATATACTAGAACCATCACTGGATGTTGCAAAAAAGTCCTGTTAACAGTTAGTTAAGTTATACATTGCATTTTTCTTTATTTTTGATCATTTATTAATTGTTCTGACAGCTCAGGTCCCTTTGAACAACAGAGAATATCTTTTTGTATTTTGTATGTTTTTTTGTTAAAGCTATCAATGTTTAGTTGTTTTGTTTAAATGACAAACTGCAGGTTTTTTGCATTGTCAATTTGAAATAATGTTCTGTTTTTGAAGGAAGAGGTGGAAATTAAAATGATTTTTAAAAAGTCTGATTCATCGAAAAAAATAATCGACAGATTAATCAATTATCAAAATAATCGTTAGTTGCAGCTCTAATATATATATATATATATATATATATATATATATATATATATATATATATATATATATGTACACACACACACATATATATTATGGTGTCAATCGATTAAATACATATGGTGACTATAGTCATGACAGTATGTGTCATCAGAAGAAGCAGTGAGTTTGTGGGGAGGGGGGGGGGGGGGGTCCACTACCCCTCTGGCCTAGATCAAGTGAATCTATGGAGGAGGCCAGTGACAGATCTAGTAGATATCTGTCAGCAACAAGCATGCAAAGAAAAAAATCCACCCTTCTTCTCTCTCAGTGCTGTGTTTAGCCCTCAGGGTGTGTGTGTGTGTGTGTGTGTGTGTGTGTGTGTGTGTGTGCCTGTGTGTGTGCCTGTGTGTGTGCCTGTGTGTCAGCACTATTCAATAAGTGGCTAGGCAAGGAGTTCTGGGGAAGTAGCATATCTATGAGCCAATGTTCTTTGTTCTGCACTTTTTCTCCTGATTCATTCTTTTCTCTTCTCACAGTCTCTGTAGAAATGTGTTTCTTTTTTTGCAATCACAAAAACTGCATGCAGAGTCACACTTAAACACTTCTCTGCTGTTTTCATCTAAACATGGTCAAATTGGCAAAATAGTGATCGTTCACAACTGCCAGGACTTCCTGCCTAGCAAACTAGGAGATGGCTGGTTCCAGACATTTTGAGTTAAAAGTAACCTGCTATTATTCAGATCTTCAAAAACTTTTGCTACAATTAGATGCAAGTTAATGAAACTAACACAAGAATCAGGAAGAGTGAAGAAGAGGATTGATGCAGTTGAAAGCCATACAAGCTATGGAGGAAGCTGAGGAATCTTAGATTAATCTGGATGCTAAAATAACAGACTAAGAGGGCCACTTCAGACAATGTAAGAATCCATGGAGTTAAAGACATAGCCATGGAGAACTCCCTGTCAATAGTTTCTTATGTAGAGCGCCTGTTATGGGAAAAGCTCCTGGCCTCATTTGAACTACAGGTTAAAAGAGTACATTGCACGTATGCTGAAGCCAACTTCAGACATTTCACTGAGGTCCATTGTAGCTAAAGTTTTAAGTTATAGAATGAGAGAAGAAATATTGAGACTGACTTGGCAGAAGCGAGAATTTCAACAAGAATTGGATTTTGTTTGTTTGTTTTTTGTTGTTGTTTGTTTGTTTTGTTTTGTGTTTTGTTTTCATTTTGGTTTTTGGTTTTATGTTTCTGATGAAAAAGAAAAGAAAAAAAAGAATGGGATTTCAATATCTCTGATCAAGACTATGTGGCTGATGTTTTGATTGGCAGAGAGTAAGCTGAAGCAAAATTGGTGTTAACTTCAAACTATGTTCTCAGCTAGTCTCTGTTTAAAAAAATAAAAAGGGGCAAGCCAAAGACACAGTACTCAGTCATGGAATGACAGACTGTATATACTTATTATTATATTACAGCATATTAAAATAGCATCTTGTTGACTATCATAAAAATACACTTGTAATGGTTGGGGGTTGTTCCTTAGCTGCATACCTAAATGGCCATCAGACAAGGGCCTAAGAAGGTCCTCTCTAACCAGTTGGGCAGAAGTTGCCCCTCAAAGCCCCCCCTCCATCGGGACTTACTGTGGTCACAATGAACATCCCACAAATGGAAGTCAGTTCTTAATGTTCTTAATGTTCTTATTATGCTCCTGGACATCCATGGGCATTTTTGTGCTGCCTATTGATGCAGCCTCAGGTTATTGCTTTTGATATTTGCAGTTTGCATTTGATACTTGTGTTGATATTTTTATTGGACACCAAATGCAAGCAGTTAAAATTGTAACGTATGATGTGAATGGTTTACTCAACACAATCAAAAGGAAAGATATTATCCAAACTGAAAGAAATAAAGTTGTTTTTAAGTACTTTAAGTATCAGTTTTCATCTCTCTACAAGCAGTGGAACAAGCTAAAGAGCAAAGCAATATGTATTCAGTTGTTCTGGTGGTATAATATTAATAGACTCTACTCCGTTCTGTGTAGGGTTAGGGCAGAGCTTCAGGGAACTGCCGGCTGACTCCTGCATGTCAGGGATAGATGCGATGCATGGCACATGTTAGAGAGAACTGCTCTTAAGAGGGAAAAGTAGACCGCAAAAGCTTTTGGAGCGCTTGGGTAGTCGAGTGGTTAAAGCACATGCCACATAAAGGCAGAGTCGCTGTCCCCTATGCTGCAGGTCATTCCCCTCTATCCCGCCCTGTTTCCTGTTGGCCTCTCTGCTCGCTACTGTACTTACAAGTACTTTCTAGTTTTTGTGAAAGAAAGGAAAAAAAAAATCTGCGCTTTTAATCAAGAATGGACGCTCTGGCCCCATGTGTAGACACACTTAGTAGATCAGCAATGGTCCAGGTACTGAGCTGGGCAAAGGTCACCTGCCTTCTGGAAGCACTCAGAGCCCAATACACATTGACCTTAGGTAATTGCCACAACAAACAAAGCACAAGTCATGACAGCATATTTAGTGCAGCAGCAGCTAATGAACCATTGTGTCTTCATAAAATGTGTTCAGGTACATGGTTGAACATAAGTCACCGACATTTTGGAAGCATTTACAGCTTAATACACATTGACTGTAGTAAACCAGAGGAATTGCTTCCACAGGCAGTTCAAAATCAGTTTCTCTAATATGCCTTGAGACCGTTGCAATTATAGAGCGCCACTACAGAAAAAACTCAAGTCTACGTACCCACTCAAAGGAGGATGCATATTCTTTTATTTTTAAATGCAGCCATTATTTTACCTGAAATGAGAAAATAACTGTATTTACTATTCGAGTACATTACCTATTATTTATATCATCTATGTATAATAGAACATTAGTTTATTTCATTTTTTTAGTGCTCATTTACACCTCACCTCACATCAACTGTTAACTTTTCTATGCATTGAAGTAGCAGCCCAAGGCCAAGTAGGAGGCACATCTTGAATAGATACTTCAAGGCAAGGCAAGGCAGTTTTATTTATGCATTTCATACACAATGGCAACTCAATGTGCTTTACATAAAACAGAAAAACATGTACAGTAATTTGAGAAACATTAAAACATACAATTAACCCCCACCCCCCATAATAAAAACAAAGTACAGAAAAATAGAAAGACATAAATAAAATGATTGCAGCATAAAATAATAAATTAGCTTTAAAATCATTAAAAGGACAAAGAGTGCAAATGAAAAATTAAGTGCTTTAAAATCATTAAAAGGACATAGAGTGCAAATGAAAGATTAAATGTAAAGTGCTTTAAAAGAGCTCAATCATAAACTCAGGAGAAGACAGAAGTGGAACTTCACTAGTGTTACAAAATAGGCTGTGGAAGATATGAGGATTACTTTTGTTTTTTTTTATTATTAAGAATTAGATGCAAGTGTCAGGCAGCATTATACATCTGTTTAGTGTAAATGTGAGTAATGCTTTCCTAATATTTTAAGATACATCTATGTAAATTGGTAAAAATATGGAATTTTACCAACTGAACAGTCTCAACATCAACTGTATTTACAGTCTTATTTCTAGAAAAGTTTTTCGGAATTCATTATAGACCCATAAAATAAAGTTTTACCTTGGTATACAGTAGGTGTGTGACGAGATCTCGTGCCATGAGATATCGCGAGACTAAAGTGAATGTTAAAGTGAAAGCTATAATTAAGGTACCAAATTATAACACAATTTATATATTGTTCTACTTGTGTATTTATCTGATACAAGATTTGTGCAATATGTTTATTTCTGTGTTTTTTTATTAGCAATATAATATCATTTGTGATAATTGAATTTTTTATTTAATTTATATGTATTTATTAGAATTTTTCCTACTCTTTATAATTTACTTTTTAGTATTTGTGATAGTATCTAACTTTTGTATTTATGGGGAAACCTTTTACAGTGCTGCACACTGCATATGGTCATTTTAAATTTAGAAAGTAGAACTAAAGAGATTAATTATAAGATGATTAGTTTAAACTTTTCAAAATGTGTCTGCATTATTTCTTTTTTGTGAATTTCAAATAAAAGAACAGTCATGTATTTCCTCATTGAAGTTTTCTTAAAGATATAGTTAAAATCTTGTCTCATCTCGATCTCGTGAACCCAATATCGTGTCTCGTCTCGTGAGCTGAGTGTATCATCACACCCCTAGTATACAGTGCATTCAATTTGAGTGAATGCCAATACAGTACTTGAATTTTGCACGTGTAAGCATACATTTTGCCGATACCTTACTTCAATCAATCAATCAATCAATCAATCAATCATTATTTATATAGTGCCAAATCACAAAGTCATCTCAAGGCACTTTACACATAGAGCAGGTCTAAAGCATACTCTTTAAATTTAATTTAAAGAGACCCAACATTCCCACATGAGCAACAGTGGCAAGAAAAAACTCCCTTTTAACAGGAAGGAACCTCAGAACCAGACTCAGAGTGGGCGGCCATCTGCCTCGACCAGTTGGGATAGAGAGGAGAGAGAAGAAGGATAGGAGAGAGAAGCACAATGAAAATCAACACTGAGGCTAGTAGGCCTGTATACTAGGAGCGCAGTGTTGTGTTAGGTACATAAGGTACTATAAGCTCTTTAAGATATGATGGAGCCTGATCATTAAGAGCTTTGAAAGTGAGGAGAAGCAATGCAGTCAATGCAGTGAAGCCAAGATGGGAGTAATATGATCTCTCTAGTTTTTGTCAGAACGTGTGCAGCTACATTCTGGACCAGCTGGAGAGTCTTTAGAGACTTGTTAGGACAGCCTGATAATAATGAATTACAGTAGTCCAGCCTAGAAGTAACAAATGCATGGACTGGTGTTTCTGCATGATTTTGAGACAGGATGTGTCTGATTTTTGCAATATTACGCAGATGAAAGAAGTCAGTCCTTGAAATTTGTGGTCCAGTGGTGCTGGAGGTCAAAGTAATGTCATCCAGAGTAGTGTTTCTGAGGTGTTTGGGGCCAAGCACAATCACTTTAGTTTAGTTTAGTAGCAGGAAGTTGCAGGTCATCCAGGCCTTTATGTCCTTAAGGTATGTTTGTAGTTCGGTTAACTGGTTTCTTTCACCTGGCTTTATAAGAATGAACATTTTTTCGTTTAGCTAATGAAGCCAAACTTGAGTCAATCAATCAATCAATCAATCAATTATAGGATTAATCCATTGATGTAAACAGCAAAACTTAACAAAATTGGTTTGAGTACTTGTTGTTGTGAAGTGGACAGAAGCTCCTCCTCTTTCTTGCATTCAGAGCAGCTCTGTGCTCAGCCAAAGAACAGCTACTCGTCTGCCAGGCAAATAAAGCAGATTTAAGCTCTGCTGTTGACGTTGGCCTACATTGGGGGCGAGCACTAAGCCATAATCTTTATCCATCATGCCTGGACGTATTTGTATGTTTGCCTGCCTATTATCATCTAAACATTCAAGATTCAAGATTCAAGAACTTTATTTGCCCCTTTGTGCATACACATATAGGAACTCTTGTGCGGTCGTTCAAAGAGTCAAGTTAAAAAGACACAAGAAAGACACATAAATCTATAAAAACACATACTTCTATTAAAAAAGTGCATAAAACCCTATTTAAAAGGGGAGGAATGAAAAGAGTGTATATACATACATATACACAGACCCAGGAGACAATATAATATAATATAATACAATCACTCATTATTATGGTTATATATTTGAGCAGACAGAAAAACAAGAGTTTGTAGAATTCAGTCTGGATGTACAGGATGTCTTGGGTCACCACCACGTCACTCTTCATCCCTGACCTGATAACTCATGCCATAGGCTGCAGTCTCTCACTCATTTAATGATGATCTGTCAGAAGCAATTGCCAATTCGCTGTCCATTAATTGCCCTCGCCACACCATCAGTATAAACACTGCAAGAGAGGTAAAAGTTGAGAGGTCCTCCATTTCAAAAGTGTGTTTTGTCTCATTGTTGATACCATATCACACATCCGTGACATCACCCATTGGTTTGTGGACTGCTGCTCGGAAGCCAATAGTTTCGAATCTAGGCAGCGCCATCTTGAAAATTTCAGGTGCATGCTGGGAAAAATAAAAACACGGATTCTACTTATATTGGCATGAGGCGGAGTCATGGGCAGAGCGGGGAGGTTGCTATGGTTGCGAGGGCTGGATCTTGAGGACATAGGGCAAATAACCTGTCAATCACGATGTAGCCACACCCTAATGCATACCCTGCTTTATCGTCACATATAAAATCAGGGAGGCGAAAATTTCACAAATGAACACGAGACTGCATTGAAGAAGGCTTTAAACTAGCGATTGAGACCATAAACACATTTTGAAAACGTTTACTAAGTTTAGAAATCAAGTGAGAAGTTGGTGACTTGTATAGAGATGGAAGTCCTTTTGATCGCCCCCTGGTGGCCTTTTGCTAGAATGCAGTTCTAAGTTACTTCAGCGTTGGCCTCATTTCAGAGGACCGGAACTCCCCGCCTGGTTGATACATATTGAACTAAGATAATTTGGGTAAACTCTCAGCAACACTAATTTGTTATGTAGTATAAACTGGTGAAATGTTAATGACAAAAACATTAAGTGTTTTTGATGCAGTGGAGGCTCTGCACATGTTGATCCAATCCTCAGGAACAGCTTCATTGAGCCTCTCACAGCATGGCGGAGACAAGGCCCTGCCAGATGACTATTCTGACTTGAACCTAAATCTGTCTTGTCTGTAAATATGCAGGTGGCCTAAAGTGCCTGACTTAAACCAAATAACTATTTCTTATATCGCACTGACAATAATAGTTGATGAAAAATGTTAGACAGGTACTTTTAGTTTATTCCGTGACATTGTTGCATTGACTTTGTACAAACTTCAAAGGTCTTCACAGGTCCATATTGGACTGCAGATTGCCACTACTGACTGCTCTGTGTGTCAGTGTCCAAAACCCAGATGAATCTAAGTGAACCCACATGGTGCATTATCATTATCATCACAGGAGAATTTCTTTTTTGAAACAGAAGGAGAGTATTAACTGTGAAACTCAGGGAAAAGAATGTATTATTGCCCCACTGCTTCCTGTTCAGCGGTGGAACCTCATGCTGCTGCCAGTGTTGCTGTTGCTCTGTTCGGGTTCACTGCATTTTGAATCAGGACTAATTATCTTCAGGTCTATTTTGATCCCTGGGGTTCCTTTCAGATCAGAAATTTTTTTTTCAGCAAGCATTCTCCTTGGGCCTGTTTCAGATGAGGTTAAACATGTTTATGTTGTATTTGACTGCACTGCATTGTTCATTAGAATTGCTCAGGTGTAGCTGATTTCGCTGCTTTAGCATATTTTTTGATCAATAAATGAAACAATAATGAAAATAATGACTTGCTACACCCCCAGTGATCAGACATGGTTATGGTCAGTAGGCAAGCACCTGGAGCCTGGCGGAGCTGTAGCAGGAGCCCTGAGGCTGTTCCATTCACCATGCTCGATCTAACATGACACCCATCACAGTCAATCACAGCGGTGTTGTTAAACCTCCAGCATCCAATTAGAGGAGATTAGTTTCTAAGAGTCTTACAATGACCATACAGATCCTTGCCATGTGTTTCCTCTTCATAGATGGATCACAGAGAAGCTGGCACTGATACCACTTCATGTTCACATCAGCATGGCCTTTTACCTGTTTATTAGCAGATTTGCCTTATTTGTGTCTCATTATATCCATCGTACACACAGCACTGTCCAACTTCTATCTGTGGACATGTTATGCACAAAATACAGCAAAATAATATAATAATAATAATAACATTTTAAAAAGCACGTTGTGCTGTGGCGCTGTCGCAGGGCGCGCACACATAGACCTCTTCATACGCATGCTGTTATTGGATGTTGCATGAATTGGTGAAATAACATTTCCTGTGTTCACTATGCGGAGCTAGAAACAGCCACAAAGTAACACACACAGCCACAAATCATACGGGAATGCAGAGGAAAATCCCACCAGTCATGAATATGATGTGAAAGAGGTGTTTAGTTTGACACTGAGGAAGATGCAGGGTTTTTATGCATGGATTTAGCTGTTTCAAGGTGTGTTTTGAGATGTAAACCATGTTTCTAATTGCCCAAACGTTGTGGAAAAATTGTGGCAATTGGCCTTAGCGTAACTTGTAATAATGCCTGTTATGTTTAGGGTGTTGTTAATGTAAATGTGGAGGTGACAGACATAAATGTCCATGATTGAGAAAAAGTAAGGATGTAATTACATGTTATTAACATTTGTAGTGTGTAGATGATGATTGCATTAGTGTGGTGGCTTTGTAAGCTGTTAGTTGGAGTGTAGTCTAAAAACATAACAATAATAATAATAATAATAATACAGTCAATAAACATCACCAAGGTCTTATGTCTTGTGTCAATTTCAGGTGTACCTACTTAAGATTCTGGGAGTAATTAGTCAAAGAATGACGCATGTTACTACCTGTCACCATTAGGTGGCGCTATGACTGTCACTAAATATGACCCTGTACATGTTTTCAGACCGGGACTCTGAACAAGTATATGCAATTTGTAAAATATTAGAGCATGTGGAGTCAAGTTATAAGGCTTTGAAATTTCATGACGAGAAATCGAAATCCGCTGCGTTGTGACGGCACCTTTTGACACAGAGTCACCAACTTCAGAATATACAATCTCCAAGGTCTTGAGGTTTTTCTTTTTTGTTGGCATAGACACCTTTATTTAGCAATAGACCGACAGGAAACATGGGAGAGAGAGGGGGGTGTGACATGCAGCAAAGGACCACCGATTGGGATTCGAACCATGGTCGGCTGCTTTTATGGCATGCGCTCTAACTACTCGACCACCTGCGCCACCTCTTGAGGCTTTTCTGAGTACATTTTAGATGGATCTGATTAACCTGCTACCACAGGGTGTCAAAGTATAAAACATACAACTTCCTGTTGCCAGTAGGTGGCGCTATGACTCAGAGCCAGTATTGACACATGGATCTGTTCAGGGTGGGACTCTTATTAAGCACAAGAAGTTTGGGCTTCGTAGGATCATGTATGTTGGATTGAGCATTTCATGAGAAGGCCCAGTGCTTGGTTGTGAGAGGTGGAGAGGAGGTTGGCATCTGATGAATGGAGGTTACAGGAGGGAGTGTATGGGTGGAGCAGGTCAGTGAGGTGGGGGAGGGGCGAGGTTGTGGGGGGATTTGAAAGTGAGGGGAGGCAGTTTATATTGGATGATGTGAGGGATGGGGAGTAAGTGGAGGACGGGTTTGAGTGAGGAGTCAGGCAGCAGCACTTGGTGACAGTGGCAAGAAAAAACTCAGACAGAACCAGACTCAAAGTGGGCGGTCATCTGCCTCGACCAGTTGGGGTAAAGAGGAGAGAGAGAGAAAGGATAGGAGAGAGAAGCACAATGAAAATCAACATCACATAGAAGAGAGACATTTAAATGTATTTTAATTTAAATGTGTGTGTGAAAATGTCTATGCACCGTGAGTGGACATACTTCACAAACTGGTCGAAGTCTCTGTGTAGTCAGTAAAGTGTGTGCAGTGCATGGTCACATGATTTGCTGGTGTGCAGACAAAAGATCAGGTGCAAATGGATGTTAACGAGCAGGATGACACTGAACTGGTGGCCAAAAAAAATGATGAAAAAATGATCTTGACCTGAGGATCACACCGGGAAAAACATATCATTGGGCTTGAAAGGGGCTTGAAAGGGGCATTGGCTGCATGTGTGAGGAGTGTCAAGTTGTTATTACAACAGATAACTGCATTAACATTATAAAAGCTGTGAAGCTTAATCAAGTTTAACCTTGCTATTGATAAGTTAGATTCTCAAAATCACCAGTAATTATACACTTATGATACCATTTTGTTTATCATATCGCAATCGCAATATTTTCCACAATAATTGCAATATGACTTTTTCACCAAATCGTGCAGGCCTAACATGGTAGTGGTCCAAAGACTAGAAAAGCGCTCTCTATATTTCTCAGTACAGTCCATTTACCATTTGGTACATACTTGTGCCTAAGGCCTCTGAACCTTTGTATTGGAGATGTAAACACACCAGATGATGCTCTCAAGTGTGTGGAAAAAAACTGTCTTTAATTGAATGTTCCTAACTTTGCTAAAACTAAAGCAAAGATCATATTTTTGAGTGATGGAGCTGTTCATGTACAGCAGGGGCAGGTGTCTGTGTAGAGTCTGCAGTTACCACCCACTGTCTGTACACTGATATCTGAGTCATCACTGACTACCAAAGTGACACATACTCCACTTACAAAGGCTGTAATACAGAATGGGACTTGGAGGTAAAGATTCACATGGTTCCCAAACATGGAATAAGTAATATTGTTGGCTTCATCTGTCTGTTAAATGATGGCTCTTTGTAGTTCAAGCATAGGTGTCTGTTATGTTAATGTTAATGATAAGACATTTATGGTAAAGAGCCGTGCAAGTGGTGTGCAAGAAATATCAAGGAAGATGTTCTCTCACAGGCTGCATGATTGTTGTATTATAAAACTTATGCTGCTATTGGTACATCATCCTGTTTCCTCACAGTGCATCTACTAGATAAATTGTTGCATCATTGTTTATCATTATAATATGTTATACAGTATATGCATTGTTCCATGGTATTGCACTCAGTGACAGAACTCCTGGTAGCAATTATCTCCGCCAGGCGTAAACCTCAAGGGGATCATATGTTTGATCAATGGGTTTTTTACTCACACACTATGCGAACGATAATGCTCAATGTTATTGTGGAGTTGATTTGCGTCAATAACTAGTGCATCAAATTACAGATTCTCCCTTCTCCTCATTCTTCAAAGAACTTCACATGAAAAGGTCATTAGTGTAGTGTAGCTGCTTTAAAGACTGTGTAAAGTGAATTCAGACATTTTCTTCTAAACACATTAAATAGGTCATAAATGTATTTCTAAAAAAGGTGTAAAAAGCATTTTAACCATTTAGATTTGAATTGTGGAGCTAGGCTTCACAAACTGTGTTTCAACATTTCTGTGTTCAGGATTTAGTAGGCGGGTCTGAATAAACCCGCCCCTGCTGCTGTAGAGGTATAAATACATTCAGTACACACTACTACTACTACTTAATAAATGCTGCAGATTTTCAAGATCAGTAAAAGTCTTGTTTGCCTGCCCTCGCTCACTCCAAGTTAAAGAATTAAACAAAGTGCTTGAACTACCTACTTTCTCAACTCAGGCTCAAGCATACTGCAAACCCGAACAGGATAAAAAGGAATGCTTGCTTGCACTCTTATTGATCTCTCCTCTCAGTGAGTGTGGGCACAGATAGCATCAGCACCCCGTGACAGGGTAGTGCAGGGGTCTCCAAACTATTCCACAAAGGGCCATATGGCTGCAGGTTTTAGTTCCAACCGATCAAGAGCACACCATTTGACCAATCAGCTGTCTGAAGACTGAGATCAGCTGATTAAATGAACAAGTCTGGTGTGCTCCTGCGTGGTTGGAATGAAAACCTGCAGCCACATGGCCCTTTGTGGAATAGTTTGGAGACCCCTGGGGTAGTGTATCCCAAACCAGGTGGGAAACTCCCGGGAACATCAGCATATCTAGTATGCAAATAATTGATCACACGGTTAGATTTGGAAGTCGAAACAAGGATTTGCCAAGGTGTAACACAGCCTGCCATAGCAAAGGCACCGTATCCATGCATGCCAGCAGCAGAGTACTTATAGATTCTCCTGAATGATTTGTTTGAACAACATTAAATTCATTAACCCATGCTATCCTGTTGAAGATCAGGCATCCTTGCACTTAACATTACAGTCAAGTGGTGCCTATGGAGGTCACAATAAAAGAAACGTTGTCCTTGATGAATATTTTCAGTGTGTAGGTAGATAAAACGGTTTTAGCTATCACTGAAATGCTACTACCTGTAATATACAAATGTGTGGTTTGTGCGACTTCATGGTGAAAAAATGAAATGCTAACATTCTTTGAATTCCTGCAGCTTCCCAGGCAAACCATACTAATGCCATTTCAAGGTTGGGCTCGCCTACCCATAGAGAGAGCTTGTAGGCCGAGTCGAAACCAAGACCAAACCAATACAAGACCATTTTAGAGACAATTACTGTAATAATAATCATGTGGCTCAACATTTACATTATTCCTCTGCTAAAAAGAAAAGCTTTATGTAGGAATGTTAGTAATATTCAAATGGATGTACAGTACAGTATGGCTGTGTGATGTGATGATATACACTTCATTAGGTAGGCCTGTGAAATCTAATTCAATCTAATACAACAGCTCTGCTATAAAACGTTTACTGTTTCATATCTTGCTGTAGCCCATCGTTTATCATCAAATCACACTCCTTGAGTATTTTTCATCATTTGGAGTCTTTTTGGGTTAGGGTTAAAAAACAAAAACTCTCTCTCCGCTGCACACACGGAGGGTTCAGCTCCGCCCCATTGAGACAGAGAAGAGGAGCAGCTAACACTAGCCTCTGCTATGGTTTGCTGTCACTTCTCGTCGCGTTGCCCTCCTCTGCTCTCAGAGAGTCTCTTCAGTGCGGGAATACTACTACTTTATTCTGCCTTGATGATCTGTATAAAAGGTCTGGACACATAATGGGGGACAGAGTTGCTACGTCACTGAAAAATGTCAAAATCTATCTAGTTCCTCAGTAAATAACTAGTTGAACATGGATAATCACTCTTTGTTTCAGGGCTAAAATATGGACATTAGTTTTTTTGATGGTTTGTTTGGAACATTTATTAACTGGTAAAAATGTATTTCCTGTGCTTTGTGGCTGTGTCATCATCTATACAACCAGCATTACTAAAGCACAAAAAAAATCAAGATATAACCTCTTAATGTTGCTCTCATTTGACTTTAAAATGTACAAAATTTTCTTCCGGGAGAAAATTTACCCCCTTCAACTTGAGTGAAAAATGTTCGTAAATCCCAGGCCTTAATTAAGTCTGCTTCATAAAAGTACAGAGGAGAGAGGAAAGGAGGGACAGGAGGGAAATAACAAAAGTGAATAACAGGGCTGATTTCAGTCTAAATGCGGTCTAATGGGTTGGCCCTCAAGGGGCTGGAAAAAGTTAGATATAGGGATTGAGAGATTAGGTGTGTGTTATCATGCATTATCCTAAAGGAGAAAGAATTTCTTGCGTCTTGCGCAGAGGTAAATGTGTGTCTGTGGGATTAGAAAGCTGCCTTTGTCTGTGAGCTGCAGCAGGTTAGAGCTGGGAAGGCTCAGGTTGCTGCTGGAGGAATGACTGGAGGGGATAGGTGAGGATGCCACAGAGAGAGGAAGGGATCAGGGCTCATGTGTAGTATTTGCATCTATCAGTCAGTACCACATTCATCTTCACAGTTCACATGTCATACTGTATGTAATTACTTAAATGGGTCATCCTTGAGATAGTAGCTGGAATCTGAATTGTTCTACATTACAGAGATTTCTTTACAATTCAAAAATGGAATGTAATTATCTTCTTTTTTCTTCATAATTTAATCAGAATCTGTATGCAAAGAATGTGTCTTGCATTTGCTCCCACAAATGCAATACAGAAGAATAAAAAGATAACAAGAGTAAGGTAATAATAATAATAATAATAATTATGAAATAAAGTAGTATAAAAATACATTTAAAATGTATACAGAATTGAATAATAATAGGTCTGAAATGGGATATAAAAGGTAAAATATAGACTGTGCTACGGACCAAGAAATGGTGAAAATGCAAAATTACATGTGACGTGCAATAAATAAAATGTTACAGTGGAGGTTGAATGCAATGTACAGTGTTAAGTACAGTTTGATGAAATGTACTGTATGAAATTGACCAGTGCTGGCAATAAGAGATATGAGATGTATAATAGCACAGTACAGCTGTTTATTAGGTTACTGTGTGTGTTACTGTGTCTCTTGGTGGAGATTTTTATGGATCTCAGTCTTTTCCCTGAAGGTAGAAGTTCAAAGAGGGGGGTCAGAAACGATGTGGCTTTCCTGCCGCTTGGCCCTGGAGGAGTGGAGGAGCAGCAGTCTGTGCTGACTCGGATGCAGGCTGTACCCAGCTGTAGCAGGCAGAGAATACCATGCTGCTGCTTCTGGTATTCTACTGTGTGATGCTATGATTTGGCCATTTGCAGTCGATGAAATTCAAGAGCTTTTATTGTCACGTGGCAACACTGAAGACAGTGAAATTTGGCTGTTTGAAGCAAGCTCTGATCCCAAAATACAGTACAAATAGAGTGAAATATGATATTGCATATATAAGTGGTGAATTATAAAAATGGAAATATTATGTTGTACTCAGAAAGTCCCAGAGTGCAACAGCCTGGTGGCTTGTGGATAGAAGCAGTTTCTGAGTCTGCTGGATCTGGCTTTGATGCTTCCGTGCCACTGGCTGGATGGAAGCAGAGAAAATAGTTTGCATCTCGGCTGGATGGGGTCCTTGATGATTTTTCAAGCTTTCCACATGCTCCTCTGGATGTAAAGGTCATGCATAGATGGCATCTCAGACTTAGTGATACACTGAGCAGCTTTGCAGTTCTGCTTGGACCCTGGTCATTTCTCTGATAATGTTGATCTTTAACAGGCTTCCGCTGTATGTCCTTACAGTTTTTTGTGGTAGTTTGACATGAAGCTGCTCCTTCAATAGCTCTAGAGCACATTTACATCAAACATTTTCAATAATTAACACCTCCGTATCACTGCTGTTTAATAATGCAATTTAATCACAGACAGTAGTCTGGACAGCACTTAGCTCGTAGCTCTAACCACAAGGACTGCAGCTCCCTCGGGCGGACTGCCTTTATCTGCTCTACAGAGAGAGAATGGAAGGAAGGAAGGACCCTGGCTCAACATCTTGCCTGGAATAGAATACATTTATACTTCTACAGAGTACCTCAATACATCTATCATGACTTGTTTTCTGAATCCCCAAATTAACCCATTCACTCCTTCGTCAGCTCCCTCCTCTCTGTTCTCTGCAACCTGTGCAGACTGTGTAGAAGTGTGCTCATTTTTCCATCCTCACTCCTCTCTCCTAACTCTACTTTCCTCGGTGGAAATAGTTGTCTCCCCAAATCCTCAGGTGACGACAAGGCAAATCCTCAAACCCAACACAGAGCTTGTTTCAAAATCCAAGGCACCCCAGCTTTCCACTTCTTGCCTTTTGTCTTTGTGTTAGTACACCTATCTATACTGTCAAGACTTATTTGGATGGTTACACTGAGCAGTAACAATTGACACTAATCTACACTAATATACAGCCATATTATCACTAGTGAAGCAGAGACAATTAACACTTAATGTTGTATCTTTGGTAGCAGTAATAACAGTCCTAGCAGTTTCAGTGGAAGAAATAGAGTATTAAGTGTTAGTGGTCTGACACCTAACTTTGATTTTATTTAAAAATGAATTACCAGATGGTGGTTTATTATTGGAGAATTGCCTTGAAATGAGAACAGAAATAAACTATGGCATTCCATTATTATCACCACCACAGCCAATGAGAGAGGCTGTTCTTCATTCCAGATGAATTTGAATGATTTAAAAAATCAGCAAATATATGAAATTAGGCTTCAAAGTTGTGTAAAACTCAGTCTCTTTCTCTGCTACCAAACACTGTGAAAGTGTCACCAAGTGTCACCTGTCAATCAAAGTCACCACTTCTACCAGAAACATGGACGCTACTTCTGAGAGCTTTCTGCTGCTAACTCGGCTGCTAACTCGGTGGCTAACTCAGCTGCTAGCTCGGTGGCTAACTCAGCTAACTGGCTAACTGCAGGCTGTAGTAGTAGTAGTGTGTGCTGAATGTATTTATACCTCTACAGCAGCAGGGGCGGGTTTATTCAGACCCGACCACTAAATCCTGAACACAGAAGTGTTGAAACACAGTTTGTGAAGCCTAGCTCCACAATTCAAATCTAAATGGTTGAAATGCTTTTTACACCTTTTTTAGAAATACATTTATGACCTATTTAATGTGTTTAGAAGAAAATGTCTGATTCACTTTACACAGTCTTTAAGTTAAATAAAGTCAAGTTTGATGTCAAACAAGATAAATCCAAGTCAAGGCTCAAGTCAATCAGGATGAACCAAGTCTGATATTTGTAAAGCATGTCCCAAGTCTAAAGCCTTTTGCTAAACGGACAAGAATCATTGAATCTCCTTGTCCTTCTCTCTGTCTTGTGTGTGTGTGTCTGTGTGTGTATAGCAGAAGCTTGATGGAATGCACGCCAAATGTCAAATTATTTGTCTTTTGAGACTAATTGCTGTAATTCTTTGAACAAATTAACTATGCAAACACACACACATACACACAGCTGCTGATATCTAGCCTTACATGCCACACCTCCACTCATCTTGCGTGTCTCTTCCTGAGAGTCGTTTCATACTGATGCATTGCCACAGTTCATCATACTAGTTGCTAAAACTGAGCAGAAAGTCATGTGATGCAAGCACAGAGTTAGCACTGTTCTATAAACCCTAACAAACCAGTTGTGTGCAACATACCAAATATGGAAGGAAGATCATGAGAAAACACTTCCATCTAATAATTATGCTTGAGTTCTAACAGCAGACATCATTTATCCAGTTAAAGGATAATCACAGGGGTTACTTTAAAAGCATATTAAAGCTTAGATCCTAGTAAAAGTCACATTAATAACTCTTCCTTAACTCACATGTTTTCTAAAGAAATCAAATTAAATCAACCAGACAGAAATGTATACTGTCACACTTGACCACTTTGTCCCCACCAGTATACAGCAATCTGCAAACTCTTAAGGTAAATTTCCATAATGTACTTAACTTGATTATTTCTAAACGTATAGAATATTTTTGTTGTCTTTTTCTTGGTCTGTGCTTTGTATCTATATATTTTCCTGTATACACTGGTATCAGTGGGTACACTGTCACCAGTCTCTTGAGCTTGTTTTCTGCTCCTTTGTAGCTGAAGTAATATTGTTTGAGCTGTTTGTGTGCTTGGGAGTGGGCAACTTGTCATTGAAGGGTATTTTGTTATGAACTGTGTGTCGGTTGACCGAGGCAGTTAGCCATCTCATTAAATGACTAGTATCTGCTCGGATTGTACCATTTTTGTTTTGGTGGATGCTGGTTTGTTGACATTAGCCGAAGAGAGTGCTTAGGAAGAGGCACTTGGGAAAGCGCAAATATGTCACATCCTTTGGGTAGAAAAATTGGCGCAGGTCTTTTGCATAGAAATCAGTCCACAGGCTGGGCAACTGAGAAAGTTGGGTAAAGTCTCACTTTTTAAGTTACAATACAACCTGTTTACTCATCGGCTATAAAAAAAAAAAGATAAATACTTAAAAATTGATTCACAATTCTTACATATTGGACCTCTGAAGTTAGCTTTCTCCAGAAAGCCTTAACTGTAACTTGGATACTTAAGTGCTTGTAAACGCACTGAATAATAACAATGTTTTAGCATTGTTTAACTGATTCTTCTAAAACGAGAGAAAGGAGAAATAGAAAGTGTTCATGTGGGGGAATATGCATATGGACAGGCAGACTTCTATCACTTCTATCTGGTAATTATAGGATGTAATTTTGTGGTTTATTAGTGAAGTATGTACTCCACAGCAGACTGGAGTCTCTTCTAACAATGAGAAGCAGGGTGACTGTCTGTCTTAACCACCACCCGCTGTTCCGTCTACGGGACGGGACGGATGTTAGGAGGTAGCCACAAGTTCTTCTGGATGTTTTAAACACCAACCCTTAAACATATTCATGCCGTACATTGTTGGAAAGCTTAGATTGTCCTGATTCATTCAAGACCACTCACGACTTATATGGTTGCTCACAGCCGTAATAGTATTAGCGATTAGCTCGGCTAGCCACTCAGCTAAGTAAGAAAAGCTATAATGCCTACATACCTTCAAAGTCTTCCCTTTATCCACAACGATCATCTTATGACTCAGGACTTTCTGTACAGCTCGCCAAATATCCATTCTTGTGAAATATGAAATCCGTTTCCTTCTAACCGGAATACTTTCCTCAATATGTCAACATGTATTTAGTCCAACACGTAACGTAATAACACAAATAACAAACCATATACGGTCCCTTTTACGTCATTTCCTGACCTGCACGTCCATCTCAGAGTACACGTGACTAGATGTTTACGACCGTGAGCCTCTTCTGCTTCTGACGACACCACACACAAGCCAATCGGTGTTTAGGATTAGGCAGTACATGTCTCCAAAGCCAATGAGGACATGTGACCAACAACAATGACGACATGGCTTTGATTGACTGCTGTTCTAGCCTATGGAAATATTCGGTGAAATGAAGTTGATAACCTTTTAGCCAATAGTCTGAGGTTTCCAACGGTGTATGACACTAAGCTATCAAGTTTGTCTGTCCATAAACAAACTCCAAGCGTAACCGGCGTGCGCCCGGTGCGTAAAAGAGTTGAACCATATATCATTACGCACTCGGCATTTTGATACACGGTTGGTTCTTCTTCGACTTGACATATGACTTATACCAAAATAAACAGATAGATAGATAGATAGATATGGCCAAACAAAAAAATATGGTTATATGTAATAATAATAATAATAATAATAATAATAATAATATGGCGTCAGCTTTCATTAGAGACCAAGATTTTGATTGTAGGCAAAGGGGATGTAAAGTTATAGGTGTTTGATTGCAGTTATACAGCTTTGGTAACCAAGTGTCCATTTGGAGTCTCCAAAAAGGACCTAAGGAAAACGCATGGACATATCTGTTGAAAAATAATTCAGAAAAATTCATCTTTTGGTCTTTTGACTCCAAATTTGGACTGCATGGAACCAAGACCTGTGGCTGTGGCCTCATTGTGTCTATATCCTGCTGAGAGGTCCCTGAATGTCTGTACACATGTCATTGTAAAGGCAAACCTATGGGCGAGTAAACAACCCCATCATTGTAACCTCTGCCACTCTTTGTCAGTAAGTCACAGAATCACACAGACACTTTTACAAGAATCCTGAGAGTGTTTCCTTTCCAATGATACCAGACACATCTCTGAGTCTCAAACTATGTGGGATCTGTGCTGCTCACAACTTGGGCATGTCGTTTAGGCTAACAGCATAAAAAACAGGGGCGTGTGTTAAGTGGTTAAGAATGGGTCCGATGTACATTAAACAGATCTGCATCATAATGCATCTCTTGAGAAGTGATTCTCTCACATCATCACAAGACAGTATTTCCATTTGTTTACATATTAAGAGTATGTAAACACACTGCATGTCACACGACTGACTGGGATGTCAAAATAGCCAATAACACACAGCACAGCTAGGGACACATTAAGTCACTGCCAGTCATCCTCATAATGACTTTTTTAACATGTTTGAAGACTGATGACATCACTTGTGTTTCACCCAAGGGAGACATACTGGTAAATACACAAGGGGAAGTGGCTACATTTTCAGCACAGAACAAAAAATGAAAAAAATGTGTTAAAAAATGTAATCATGACTCAAGCTTTTATTGCACTTACAGTAACGTAGCAAGTGTAGTTCTTGTCAACTTCAGCTCTTCACCTGGTACACCATCTCTCCTCTGCTGCACTGTGTGTGCAGCATTCAGAGTTCACCCCTACCTGCGCTGAACCACAGAGAGCAGAGGAGAGTAACATGACTACAAATGACAGCAAAACGCATTAGAGAGTAGGGAAACATTTTGATTCTTGTAATCAAATTGAATCATGAGGACAGTGATGATTCACACCACTGCTAGAGACTATGTTTTACTATATTTACCTAATTTATGTGCACTCGCTTCATTTCAGCTTAGGTTCTACTGCATTTTGCTGTCCAGATGAAGTACTCAAGTTGACGACAACTACACTTGTTACGTTACTGTAAGTGCAATAAAAGATTTGTGAGTAAAAGCCAAGGAGAGTAATTAGTGTTATATGCACAAAACATTAACAGACTCCAAATGACAAAAATATTGCCTAAAGAGTGTGATTTGTGACAACAAAATAAAAGATTTTGTGAAAAGATTGCATTGCACATATTTGATTGGCATGACATGACATTGCATTGCAAGTGGATAATTCTGGTGCAAATAGTTTAGCTTTGTGTTTGACATAAAGATAGGACAGGACTTTGATAAAACAGTTTTATTCTGATCCATCATTCTTTTTTCAGTGTTGTAATTAACTGGAAAGTCATGATGCTCCTAAATGGGATGCTACTCATTTTTGTTCTCCATACAGATGATGTCAAGAGATAAGAATACAATATATTTAGTATATGAACTGAGCTCATCTGACTAGGTTGGTTTAGCTAACTTGCAACACATTACTGAGGCTTTCTGTGTGGAACTGTGGAACCTTTGACTTTATATCCAGTACCAAACATTGATTATAGTCTGTATCATTCTAATAAGTTTAACAAACAGACCACTCATTTGGACATACCAAACAAAATATCCTGCACCATTATACCTGCAGTGTGTGTGTGTGTGTGTGTGTGTGTGTATGTGTGTGTGTGTGTGTGTGTGTGTGTGTGTGTGTGTGTGTGTGTGTGTGTGTGTGAATGGAAATGGCTCTTTTCCTGGATGGCACTATCAAGATAGTACAAAGCTCCTTAAATCCAGTTAGTGGCACCACCATCCTCTCATAGCCATCCATCAGTGCTGCCCTTCAGCTAGGCTCTGATGTAACATAGCTATGTATCTTTCTGCAATGTCACTGTCAGAACTTTTGGAAGGAGAATTATTCACTCAGTACATTTCCAGTGATAGTCACCACAGGCCAGCTTCTTCCATAAGCAGTCACACTCATGTTCTGATTGTCGGTGTTTGGAATCGGGGGCGAGTTTGTGAAGCTTTAACATCAGGATTTATTACAGAGAGAGTTCACAGGCCAAGACTTTTCTGCAGGAACCAAAGTGGTTATACTGATATACTGTAAAATATATGACACTGTAGAAACACTTGGTTCTCCACAGGATTTTTGGGCATGATGGCAATGTAAGTGCACTGCCTCTCAATGTTGATGCAGCTGATCAATGTACAGTATAATATGATCAACTGATGGTGAAATGTAGTGAGAGTGTAGTGAAAAGGTGATGAAAACTAAAACTGTGTGTTTCAATAAGAAGACTATTGGTCTCCAAATTTAGAACAAAGGATGACTACAAGCTTTAAAATGCTTAAAGAAAAAACTCCTCCTCTAATTTGAGTCAAGATACTTGGACACAATATCTCAAAGTTCCAAAAAAGCAACAGCTCTTTCACCATACAGATTGTTTTAACTCTGTTTTAACCCTGATTACCTTGGTTTAGTTGACATGTAACAACTGCCAGGTGCTGTGAAGGAGGTGAATATTTCCCTCACTGACAGCAGGTGGTTGTCAGATGCCTGGACGAATATGAGGTGATCCCAGATAGTTTCCCAAGCCTGTTGCATGTGTCAGTGGTGACATCTGGACCATGAGCCATAACCACCAGTATACAGCTGTTGGCCCCTTTACCTGGGGGTCAGAGGGCCATGCTATCGGTGGGATCAAACACAGACAGTGTTGTAATTACTACCCCACTGCTGTCATCCCCTCCTGGGAAGGCCACAGGCTCCCCAGGAAGGAATGATCACTGAATGCATGTTTCGACTGAACAGCTGAATTCCCCAAATACTCCTATAACTCCCAAACCTGCTCCACCTGGCTCCTGTGTAGTTTCACCTTCATTACCCATCAGTGCCTCTGCTTTGTACACATCCACAGATTGGATTCAGGAGAAACATGGTGTTGTTTGAACCTTTTGGCGAAGAAACACATGTCACTCACCCTTAGCTTAACCTTGGTTGTGAGTGGATTACATGTGTAAGTAGCCACAGTGTGAATGGAACATCATGAGCAGTGAGATAAATCAAAATGTTACTGATTGGAATGCACATAATCTTCATTTACAGAAGGAAGTCTTGGTTAATAGTTGGTTTGACAAACAGATTTAATATTGAGGATTATTTGCTGTAATAATCTGTAATTAATTTGTTACCACCCTTGATACAGGGAACAGATTTTGAATTGTACAAAAACACCTTTTTCCTTTGACAGCACTGTCTAGCACAGTGGGAATGTGAAACTCACTGCTCACACTGTGTGATGGGGTTTAGGACATTTTCATCATTCTGATAGAGGTTGTTTTTTGTTTCATTAGTCAAGAGAAGTTTGTTGTCTGTGTTGTTGTCAACTGCAACCTGCCTACATCCTGGAGAGAATTCTTAATTTACTGTGGAGTTGTGAAGGACTTTTTGTTCACAATGCAAACAACTTTCTTTTCATCAACCAGCTCATTTGATATTTTCTAGTTTTCCTGTGTTCACCCTCTTTTGCAGAATGAATCCAACTGTTACCTTTGATATTTCTCTTATAGATTTCTTCTTTTTTACCCAGCCTCATTATCTTTTTCACTTGCATGGTCACCTCTTGACTCCTCCTCTCCACAGTATCATCTGTGCAGCAGGTTAATACCTGTCCTTCAAACCTATTATTTATAGATGCAGTTACCGTCAGTAAAATTATATTTGAATTTAGTAAATCACAATGTGTGTGCTAAATAACATATTTGCCTTTTCTCCTCCCTGTATTTTGCACACTGGGGTTAAAACGCCCCATATTACATATTCATTATGGCAAACGTACCAAATGGACAGCGCGTATTATCTTACACAGTTGAAAGATGCAAACCTCAGTGTGCTGCGTTAGTAGATCAGCTTGCATTTTTTTTGCGATCAATTTTTTTAATTCAAATTTTGAAAGACAATATACAATGATAACTAGTATATAACATAGCGGTAGACATAAAGATGAAAAATAAAAGTAGACACAATAGTAAAACCAATTAAAGCTGCCTCACACCATTGCGCACGCTGGGCCATGGCGAAGCGGAAAGGTTTCTGTTAGGGGCATTTAGATGCATTCTGACCCGGGCATTTATCAGACACTGCAATAAGTAGATATACATCACACACACACACACACAGTCAAATACACACACACATGCACACACACACATTCTCTCTCTCTCTCTCTCTCTCTCTCTCTCTCTCTCTCTCTCTCTCTCTCTCTCTAGACTGAGCAACTGAAATTAACTGCCAACACTTTGATGAGTCAAACAGGAACTTATTTCCAGTGAAACCTGTAGATATGTTTGTAGGTCACGCTCTTGTAATTCGTGTTTGATCTAGACTTTGACAGCAATGTCAGGGAAATAGCTGACAGTTGAGTACACAGATATCTAAAAACATAATAATAATCAATAAACTTAAACTAGAAACAGAAAACTGAGGCACCTTTTCCTTATCAGGTATCCTGAATCTATACAATTTTTCTCCACTAGATGGCACACTAAGACCACAAATTAATCTGGATGACTGCTTGACTTCATAATCTACTGCAATATTCTGAAGCTGTCTAAGAATAGAATTGATCTCTTTTTTTTAAAGTATATTTTGGAGCTTTTTGCCTTTAATGTACAGGTTTTAGTAGAGAGAGACAGGAAACTGGAGGCAGAGAGGGGGGAATGACAAGCACGATAGGACCGCCCGGTGCAAGATTCGAGCCGGGGTCACCTGCAGCGAGGACTGTAGCCTCAACACATGGGGCAGGTGCTCTACCCACTGAGCTAAACACTGCCACAGAATAGGTTTCTTTTTTAACTACTTTCAGCTTCCAATTGTTCAGTGTAATTAGACCACAGTGAAGCATTCAGGTTAGTATATTTCTAATTTTTCATGCTTGGAGAGGTGTGCTTTACATAGATTAGATGCAAATAGTGTGGTGTGGCTCCTGATGAAACCTTTAACCCGAGTCCCACAATATTCTGGGGTCTTCAACAGACTATTGTAAACCTACTCAAATTAAAGCTGAGACTTGTCACTTTAATGCAGTATCCATTATTTTAGTTCAAAATTAATACTAAAGCACAGATCCTGAAGAACATAACATACATCTGTCCCAATACTGGGGATAGGGGCTGTATGTTAAACTTTCAGCCTTCTTATGACATTTTGATTAAATTGATGCATTTTTGAAGGACATTGTTGTCTCACAGTACAACATGCAGGGATATGTAGGAGCTTTTCAAACTGAAGTGGTCTAGTTACCGAGACCAAACAAAATCTGGGCTTCCAACAGGTTGAATCTGTGGAAGTTGTGCCTTCCAGACAGAAGCCCTTGCTTATTTATTAAGTGCCATTTCATCCACTTCTTTGCCTCATTTACACAGGCTGATAAGCATACTAAACATGGCAGTAAGAACAGTAACAAATGGTACTTCAAAGGGACATTTACTTTTGGAATAGAGGGATTGTTTAGGGCAGGGACTGAGTTGCAGATTATAGGGTTGCATAAACATTCACTTTCAGTCCGATGTGTGTGTAGAAACACTTGTCTCCGAGCTTTCCTACACCCACATCCCAGTTCCTGTTCTTCCAGCTTCCTTGGGCGGCGCTCACTAAATGCTAGCTCCATGGACCACCAGGACTCCACAAATATGCTACTGCCCACCACACAGCTATAATTACCTCAACAATAAAGAAAAAGAAAATTTTGACCAATATTGGGTAGTTTTTCCCTTCATTTTTATGGAAAGTTCTAATTTAGGCTTTTGCCTTGATGTCAGAGAGCAATTCATGCCGTGGATCCACCCATGGGTTTCTCTGGAGGCAGACAGAAAGTAATGAAGCAGCCATCAGCTGTTGCCTTCTCCTTAAAATGTCAAGTGCTGCCTACACTGATGTCATATTAGATCAGTTGGGGATGCCTTCAGGTCTGACTGACATAACGTGGACCTGTTAGCCCCTTAACTACAGGAGCTTAATAATGCATAACCGAGGGCTTATCTTAATCTCAGCTTTTAACAAGCATATGAGACTTTGGTACTTTTGGTTCTTTCTTGTGTTTTTACCGTTTTTAAAAAGCGTCAGTGGCGGGGGATCATGTGTCATGTGCCATCCAGGATGGTAGCTTTTACAAGAAGTATTTCATTCCCTGGTTTGCCATCAAAATCAAAATTTACCACTAAGGGCCATATCTTGCACCTGGTGCACAGCGGATGGCTGGGGAGCTCGAAGAAATAACGTGGAGCTGCCGCCCTGTGGACCCACCACCTGCAGGGATGAAGTCTAGGGTCAGGTACAATGCCACTTGGGCATTGGGCAGAGGCGTGGGCCTAGGCGTGCGGATCCTCAGCATCGCAAGTTGACTCTGGGAACGTGGAACGTCACCTCGCTGGCAGGGAAGGAGCCGGAGCTAGTGTGGGAGGTGGAGCGGTACCGGCTAGACGTAGTTGGGCTGATCTCTACACACAGCACCAACTCTGGAACCAAAGTCCTGGAGAGGGGCTGGACTCTCTTCTTCTCTGGTACCGGGTGGATGTGGGGATACTCACGAGTCCTTTCTGTTGGAGTTCTCCCCGCAGAGTGAGATGGTCGCCTCCCTGTGACTTTGCATTGTTGGGGGGAAGGCTCTGACTGTTGTTTGTGCATATGCACCAATTCGTACATTGCAAAGCAATATAATTTTTGTATGTATTTATTGTGGAAATTCAGCAATATTTAGTATTTAGCATTAACAGTATCAGGAGCAGGAGTAACTGTTATGGTCTTGAATTTTCTGAGATGGAATGCAATGTGCAGACACACGTTATTGCTGGTAATGTTCAGTCAATTCTGGCTCCTCTCTAAGCTGACTGAACATATCTGTTATTATCCTTATCTATATGGAAGTGAAGTCTATAGTTCTGCTTTTGCCTTGTGTAAGGTCATTGTGGTTGTGTTGTCTCTGCTCTTTGTTTCCCTAAATGTAGGGTTGGGTATAACAGGGTAAATAGTTTTTATTAAACAACTTAACACATTCTGTTCAGTACATATGCACTTTCTGTAGAGCTGATAATATTTGCATCATGAATACACACTCACTTAGCACCAAAGAGATTCAAAGAGATAGTTCCAAAGATCAGTCAGATCTCATGGTGTTAACTGCTTCAGGCCCACTTTTATTTTGTTGTGTTTTGCTGTTTTAGTGTCATTGTTGTTCGTCTTCTGGTTTCCGCTCGTTGTATTGGAAAGTTTGCCGTGCAGTCTGGTGTTCATTCATTGGTTTTATCTTTGTTGTAGGCTGTTTTAGCTACAGGTCTGCGGATGCCTTGGCCATGACACATCCGGAAGTCACTTTGTGAGCTTTTGCCTATTTGAACCACTCCCATTGTGTTTGGATTTAATATCAGCCTCGGGCATCCTTTCACATCTGTCTGTCCAGTGACATGGTTGCAAAGGCTGCTATGTTAAAGACTGTTTGGCAGATAAAGGCTGAGACTGACATAGGCTGATGTGTTCTGAGTCCTCCAGGTGGGAGGATGTGTGGGATGTTAAACTGTGTCATGGTAATCAGATCAGAATGAGACATTAAAAGTTGTTACCTTACACCAGTTTTGTATGCCACAGCTGTTTCAACTTTGTGATTTGTACTGGTTAGCTCATAATACATTTAAAAAATAAATAAATACAAACTGAAACCCTGGCTGTCGACAGATGTTATTAGGAACTGTTTTTAACTAATACCACTTTTGATGCACATGCTTTCTATTTCTCTTGCTCTTGCTCTCTTTAAAAAAAAAAAAAGTAGTAGCCTCTGACTTAGCATACAGATAAACCCCCGCGGTGGGACCCCTTCACTGAGTTGGTCTAGTATGAAGGATTGTATGAAGGTTGCTGTGTCATTTTTTAGATGTTATTTTCTTAATCTGGTGAGCAGATTGATAACATTAATTTTCATTGTATTGGGGTTGGTGAAAGTCTCAAAGCAAAGCAAAGTAATACAAAATATGGTTTGGGAAAAAAATCTCATAACTGTGACTTCATCTCACATTTTTAATATTGTTTCAGACTTTATTCCCCAAGTTGAACCTTTTTTTTATAAGAACTGCAATACATCTAAGAAAACATTATTCTTAACGAGGCCTTAATTCCCTTCTGTAATTTAATCCATGTAACAGTGCAACAGTGAACCTTTAGAACAGTGCAGAGATATCTCCTATCTCTCCCTGGGAGCCTGAGTTAAAGAAGACATCTGGAGAGAGGGACTGGCTGGTGGGAACAAAGGGTCTTTTCTGCTCTCTGTCACTCGGTCCTGTCCAATCCTCAGTGGACACACAAACTAAAGGCCTATGTTTCCTATTATCAACAAATTGCATGCACAAATGTGTTGGTCCATTTCTGTGACTCTAAACCCAGAGTCCACTGTTTCCTACTGAAGATGTTAATCTTTAATAAGGAAATAGTACATTTGTTAGGCACTACTTCCATCAGTGCATAAATCTACATTAAACAGTGTGATTGAGTCGACAAAAAACTACAGTGTATGTATTCATGGTGAAGTAGGAACATGTCACCCAGTGCTCTATCATGTGTTTTTTTTAACAATTTTTAGACAACAACAAAGGAATAAGATACACTATATGGACAAAGGTATTGGGACATTAAAGCTTTTAACATTGCAAGCATGTCATATGCAAAGTGGTAGGTTAAGTCATTGACACTTTTTGGGGTCTCTGAACATCTGTTTTTTAAGTTCATGAAGGAACAGCAACATAAAGTGTAAAAGAGTCAGAATCACAATAAAGCATTACAATAATACGCTTCTTTGGGAATTCATATGGTTGTCTTGAGGTAGAGAGCGAGATGTGTGAGATAAGCCCTAGTATCCAGACGTCTCCCACGTAAATAGGCAAGCTAAAACTAGCCCAGTGGTCTGCAACCTTTACTATCAAAAGAGTCATTTTGTCTGGAGCCACAAAACATATTTGATCCCTAAAGTGAAGATAACACAGCCTATAAAGTTTTACTTAAGCTATATATTTAAAAAAAACTCATGTTGCATTAATGAATCTAAAGAACTAAAAACAAAGAAAACTGTTGATATTGTATTGCTATTTTTTTCCTGTTATAACAAATGAAAACACTCCCAGCTGCCCCTCCTCATAAGGAGGAGGGGCAGCTGGGAATCATAGCTGCAGCCTAATAGCTTAAAAGTAAAGATAAAAAATAAGCTAGTTTGTAATTATGACTATAGTCCATATTTGATAGCGGTGAATAGTTATAAACAACTTAGCTCAGTAATTTAACAATAATCCACACGAAAGGCAAACAGACTCTAAATGGATAAAAATTCTGCTGCTGCCATTTTTCTTGCGGCATGCCCATGTTATTTTTATTTTTTTCGAAGTTACAGCGAAAAATTGGAGTTTAGTTGCTGGGAGAGGGGGTAGTGCCACTCTGTAAGTTTCCTTGTCTAGATTTCTACAACTGGTATGTGGACTGGGTAGCTCTGCCAATATTTTGAATCATCAAGACTAGCAGTAACTGGAAACATGACTGGAGTAGAGGAAATCAATAGTACATTGAACTGCCAAATATTTTATATGCTGCCATCTACTGATCAATGATTAGTCGACATTCAATCAATGACAAAATTAGTCAGCGACTTATTTCATTGTCGATAATTGTCAGTTATGCCATCAGGCGTGTTTTTCGTGCTTTGCAGAGCAGTGAACTCCAGCAGTAACAAACAAGAGCAGCTGATTGGGATTAATTATCCTATTCAGTGGCAATATGGGCCACCAGCATCTTACCAGGAGCAGCACGGTGCACACACCAAAACCCCCCCCCAAAAATGATCCGTTTTCTATCGCTCATTTACATGTAACAATAATAATAATAATAATAATAATAATAATAATAATACATTTAATTTGTATTGCACTTTACATTTCAACAATCTCAAAGTGCTACAGAGCAGAAAATAAAAGAAAAAGAAAAAAGAAAAAGAAATGGTTAAAAGAGAACATATAAAAGACACTTAGCAAAATGCTTTAGTAAAAAGATAAGTTTTTAGGTCTCTTTTAAACACATCTGCAGTCTGTTGGGTCCTCAGGTGGTCAGGGAGGGTGTTCCACAGCCTCGTGGCTGCAGAGGAAAAGGCCTGATCACCCATGGTGAGGAGCTTGGCTCTGGGGGCTTGGAGGGTGTTTATGTTTTCAGAGCGAAGGGTGCGTGAGGAGGTCTGGGGGGTGCGGAGTTATTTAAGGTATAGGGGTGCATGTCTGTGAATGCACTGCTGTGAGGAGGAAGACCTTGTACTCAATTCTGAGTGGGACAGGGAGCCAGTGAAGGGATTTTAGGATGGGGGTGATATGGTCGTATTTGCGCACCCTCATCAGGATCCTGGCAGCACTGTTCTGGATGTACTGCAGTCTCTGGATGTTCTTGCCAGAGATCCCAATGAGGAGTGCATTACAGTAGTCCAGTCTGGAGGAGACACAGGCATGGATGAGCTTCTCTGCATCTGCCTGGGTGAGTCCATTTTAACACCCAGGTTGGTGACAGATAAGGTAAGGGGGATGTTTTGGCCAGAGAAGGTGATACTGGTGATGGTGGAAGAGCGGAGCTGATGTGGTGTGCCAACTAGGATGGCTTCCGTTTTGGAACTGTTTAACTGCAGAAAGTTGAGCTCCATCCACGTCTTGATCTCCTCCAGGCAGGTGGTGAGTGTGGATGTTGGCAGGGGAGCAGAAGAAGTGGGGGTTATTCATTCAGTGTCATCAGCATAACAATGGTAGGATATACCATGTCTGCTAATTACATTGCCATGGGGGAGCAGGTAGAGAGTGAAGAGGGTGGGGCCCAGCACTGAGCCCTGAGGGACGCCGCAGGTGTTGTTGTGGGTATGTGGTTTTGCTTTTCCCACCCAGGGGACGTGCTCGGTTCTGTCGGTCAGATATGAAGTGAACCAATTTTGTACATTTTCTGAGAGTCCAATGGTGTATTTCGGGCGGTGGAGGAGGATGTTGTGGTCAACTGTATCAAAGGCAGCTGTTAGGTCCAAGAGGATGAGTAGAGATGGGGAATCAGTATCTGCGGCCATCAGGAGGTCATTGGTGTTGAAGGTCCAGGGCCAGGGCATCTGCTTTGATGTTTTTCAGATTTCTGAAATGGATCTGTCGCTTAGGTTTGGTGTGGGGGGAAGGAAAGGGCAGCTCCATTGACACAACCTTGTGATCAGAAATACCAAGATCATAAACTTGAAGGTTGCTGATGAGGGCGGAGTTAGAGATGACCAGATCAAGTGTGTGTCCCCTGAAGTGTGTGGGGACATCAACATGTTGTTGTAGGTTGAGGGAGTCTAGTAGCTTGTCACGTCAATGTGTGGATCAGTTAATTTCTAGTTTATGAACTAGAAGTAATAAAATCAGTCACACCAAATAAACCACAGTTCATACTGTGAATATGTAGTTTCACATTGTTGTATTTTTTCTGGATTGTGAGTAAAATCATTAAGAATGAAGGTGGACTGGTTTAGTCTTGACTCTTGGATGGTGATATTGATTTATAAGTGTGTTGTTCTATTTGTGTGATGTAGGATTTGTGCAGTTTACTTTTATTTAATTAGCAATATGTTCTAATTAGTAATAATTCAAATAACTTAATTATATTTATATACAAGTATTGTTTGTACTTCATTTTTTGTATTCATAATTGTATATAATTTTGGTATTTATGGTCGTTATTTCTGTCTATTGATCTATCTATATTGATCACAGTGGCGCCTTACAAGCTCGAACCAGCATTGATCCCAATATTCTACACATCAAGTTGTAAATGAAAACATAAATTCTCACTTCAGTGGCCTCCATGTTTCTGTGTGTGTGACAGCATGATGTTGTTTTTGTTATTGTTTTTTTATGCTTGCTTATGCGGGTCAGTTTAGAACCGTGACCAGTCCACAGTGGAATCTGATATTGGCCAATTTTAAAAAATAATGTGCCAAATAAAAAAAAGAAGGAAAAATAAAACGATGTGAGCAATAAATCCGAAGTCAGTCAGTTTGCTGAGACCCAAATTATTTTCAACCATAATAAGAAAAAGCTGATTTCATTTTTAGTTTATTTAAATTTAAGGTATACATTCTGTTTTTTCTATTTTCTACCTGTTGGGAACTGTTCACAGATCAGAACATCTGTGCAGCTCTTCTGAATCTTTGAGCAACCTTCGTAAGTTAACATTGCCTGTATAAAGCTATGATAGTCAGTTTTGGGCCATTAACAACTCTGTGCCTCCATTTCACAAAGGAATCCCAATTAATTAATGGCTGCTATAACAAAGTAATTTCCTTTGAAGGATTTATAAAGTACTCATCATCATCATCATCATCATCATCATAAAAGTGAACAATTTTCAGCTTGCGTTCCGTTTCAACAATCAATTTGTAATATGTATGTGTAAACAAAAGTTAAGCAGTGCTCCCAAACCATAATATTAAATGATTACTCAGAATTGTTTCAGTCATTTTTCAGAAGATCTATCTTACTGGTCATCCACTTATAATTAATGCTTACCAAAGTTCCATTAGGTACCTGTAGGATTTTAGCCACAGATGGGGGGCAAGTGTAAATCAGATTACCTCTGATCTGATGGAATGTGCTCAGCTCAGTGTAGTTCTCTGCTTGAGCTTTCTGATCACTATTTTTTTCAACGAGTTGGAAAGCTAATAGTAATTAGATGGCTATCTGGTGTCATGATTGAGCTGATACTTACCTAATGTTATGACTGCCTCCCATCACACACATGAATACCTTTTAGGTGTCATAAGCTTACTTGATTGGTGAAATTAGTTTGGACAGACCACCCTTGTTTATAAAAGAGCCAATTACAGCAGCGTAATGCCACCTCCAATTAGATTTGCATGGCCTGCAAGCAGGCAGGCGTTGCCTATTGTCTTACAGATTAAACCCAGCCAGAGCTGCAGCCATGCTTGCCAGCCCTCACTGACAGAGCCACAGGCTTCCTCTGCTTCTGCTCACACACAAGCCTGTACACATGCAACATGCACACAGGCCCTACTTACACCTGGTATTCATTTGTGACCTTCATCTGGATACATTATGTGAATACAATGGGTCTTTGCATTTACACCTCAATCACTAATATTTTTGTGAGAGAAGATTGAGTTCCTTTTTGTATGACTGAATATGTACAGTACAGTATGTGTATGGTTGCGTGTGTAGTATGTATTGTAATTATCTCGCACTATTATTTTTTACTATTTATTACTTTCTTGATTGAGCTCCGTTCTCTGCCTTGGATTTTGAATTTCGTGGTGTTTTATACAATGACAATAAAGGAATCTAGTATCCAGTTAGAGATCTTGTAGTTTTTGTCAAGAGAGTGTTTTTGTGACTTTTCTGGACTGTTATTTGTTGTTATGAATGTGGCAAGCCTGACCAGATGTGGTCTAGTTGGTCGAGTTGCATTAACTTTTGCATTTACACCTGCATGGAGACAGACCACGTTTCATCTAGCTAGCGTGTGACCAGAGCATCATTTAACATTATACCTCTGCTTTGAAGAACACTCTCTTGACATTCAGATTTCTTTTTGCAGACATATTTGGAAACTACATAAATTAATTCAGGTTTTAAAATATAAACATTAAAGTTAATGTGCACTAAAACATTAAGCACGTTTGGGATGAATTCAGTGACTATGGCAACATGTTTTATTTCCAGGTTCAACAAGTGTTTACCATTCATGCTGTGACAGTTTTTTTCTCCAAGGCAACAGAGCCATTTCAAACTGATATATATTTATTTTATTTATTTATTTTTTAAATTAAAAAAAAAACATGATTCCTTAAAGGAAGATTAAATAATTAAACCCGATGATCAGAACATAAATGTATAAACAGTTTTGAAACCATTCCCTAAAAGCAAGTTCTCCAAAACCAGTCACTGATCATATTTCTTGTGTCTTAATAGGTCTTAAATGGTAAACTGAGTTAGTATCTGATTTTTCTTTGTAGTTGTATACAGTGGTTGTTTTATATGCTTTTATCAAGATGTTCTGAGTGAGTCTTGAGGGTTTCCAAGCATTAGATGGGTTCTCTGCACAGAATCCATTTCAGGACATGTGCAATCTGGGAAACTGTATATCTGTGCTTATTTAGGCTCTGTGTTTTGATTGGCAGGCTGTCTACTAGTGAAATCAGGACACAGTCTTTCTCATGCACTGAAGCTGTGTTCATAGCTTTGCTACTTCAGATAACTTTATCCTTTGTGATAGTCTTTGTTGTTGGTTTGATCATTTTGTTTCTCTTGCTTTACATGGTTGTGTTTGTATTGATACTGATTGGTTAATGGAGACATATGGCAGAAAACACTTACTGCAGTTTTATAGGTTGTCTGAGTGTGTAGTTGTATTTTTACATCTCTAAAAACTAGCTTCTACTTACCTCCACTTTCGCCTGTTTTATGACCACTGTTGAAGTTGTACAACAAACAGAGTTGTTTCCCTCCCTTCCCTTTAGTATGTGTCCTGCCTAGTCCAATTGTTAATGATGCTGGAGGAGAGCTCTGTGCCAGCTCAGCTGACTGTTCAGGATGTTTATGTCTCTCTCCTGTGGCTTCATCATCATTAGCACCCTTCCTAATTATATGACCTCCACTTTTGTGGGCACCATTGTAACTTATGACTCATTCGTGAAATTTCTTCACAGTCATTACCCATCCCTGCCTGCTAATCAACTGGAATGTCACATGTTATTACTGTGAACCAACATTAGTACTGTGAGTGTTATGGAGACAGCTTTGATGCACATGACAAAATGGATTCTATAAAATCTTAACTTTTTTAATTAAGTCAAAGATTTGCAGCTAAGCTACACCTGTGGGGACAGTCCTCACAGATGCAGCATTAATGACAAGGTTACAGTTTTGTTTGGCAGGCTCAACTCAGGTTAATTGGAAAAGAAAACAGTTAGTTCCTGCCATTGTATTCAGCTTCAGGTATCACTTTCTCAGGGCTGTCCTGTCTTATACCGCATATAGCTTTTCCTTGGGGAGCAGGCTTGTGGCAACATTCCAGAGCCGTTCTCTCAAATTAGACTTTCTTGGGGGTGTAACCATTCTGATGCTCCCTTCATTGGGAGGCAACAACACAAACCCTGCTCTCTTGACCACAGTTAAGTTACTGCCAGCAGCGTCTCCTGCTTTTTCAAAAAGGCAGCTATGCCAAGGTTTACACTTTTAGCCTCTTGCGATATGAGTAACAGTAAAGCTTCAGCGGTCTGCAGTAAACACTCTCTCACCTACTGGTTGTCAGCATTGGGTGCTGAACAGGACACATTGAAGCCCTTCATTTTGAGTTTACATCATCAAAATGTATCTCTGTTGTATTTTGCCATTTTTATATTTTTCTAATCCTTTATAGCCTTCTAATTCTTATATGTCATTGTTTATTTGCATTGACTCAAAGTGGTCATCAGATTGATGATGCAGGTGATGAAGGTCCGATAGACTGAAACATCACAACTTAATGGCAGTGAGCGAGACAGTGAATGATGCCACTGTGCAGAGTTTCCTTTCTTTACTTTTTTGGAGAAAATAAGCAGATTTTAAAATGTTGATATAATGACTAAAAAATAAATATTTTTAAATTAAAACTGTTTAGGTGAGCCGTCTAAATCCTGTACTACTTTATGGAAGACCAGCAGACTGATATTTAAAGCAAGGTGTTTGTTATATTTCATGATCTGGAGCAGCTGGAAACAAAAGTTGCTAGTCATCCTTCATCATCATGTGTTTAGCTTGGTATGAAGTCAATATTTTACATTGGAAGATATACATATGAAGTAAGAAACATCCAGTGTTCCAACTTAACATGTGTCTACTGTCTCCACAGATGCAGCAGCTTTTCTATGAGAACTATGAACCAAATAAGAAGGGCTACATACGAGATCTCCACAATAGCAAGATCCATCGAGCCATCACCCTCCACCCCAACAAGAACCCTCCCTACCAGTATCGCCTACACAGCTACATGCTCAGCCGCAAGATTGCAGACCTGCGCCACCGAACCATTCAGCTTCACCGGGAGATCGTCCAGATGGGGCGCTATGGAGCAGCTGAGCCTAGCAGAGAAGACCTCCAGCTTGGTATGCCACCCTCATTTATGCGCTTCCACCCGCGGCAGAGAGAGGAGGTCTTGGAGTGGGAGTTCCTTACAGGCAAATACTTGTTCTCATCGTCTGACGGGCAGCCACCCCGCCGTGGGATGGATTCCTCCCAGAGGCAAGCCCTGGATGACATCATCATGCAGGTGATGGAGATGATCAATGCCAATGCAAAGACACGGGGGCGGGTCATTGATTTCAAAGAAATCCAGTATGGCTACCGGAGGGTCAATCCTTTATATGGGGCGGAGTATGTGCTAGATCTGTTGTTACTATACAAGAAGCACAAAGGAAAGACAATGACAGTACCTGTGAGGAGGCATGCATACCTGCAGCAGACCTTCAGCCAGATCCAGTTCAGAGAGGAGGAAGAGATGGATGCCAGAGCCCTGGCCAGCCACATCAACAAAGAGTCGGACTCCCTTTCATTCTTGTCCAACTCCCTCAAGATGCTGGTGCCATTCAAACTTGCCACATCTGGCCAGGAACAGAGGGAACCAAAAGAGAAGAAAGTCAACATCTTGGTACCTCTGTCAGGACGATATGACATCTTTGTGCGCTTCATGGCCAACTTTGAAAGAGTTTGTCTGATGCCCAACCAGAATGTCAAATTGCTGATCCTGCTCTTCAGTACAGACAACAACACTGAGCGGGTTAAGCAGGTGGAGCTGATGAGGGAGTATCACATGAAATATCCCCGGGCTGAGATGGAGATAAAGCCCGTCGCTGGCTCCTTCTCCAGGGCTCTGGCTTTAGAAGTGGGGTCATCACATTTCAGTAATGATTCACTGCTCTTCTACTGTGATGTGGACCTGCTCTTCACCAGCGACTTCCTCAAGCGCTGCCGGGCCAATACCGCTCTTGGGGCACAGACCTATTTCCCCATCATCTTCAGCCAGTACGACCCAAAAGTGGTGTATGCAGGGAAGGTCCCCAGCAACAACCACTACGTCTTCACCTCCAAGACAGGCCTGTGGAGGAACTACGGCTTTGGGATCGTCTGTGTCTACAAAGGGGACTTGGTTAGCGCTGGAGGCTTTGACACCTCCATACAGGGGTGGGGATTGGAGGATGTGGACCTCTTTAATAAATTTGTCCAGTCAGGGGTTAAGTTGTTCAGAAGCACAGACACAGGGATAGTGCATGTCCACCACCCAGTCATATGTGATCCCAACCTGGAGGCAAAGCAATATAAGATGTGCCTGGGCTCCAAAGCCTCGTCGCACGGCTCCACCCAACAGCTGGCCGAGCTCTGGCTGGAGAAGAACGACCACGGCTTCGGGAGACTGGCCAGCAATAACGGCTCAGTTAGGACAGCGTGAGAAATGCCAGGCTGCAGACTGTCGTAACCTGGTCTGGTCCTCTCCTCCTCTTCTTAGTGGTGTTTTCACTACCTAATTTATTTTTTACTGAAATGAAAGACTTCACATGGATATATTTTGATTTTTTAAAGAGCATATACAGAAACCCCATGATGAATAATTTGTAGAGACATGTTTTGATTAATGATAGAGGGACTATTGAATATTCTTCAGTGAGCCTGATTAAGGGCCTTAGGCCCCTCTCGTCTGTTAGATATTATCTGTAAGGACAGTGGGAGGAGGGGAGGTAGGGGTAATTAACCCCTACCTCAGTGAAGTATACCATCATTCCATAATATTCCATTTGTCTTGTGTGCAGAAAACCAACTGGTGTCCATGTACTCTCTGACCAGCAGTTCTTGAAATAAACTCCCGATCGTGAATGTTTACAAAAGACTGATTCTAAACAACATTTCATCATTGAAAAGTCAAATCACAGCTATCTTAATGATTACTAAGGGCCATTTAATTTGAGTTCTTTGATTTACAATGTTTTTTCTTTTCTGTTTGTTGTTATGGTTTTGGTAATAAGACATAACACTGTCACTGTCTGTCTCTACAGGATTTTTTTTGTATTTTTCTATTAATTTCTGTGAACCCAACTGCTGGATTTGATATCTGCAAATCATCTTTTGCTGTCTAATTTATTACATTTGCAGACTCCATTTTCTACTCTCTGACTGTTGAAATATGTATATTGGAAAGCGTGTATAACCATGTCAGTTAAACCCACCCACAGTGGGGGTTTTTTTCTCTTAAATTCTTTCTCTTAAACTCATCACCAAAGAGTTTTGCACAGTCTGCTTTATCATGTTGCCTGTGTGTGTGTGAGTGTGTGTGTGTGTGTGTGTGTGTGTTTGGGGGGGGGGGGGCGGGGTTTGAAAGCACAAACATGAAACTGGCGGTTACAGTAAACACCAAAGCTCTACCTACAGTAAGCCTTTCTGATGGGAGAAGTGGCCACTGGCTTTCATTCCAGTGGGTTGAAATGGGAGCAGCGCTGTTTGGCCAGCTCAATTCACACATCACTTTCTTGTTTTATAATTACTTACTTATATTACTTTCTGTCATGCTGAAATGAAAAGTGTTGTGGCTGGTCCCAGTCTAAAGAGGCTTTAGTGCAGATTTTATTGAGCTGTGATGTGAAAACCCGTATTCTGATCTGGCCTGGTCATACGTTACAGGTTTTAGGGCAGAAGATTTCCTTGTGGTCGACCTGTATCACTCTGTCCTGCACCTACCTGTGTTGCCTATAGGCGGGTACTGTATGTTGTAGCACTCCATTATGTTAATGCTCCTTTTTCAGCATTACCGCATGGGCGGCTGATTTTTAAGACTAATGTAACATGAATTTTTTTTTTTCTTGGATTTTTGTAATTTTTGTTCTTTCAATTCTGTCCAACTGGGAAGGTTTTCTATTTAAAAATAAATAAAATGGGGGAAAGTATCAAAAACTGCTGCTTTTATGGTGTTTTTTCTCAGTCTCAGTTATAATGAAACAACAGCAAAAAAAAAGAGATGATTTGGCAATATGAAGACAAACAAACACTACTAACCCAGAGTGGAGGTTTCTTTTGTGGCTGCTGTGTTTTTTAATGATTCAGACTAAAAGAGATAACTGAATATGACTGCATACTAATAATTGTGATAACCACACAAAATCACACACGACTTTCAAGTATGTGGAGGAGCAGAAATATTAAAAACACCTGTCTGACAGTGTCAACAAAGAGTATTGTCATAACAAGGGTGGGAATCCAGAACCAGGCCAAAAGTTATAAAATATTTCTGTCAAAGTTCATTCTTAAACTTGTAAACAGTTTACAAATCATTCTCATCTCTTGGGATTTCACAACAAGTCGCCACTGGTGTCTGTAATAGATATGCAATCAGTTACAGTTAGCACTGAGTACACTGTGTGATTATCAATAACAATGTTCTCATTCTGTTGTCATTCTTCAGGGAGATGCTTTTCTGTCACCTGTCTGCCTCATGCACAGGCTGTTTTAACAACATACCTTGGTGTAGTTTTTAAAGACACACATAGTGGTGTAAAAACACATGTCACATTTCAACTCCTGGCATGCATATGCTGTGTATGCATGGCATACTTTCACTACTGCAGTAAACTGTAGTGCAGTAGTGTATCTCTGCTTCAGTAGTGTCTCTGTTTTCAGTGGTGTAAAAAATAGCTTCCTGTGAATGAGCATTAGCAGTAAAAGTGGAGAGGAAAATAGTTCAGTCATTAATGTTGATAGATGTGAAATTATCATTACTTTTTCTTCTGACAATAATTTAAACTCAAAGGTCTACTTGCTTTTTGGATATTTCTCATGGTCTTAATCAGCAAGTTAAGTTGCTGTTTCCATTGAAGACTGAAATTCTGGAATTTGTGAAAGTTGGTGCATTATTTTCACCAATATTATCATCCATACCATTCCCCAGAAACTGGAATTAAATGTTATGGTCAAAATTTCATGTCTTAATCTAATGTGATTTGGAGTGAACAAAGCTGACAGTAGGACAAAGTCTCATCCATTATCTTTTTGACAGACTATAAAATTAGATATATGTGATGTTTTTTAAAGCTATTTAGTTAGTTATTTCCTCAATGCTAATTTCTTTGACCCATTGATTAGCAGTGCAAATTGCAAATACCTAATACAAACTGAACATCCCCCCCAATGGTGTAACAAGCTAATGGTCCCTTGTTTAGTCCCCTATCATGACAGTTACACAGCATAGAGATCAAGTGTGGTAGTTTGACAGTTCCAGCAGATGTAGCAATTTTGGATGTTTTAAGAATACACTCTCGTTAATAAAGGCAGCACCACCTACCAGATAGATGGTAGGGGGAAAAAACGTAATTAATTGATTAATTAATTAATTCAGTTTAATAAATCAATACATTTTGATTAATCAATCAAATCTGTGAATTTGTGGCTTTAGGGTTCAATAGATCCCCTGTATCACTTCAAAGAATACACACACACAATTGAGTGAATGTTATGGATTTTATTAACTACACACTACTAATAAATGATGTATAAATAAAGGTAATGATGAACTTGCAATACAATATGAATTGGTTTTGAGGGGTGCAGCTGGTGTCAGCCAATCAGATTCATCACAGTTACTTGGAGGATCTAATTTCCAGCTTTCTGCCACAAAGCTTTTCATCATCATCATTCATTGATTATTTCATCCTAATTATAAAATACATATTATATTACAGCAACACAGAACACATGATGCATTATTCTGGCATTGATGTGATACAGCTGCCTTCATCCAGCTACCATTCATTAAAACCTGAAGAGGATTAATATGATCAAACATAACACATAGTTATTCTACTTATTCCATGATAGATAATTGATTATCACCAAAATGTAAGCATAACATCAATGTAACACTTTCTCACATTAAGTAAACATTTTCATACCAAAATTTGTGTTTATGAAAGGAGAAAGTATAATCACAGTTCTCCAAATACACATTTATCTATGATCGCTGTAATAAATACAATAATAGAAGTTTTCTTTAGGTAATTGATGTTGTTAAAACCATACAGTCAAGCAGCAGAGGCCTAAAGTAATACTAAAAGGAAATCAAAGAAAGTCTCTAAAAAGACTTGCCAATCGACTCCCAGCCTCTAAAAGACAACTCTTTCTGATATGTTCCTTTTCTTGAATTAATTCATAATCAGCAAAACACTTCACACCTGTCACAGGCTGCCTAAAGGACACTTCGGTTCATCTTTAGAAAAAAAAATTGAATTAAATTAAATAGAATTTAATACTACTAAATTAGTAGTAGTAGTGGAGCAATGGTCTAGGCTGTTCATATTCATTAGGTGTAATGTGGTCTTTCCCTGTGGACACACTGAGCTGAAACTATTTCAGGCTTCCTGTCAGGATCTGGGTGTGTTTGAGTCTATTGACAGTCTATTTATGCTCATTGTCCTTCATCTCAAGCCAACCTGATGATGTAGACCTGATCACCTACATTGCAAATTAATATTGCCCAATGCTGAATTCAGCTAGTGTGGCTAAGGCTAGACCCTACCACAAGTGAAATAGGGTCTGTCATTGAGCCGTTCATGTCCTTGTATTTGGGGAGGGATCAACGAATGTCGATCAAATGCTTCTGTACTACTGGACAAACATTGTGTATCAACGATACATGATGAATACATATTCAGAACCGCAAACAAATACTTTTTATGAAGGAAAAATCATGTAGCTTAAGTTTTTGTTCTATTTTCAAAGTGAGCTTTCCTTCCATTTTATTTAGCACACAATCTACTGCTGCTTGGAACGGTTGCTGCAGCTCTGTGGCGCCATGCTGGATGTAAACAAAGTCTCTCTACAGGCGTAATCACGCCTCCCCGTTCTGTGATTGGTTACCTATCTCAGGCGAAGATTTTGTCTTGGTGGCCATGCTAACTTTCTGAGCGAAGTAGAATCTCGCTGGGATGATAGCATGGGTTTACCCCATAGACTGTATGATTTACCCAGGCTAGAATTCAGCCCCATGGTGCCCTGTGCTGATTTCAGTCCCTGCTCACATGGGCATGGCATAAAGTAGTCAGAGGAACAGCCAGATCTCAGTCACATACAAGCAACAAGTGATTACTCAAGTATTGTGCTCAAGTACAATTTTGAGGTTCTATTTTCAAGTAAAGACTATTTTCACCCATTGCTACTTAATACATTTTATTGGGAAATTTTCAATTTTCATCTTCAATATTTTTTTTTCTTGGACTTGGAAAAAATATAATCAGAACCGACATACAAATTGATGGAATTCCCCATTAAGATAACATTTTAACAAGAAATTGATTTTCTTTACAAAGTTATGATAATTGTAAAGTAAAGCAGATGCTTGTCTCAACAAAGAAGCAAGAGGGCAGAACTGTAGCATGTGTTGAAATACGCAGATTAAACACTAATGGCCAAGCAATAACTACCATGACTTGAAACTGGAGCAACTGAAGCTGCGGAAGCAGCTACTTTAAAGTCTAATGCCACCATTGGTTGCTAGAGTCCAGCTCAAAAAAGTGGTTCCAAATGAGTTGGTGCTCAACTGTGATTGGTAGTTCGCTCATCTGCACCTCTCCCTGGCTCTGGGACTCACACTGAGTCAAACTATTGTTACAATATGTCCAAAAGATCAATGTTACTTGTTTACCATACCTGCCCTATTGGCACAGCTAAATAGCTCACGTTAACAGGTGTGTGTTTCCAGAGCAGGAAAGTGTCAGGTAGTGCCTGACAATCCTTATTTGAAGGTCTTGGTTCCATATGGAAAAGACAGAATAAACTGCAACGTCAGGCTTCAAACCAGCTCCAGTGCAAACAAACACCCGCTGTAATAGTTTCAATAATGGAAGTTTTCTTTAAGTAATTGATGTTGATATAAGTAATTTGTTATTGTTACAACCATATAGCCAAGCAGCAGAGACCTGAATTAATACGATGTCTTGTTAAAACCAAGACGCTATGTCTTTAACATGACATAGCGATTTGAACACATTGCTACATCTTTATACTGTCTACAATGATGATTATATAATCAATCATCATAATAATTCATTGCATTATAATAATGCATTATACATCTGCCTGGAGTTGTTAGGAGCAGATGATGCAAAGTAGTTCTAATTGAGTAGAAGTGGCTCAAATTACATGTTGTTTTCACACTAGGATACTGTTTAAGAAAACACACCTGTGTGAACCAATACTTCATTTTATCAAGTAAGTTTTGTTCATTTTTCATGTAATATCTGGCAGGTCGGTGGAAATGTTCCAGCTTGTTCCCAGAGGAAATGTCTTACAGAGTAAGGCACAAATAAAAAAAGAGTCAGGCACAAATAAAAAATAATAGAATTGAAGTTGATTTGTTTACTACACACACACACACACACACACACACACACACACACACACACACACACACACACACACACACACACACACACACACACACACACACACACACACACACACACACACACACACACACACACTGAGGTGTGGCAGTGATCAGTATGGCTTTTCTTCTGAGTGAGCCAAATCTCCTTGAGACATTGAACTAGAACAACAGAGTCATTGTCCTGCTTTAAGGGGGTGTTGTTTATTTCATAACACAACCCAGCCTCCTCCACTCTGTCCTACATCCTCCCCCTTCTGCCCCTTTGTATTCACACTGTAACCCCTAATTGTTGATATTGTTCACAGCAACATCCTGAACACAAATGTGAGTTAAAATCTTAATGCATTTATATGAACACTTATGGTATTTTTTGCATTAGCCTGTCACTATGATCTGTCCTAGTGGAAACTTCTATTGACTACTAATAGATCAAAAAGTAGTCTTTCCACTTCATAAGAATGAATGAAAAAAAACATATTTCAGTATGAAGTGTTCACAGATTACAATAATGAGAAACAATTCAGACTGACCAAAAGTTGTGTTAGCATAATTCAGAAAAGTCCCATATTTACTTCTGTGCTAAATATTTGAAACAGAAATTTCAGTTTACAGTTTTTTCCCATTGGTTTGGCTCATTTCTTGAAACAGAAATTACATTCTCAAAACACCATGGACAAACCTCCAAACTACTTGGCAATTGTTCACAACAGAATTGTATTTCTCATTGATTTCATCACTTTGCAAATGTCTTTGTACATCCTTGCAAATGATTAAGTACAGGTAGCCTACAGTTAGCACAGTGAGCCTACATTTAGCACAATTTCCAAGTGAATAGATCCTGTTGATCTAAACTGATTGATTGATTCTCAGTCTAATGGTTGTTCTCTCCAAAACATGTCAGCATCATTTCATTCTATAAGTCATCACATGCAAAATAGTCTGTTCAATTGTCAAAATAAGTCAAGAACCTAATACCATGAATATCATATATGAATCTCTTGGAACATTTGATAAATTGATTAATTGACAGTCAGGTGAAAATAGAACTTGACTAAGGAAGGAGAAGTTTCACACATCTCAGATGACCAATCAAAGAATATGTTTAGTTACCTGACAGGTGCTGTCCATGATAGTGAATGCTGCCAAACATGTATATATAGAGCTTGACCAGGACTAGTACAATTTGTGAACATGGAGGCACCTGTCCAAGTAAATGAACAAGGGCAACTGCCTGCTCAAGGAAGAGGAAGAAGAAGAGGAGGAGGAGTAAGGGTGCGTGGTGGTAGAATAGGGGGAAGAGGTCGAGGAGCAAGAAGACACCATGCTGTTCCAGATGAAATTCAGGCCACACTTATAGACCATGTTATCAACCAGCGGCTCTGATTTGATCCCTGAAAATGAGAGAGGTCTCGTAGGGCCTCACCTACCGAAGTATGTAATTGTATGGGACAATGTGAATTTCTACCGTGGCCCGCTCATCAGAGCCTGGTTCACTACTCATCCAAGGATGGTCATGGTGTTCCTACCACCTTACTCTCCTTTCCTCAATCCTATTGAGGAGTTTTTCTCCGCTTTGAGGTGGAGAGTGTATGAACATCAGACTCAAAATCAGAGGTCCTTGCTCCATGCAATGGACACTGCGTGTGATGACATTACAGGAGATCAGTGCAGGGGATGGTTGCGACATGCACGCCGTTTTTTCCTTCGTTGCATCGCAAGGGAGAATATACACTGTGATGTGGACAAGAATCTGTGGCCAGACAGACAGCAGCATGTGGATGGCCAGGAGGGTGAGGATGATGACCAGGAGAGGGAGGGTGAGGACAGCGACCAGTGAAGAAATGTTAGTTTTGAATCTCTGGCTTTATTTACAGCACTGTAGGCTACATATAATTTTCCTTGTTTTTTGTGTATATGTTTATATTACAGTATATTGTGCTGTATACATTTTCTTTTAGTAACTCTGATGTATGGAAGTTACTTTATGTGTATGAATAAAAATGGTTACAATTTCCTTGGCAGTATGAGTGCAATGTGTTTGGAGGGTACTCTTACCGTAAAGTCCTTTTTTTCTTTACTTTTTTCAGTTTTAAACACAATTGTATTCTGTTAGCTAGATAAAACAACTAGTACAGTAACCACTGTGAATGAAGGACTGTGCTAAGACTGAGAGGTGGACATAAGGGATATTTCAATGGTCCTCTGCCATAGTGACAAAACATCTAACCATTTTGACTTGCAGTGCTCACACAATGCCAAAGGGACAATGCATTTTGGGGGCACTGACTGTTTATATGAGAAAGAAATTTAGTTTTTACACATGAGTGAACTGTTTTGGGAGAGATATGAGCTTTTGGAGGTGAACCATGGTGTTGTGCTGAATCATCCAGGTTATTTTGGCACCAAGCACCAAGAGTGTTGAGAATGTCCAGTCTGTTTCGAGAAATGAGCCAAAGCAATTGAGAAGGATCTTTTGCCTTTTGGTGGCACTGACTATTTATATGGGAAAGGAATTTAGTAGATCCTTATCTTTAGTAAGATAAGGATCATTTCAAATTATTATTATTATGTTGAGTCAATACAGACAAGTGAAGGTGAGAGCTGTGTGTTGGTCTCTTCATCCTGCTCAGCAGCTATTTCATAGCAGACATCAGATTTGGTTCAGGACCTTTTTTTTTCAACACCTGCAGTTTGCGTCATCGACTTCCTTCACAGAGCTAGCACACACCTGGAGAGGCCATGAAGCACTGTGAGGATAATGTTCTTTGACTTCTCCAGTGATTTTGACACTGTCCAGCCAGTCCAGCCGGTTGAGAAGCTCTCAGTGATGCAGGTGGCATGGACAACTGATTACCTCACAGACAGGCAGCAGTATGTCAGACGTGGTTTTAAGCAACACTCTCAGATGACTCCTCCATTGTTGGAGGAGGAGGACTATAGAGGCCTAGTTGAGAACTTTGTAGGATGATGCGACAGGAAGCACCTACAGCTCAACATCTGGAAAACAAAGGAGCTGGTGGTGGACTTCCCTAACACCTGTTTTCATTAATGAGGAGGGGTCGAGATAGTGGACACCTACAAGTTCCTCAGAGTGAAACTAAACAACAAACTGGACTGGTCAAACACCACTGAGGCCTTCTACAGGAAAGGACAGAGCAGGCTGTTCTTTCTGAGGAGGCTCAGGTCCTTTAATGTGTGTACCAGGCTGCTATGCATGTTCTACCAGCTTGTGGTGGTTAGTGTCACCTTCTCTGCCGCAGTGTGCTGGGGAGGTGGCATCAAGAGCTGTGGTGTAATTAAACTGAATAAGCTGGCGAGGAAATCCAGCTCCATAGTGGGGATGAAAGTGGACGGTGTGGAGGCAGTGACAGAGAGGAGGATGACAGGAACACTAGAAGCTATCATAGACAATACCTCTCATTCCCTTTATGTCGAGCTGAGACAGCTCAGGAGCACTTTCTGCCAGACTCATCCAGCCACGTACTTCATAGCGCTTGGGGAGCTCTTTCATACCATCAGCCATCAGACTGTACCACCCCAACCCAGTCTCACAGCAAAACGTATCACAGCTACATTGGTCGACAGTGCAAAACGTAGCCATCTCACAATTTGGGCTCATACATAGTGAGATGGCTACGTTTTTTCTGCCCTATTCTTTTCTATAGGACTGCGTTCACGTTATGTGACATTCTAGTTTTTGTCTGTTAAAACAAATAAAATGACTGCCATTCATTTAATTCTCAGTGTTAAATGTAATATTTTAAGATAGTTTCTGTATTAAAATGTGTTTTGATAACATTTCTAGCGAGAAATATGCATTTTGTTTTCACAATCTCTGTTCAGTGAATGTATATAATGTGTCGTTTATATATTACCAGGGTTGGGGAGTAATGGATTACATGTAAGGGTTAGGGTTAGGGTTAGTGGCGAGCTCACGTGGAAGAATGTAAAGTGAGACAGATTTCTGATTTCTACAACTCCTGTGTCCCTTAACCGACCACAGGATGTGCTTTCCACACAACACTAAATGACAATGGCGGACATGAAGAGGAGGTGGCCAAAAATGCCTTTTTGGCATGGAAATACAGAGAAGATTTTACCTACACATCTGGTAATTAACCCGGCAACTATGAACTTCTTAAACCTGAGAGCCCCCGCCGGCGGGGGCAGCAGCACCCCCTATAACTTAAAAACTTCTCAGGGCAGTTAAACAAGCATGAATATAGTCATATGACACTGTGACTCGCAGAATAAACCAAGAATACCTTGCTGCATCCAAACAAACTTCCCATTGTAAATTTACAACTACAAATTATGTCTTACCTTCGCTGTTTTTATGGTTAAAAGTTGTGTCTGGTTGCATAATATTCCTTGTAGCAGCTACTCCAATGTCTTTGGATAATTTTGAGTCGATTCAAGCCAGTGTCCATTTATTTACATGGCATGGGAGATGAATTACAGATAGCCTGCCTCGTCGTCCTCAATGCGGTCTTTGTCTCCATCTAGTTTCTACTCTCACGGTCTTTGTCTCTTGAACTGTGCTATTGTGACAGATTTAGCCAACTGCATTACTTTCTAGAGGGTGTGAACTTTCATTAGAGGTATCAATCTTTCATATTGCCCTTTCTGCTGGAGCCCAATTTTTTCTTCATTCATCAATATTTAAGAATGCAACATTTAATTTGAATTTCCCTAATTTCTGAGCTGTGGAAATTAATAAAGGTAAAATAAATTGAAGAATGTTGACTCTTGGATGCCATTTTTCTTTAAATAGTAACAGTTGCAGGACAAAACGTACCACTTTTGTGTTTTGTGTATTTGTATAACTTTTTCTCTGAAGACAGGAATAAGAGCGTTCTCTAAAGCAAATGTTAACTAAAAGATAAGCACATTCAACTAGACGACTTTGAAGTAAGCTAAAAGTAATCCAAAACAGTTTGTTAGTTACAACCTTCCAACCATGTAATTATCCTTCCGCCGCATGAATTCATGCATTATGTTCCTCTGTCTCAGGGTTAAGATCCATTTTCACCTAACAAAAACTTTGGTTTATGAATGAGGGTCAGGGACTATGTTGTTACCACAAATAAACGCGCTGCGGACAAACACACACACACACACACATACACACACTCACACACACACATCAGGTGGTTGTATTTTTTTGGTAGTTGGATAATGTTGGAAGTACAATTATTGTTGATTATTGTTTTTACGAGAGGTTGCATTCATGTTGGTTACCTGCAAAGTAAATAATCACTATATCTATATCAACAATCAACACATTTCCTTTTCAACTGTCTATTAGGTTAGGGTGGGATGTGACCCTAACTCTAATCCTCTCAACTGAGGTTAAGGTGAAGTTAGGGTTTATAACAACTTCTTCAGCAGAGAGCCAGCAACACGGGTCTGAGTATTCATATTTCTCTCTATCATCACGATATAGAAATCGTTACTCAGATTTTTGTTTTTAACATATGACTGTTTTCATTAACAACCATACTTCACAATGTGATTATGCATGTAAAGCCTAACCTTTCCATGCACTGGGTCCACTATATTACAATTTGGTCTGTGTGACATCAATCAGAAATCCCATTATCAATTTATATTGACTTTGTTAACCAAGACAGTTTGTTTAAATGCATTATCATTTAAACAAACTGTCTTCACTTTTCAGCAGTGTGCTGTGAGGACAATTGCCACAGAATGAGACAGCAGAGGTGATTGGAGACGCCTGAGGCTACAGGTACTCATACTGATTAACTTCTGATGAACCCTTTCATGCCTATAATGCATATGTTTCAATTAATGTACAAATAAACAAACATATTGCTGCTTCACTTTCTTACCTACCTGCTAGCATTACCATACTAATAAAATACCTACCTATCTAACTAATTCATCCCACAGCAACAACATTAACAATTATCATTTACATACACAATCTCATTGACACTTGGCCTAACATGTCCTTGGTTACAGTATGTGGATCTAATTTCAAACAACTATCTCACTCAAATTACACTCATAGATTATAAATGCATAAAAAACGCACTAATATTTACTTTTCAGCTGAGTGACCTGTGAATGATCGCCAGTGAAAGAGACAAAAGAAGTCATTGGAGATACCTCCAACTACAGGTACTCAGACTTTCCAATTAATCCTTTCAGACATTTGCCCGTAACCAACATGTGGCCCCTGGTTATGTAAAACTAATTTCAGACAACATTCTGACTTTTAAGGTCAACAATGAATGGCAGCTCAGCAGTGGAAAACAACAGACAAAACCAGAAAGAGGTATCAACACTTCAGAGGAGCTCCACACCAAGTCACACAGGCAGTTCCATTTGATACACCTCACATGCTATGCTTCAACCCTGTTACTCTATGCTTCAACCCTGTTACTCTATGCTTTAACCCTGTTACTCTATGCTTCAACCCTGTTACTCTATGCTTCAACCCTGTTACTCTATGCTTCAACCCTGTTACTCTATGCTTTAACCCTGTTACTCTATGCTTCAACCCTGTTACTCTATGCTTCAACCCTGTTACTCTATGCTTCAACCCTGTTACTCTATGCTTCAACCCTGTTACTCTATGCTTTAACCCTGTTACTCTATGCTTCAACCCTGTTACTCTATGCTTCAACCCTGTTACTCTATGCTTCAACCCTGTTACTCTATGCTTCAACCCTGTTACTCTATGCTTCAACCCTGTTACTCTATGCTTTAACCCTGTTACTCTATGCTTCAACCCTGTTACTCTATGCTTTAACCCTGTTACTCTATGCTTCAACCCTGTTACTCTATGCTTTAACCCTGTTACTCTATGCTTCAACCCTGTTACTCTATGCTTTAACCCTGTTACTCTATGCTTTAACCCTGTTACTCTATGCTTCAACCCTGTTACTCTATGCTTTAACCCTGTTACTCTATGCTTTAACCCTGTTACTCTATGTTTCAACCCGGTTACTCTATGCTTTAACCCTGTTACTCTATGCTTCAACCCTGTTACTCTATGCTTCAACCCTGTTACTCTATGCTTTAACCCTGTTACTCTATGCTTCAACCCTGTTACTCTATGCTTTAACCCTGTTACTCTATGCTTCAACCCTGTTACTCTATGCTTTAACCCTGTTACTCTATGCTTCAACCCTGTTACTCTATGCTTTAACCGTGTTACTCTATGTTTCAACCCAGTTACTCTATGCTTCAACCCTGTTACTCTATGCTTCAACCCTGTTACTCTATGCTTCAACCCTGTTACTCTATGCTTTAACCCTGTTACTCTATGCTTCAACCCTGTTACTCTATGCTTCAACCCTGTTACTCTATGCTTCAACCCTGTTACTCTATGCTTTAACCCTGTTACTCTATGCTTCAACCCTGTTACTCTATGCTTCAACCCTGTTACTCTATGCTTCAACCCTGTTATTCTATGCTTTAACCCTGTTACTCTATGTTTCAACCCTGTTATTCTATGCTTTAACCCTGTTACTTTATGTTTCAACCCAGTTACTCTATGCTTCAACCCTGTTACTCTATGCTTTAACCCTGTTACTCTATGCTTCAACCCTGTTATTCTATGCTTTAACCCTGTTACTCTATGTTTCAACCCTGTTATTCTATGCTTTAACCCTGTTACTTTATGTTTCAACCCAGTTACTCTATGCTTCAACCCTGTTACTCTATGCTTTAACCCTGTTACTCTATGCTTCAACCCTGTTACTCTATGCTTTAACCCTGTTACTCTATGCTTCAACCCTGTTACTCTATGCTTCAACCCTGTTACTCTATGCTTTAACCCTGTTACTCTATGTTTCAACCCTGTTACTCTATGCTTCAACCCTGTTACTCTATGCTTTAACCCTGTTACTCTATGTTTCAACCCTGTTACTCTATGCTTTAACCCTGTTACTCTATGCTTTAACCCTGTTACTCTATGTTTCAACCCTGTTACTCTATGCTTCAACCTTGTTACTCTATGCTTTAACCCTGTTACTCTATGCTTTAACCCTGTTACTCTATGCTTCAACCCTGTTACTCTATGCTTCAACCCTGTTACTCTATGCTTTAACCCTGTTACTCTATGCTTCAACCCTGTTACTCTATGCTTCAACCCTGTTACTCTATGCTTTAACCCTGTTACTCTATGTTTCAACCCTGTTACTCTATGCTTCAACCCTGTTACTCTATGCTTTAACCCTGTTACTCTATGTTTCAACCCTGTTACTCTATGCTTTAACCCTGTTACTCTATGCTTTAACCCTGTTACTCTATGCTTCAACCCTGTTACTCTATGCTTTAACCCTGTTACTCTATGCTTTAACCCTGTTACTCTATGCTTCAACCCTGTTACTCTATGCTTCAACCCTGTTACTCTATGCTTTAACCCTGTTACTCTATGCTTTAACCCTGTTACTCTATGCTTCAACCCTGTTACTCTATGCTTCAACCCTGTTACTCTATGCTTCAACCCTGTTACCGTGTAGGCATAATTGTCATCAAAATCATCTTAAATTATTTTCTCAGCGCACAATGGTTTAATCTATTGTCCTTTTAATAGTTTTAATAGTTATATGAATTATGTATTTGAGCAAACACATAAAAATAAATAATGTAATTAAAATAAAAACTTGACAACTGAAAAATTGGGCAAGATAGATTTCAAAAGTTCCTTAAATTAACATAAGTCAAGTCTTACCTGAAATTAAATGAGTATTCAATCTGAATGTAACTTTCTTTATGTAATGGAAAGTATGTATTAAACAATATTTTAAAATATATGTTTTTCAGGTATCTGAGTAATAGGGTTGCGCCAAACACAGCACACAACAAATAAAACATCTAATAAAAAGTGCACCTTTGATGTCTGAGCTGGGCGAATCATATTATTTGATGGTTTACTACCTGTTTTTCATGAAGACATAACAGAAAATGGTCAATTTTTCACTAATATTGATGCCTAAATTGTCCTTCAATTCTGGAATGACCCATGAGACACACACTCCACAGTGTGTCCACATGTGTGTGCATTAAATCTCTATATCTTTGCACTGGTCACTTTCATATATTTAACATACATACATACAAAAAATATCCAGGGTTGTGTAAATAGTTGATGTATAACTGAGAATGGGTCTAACCCTAACCCTAAATCAAGCACTCCAGGCCTTCTTTATAGCATGTAGTGCTGCGCTAGATTGTCATCAGTATTGTAATCTCATTTTGGTCCCTAGTTCCACTAAAAAATAAAAAACAAACAAACAAATAAACAAAAAGCTTCATTTTATCAACTGGTCCTTCAAAGTGCTTTTGGAAACAAAGCCTGGGATGGTTTAGGTTCATGAAATGTGAAAATCAAAACTTTGTCATAGAGCTAAACCAAACACATTACAGGTCTCAGCTTGGAGAGTAACATCTGTCAGTATGAAGACTCTATATGGCTCCTGCTTTAAAATAATAACCTTTAAACCTTAAACTTGGTGCTTATAGAAAGCTTAAAGTAGGATTGTAAATTAAGGTTTTAAAACAATATTTCTACTGAATATATAAAATATCTGGTACAGCCAAACTACTGTAGTAATTACACTGTATCTAGATGATCTAAAAGAAAAAAACATAGAAGTTGCTTTATTTCTGCTATTTTCACTAATATCCTAGAAATGGCAAGTAGGGTTGTAAAATAGGGTTATGAAATGATATTTCTACTGAATATATCAATTATATGGTACAGTCGAACTAGTAATCACTATTGATGTTGATGATATTATGATATGGACAGTAATTCAAGGGATGGTTCACTAAGTTTATACTTCATTCGCCCCTGGGCGTCGGTCAGGACACAATGATGAGAGTTTATTGCAGTTAGGGAAACTTTACTGATGGTGCAGGACATTCACAGTACAGGGTAGGTATATTGCTATAGTAGTTTGTTTGTATGTGTGGTTTCTGCAATTATACAAACAGACAACAACATTGGTGTTAATATTACACTGCACTATTACTAGTATAATAAATACATTATACAAACATTCCCACCAGTATATTAACTTTCCTCTACACATTCCTACAATATGCAGTTTTCCTCTAAACTGCACCATATATCTATAATACCCCAAATAATAACCTATGAAGTCATATACAACGCTCAACAAGCTTAATTAAACATCAAAGGCAGACCGCATTGGCTACAGAGCCGCAAAATATAGCTGCATCCACGATCACTACACGACTAAACTGACCACAAATCTCCCGTTATTGACTAATATTGTTAATAGAAATAATAACCTGAACATTATCTATCGGAATAACACATATATACCATAGGCACGTTATGAATGATATTGATATTACAAAGTTGAACAACTTCTAGTGCAATTAGTGGCAGTAAACCAAATTAACAGCTAGGCTAACAATAGCAGCCGTCATATCAACAACATTGCAAATGAATAAACAGCCTAAATAATACACTCACCCTTGTCATAGACGCACACGAACAAACAACACTGCATCATAAATAATCACAACTTCTCCAACAACGTGAGCAATGTCCACTTTTCATAATAACATGAAGAAGAATGATGCGTCAGAGTATATTCGTTCCAAAGAAAGGTGACAAAGTCTTTGATGCACTACTGTGGGGTGGCGGTGCCAGTGGTGTCGACCTCCTCACCGGTCGGGACAGCTGGCAGGATGACCAGCCTAGCTACTGGTCTGGTGTAATCTCGATCTCTAATCCTCACATCTGCTGATCTGACATGGCCATCAACACTGAGGTGAACCTTCTTGACATGTCCAATGGGCCACAGAGCTCGTGGAAGTTGAGGATCCACCAACATCACAACAGAGCCCTCTACCAGATTGGCTGGTGTAGAGTGCCACTTATGACGGGTCTGCAGGCTGGGAAGATAGTTCCGCAGGAAGCTGGACCAAAAGTGATCTGCCAGGACTTGTGAATGCTTCCAGCGCCGACGGCTCAGTAGTTCAGTCTCCGGATAGACAATCTGGGGTAAGGATCCATCTGGCTGCCCCATCAACAAAACATTGGGTGTCACCGGATCGAGGTCGGTGAGGCTGTATGAGACGTAGCCCAATGGCTTGGAATTCAGTATCTCTTCCACTTGACGACTGACTTGAGGCAAGTACTGTAGTTCTTCCTCCCAGTCATTCCAGGCTTCTAAGAAATCTTGGGGGAGGAGAGGATCGTCCCAGTCTCTTTGTTTCTCCCAGAGGCGTCTGACCAGCATCTTGGCACAGGTGGTGTAGGGTAGGATAAACCCTAAGGGATCGTACTGACTGGCTAAGACCCTGTATAGTTGGAGCACTGTACACTATGGGTCGATGTTTGTAGCCTATAGTGTCGGTTTGCCAGTGCCAGCTGAGTCCCAGGGTGGATTCTGGGGAGTCTGCTCTGTCTTGTGTGAGCCAGAGTTCAAGGCTGTCGGACCGAGCCTCCTTTGGAAGGTGTTCGACAACGCTCGGCATTACTGGCCCACTGACGTAGGTCAAAACCTCCAGATGCAAGGAGCTCGCGAAGCACGTCTACTCTCTCTCTGGCGATCTCAGGAGTAGGCAGGCTGCAAAGCGTTAGGAGGTTATCTACATAAAAGCACTTCTCGATAGATAACCTCAGGTAATCTCCTGGCTGGCTATGGTCGGCGACATGACGCTGCATGGCAAATGTGGCGCAGCACGGGCTGCAGGTAGTGCCAAATGGCAGAACCTGCCACTCAAACACTGCTAGAGGTTCATCTCTGGTCAAGTCACGCCACACGAAGCGTAGGAGGGAGCGATCTTCAGGGAGGAGGCGAACTTGATGAAACATGGCCTTTATGTCGGCACTTACAGCAACGGTATTCTCCCTGAATCGCAGCAGCACACCTAGCAGTGATGCTCCAAGGGTGGGTCCAGGTAACAGTGACTCATTCAGGTTCTGGCCTCTGTACTGATGGGAGCAATTGAAAACAATTCGGTTTTTGTTGTTATGCCTCACCATATGGTGAGGCAAGGCAAGGCAAGGCAGTTTTATTTATATAGCGCATTTCATACACAATGGCAACTCAATGTGCTTTATATAAAACAGAAAAACATGTAATTTGAGAAACATTAAAATATACAATTAACCCCCCCACTCCATAATAAAAACAAAGTACAGAAAAATAGAAAGACATAAATAAAATGCTAGAATAGAGCATTAAATATAAGATTGCAGTATAAAATAATAATTAGCTTTAAAATCATTAAAAGGACATAGAGTGCAAATGAAAGATTAAGTGCTTTAAAAGAGCTCAATCATAAGCACAGGAGAAGAGAAATGTTTTTAACCTGGATTTAAAAGTGTTTACTGTTGGGGCTGATTTCAGTTCTGCTGGTAGTTTGTTCCAGTTGTGTGCAGCATAACAGCTAAAAGCTGCTTCACCATGTTTAGTTTGAACTCTGGGCTCAACTATCTGACCTGAGTCAGTAGATCTCAGAGCTCTACTGGGTTTATATTCTACTAACATGTCATTCATGTATTCTGGACCTAAACCATTCAGTGATTTGTAGACCAGTAGCAGAACTTTAAAATCTATTCTATAGCTGACTGGGAGCCAGTGTAAAGACTTGAGAACTGGAGTAATGTGCTCTGATCTCTTTGTTCTGGTCAAAACTCGAGCTGCAGCGTTCTGAATGAGCTGCAGCTGTTTAATGCTTTTTTGTGGGAGTCCAGTCAGAAGACCGTTACAGTAGTCGAGTCTACTTGAGATGAAAGCATGAATCAACTTCTCCTGGTCTGTTTGAGACATAAAACCCTTCAATCTGGATATGTTCTTAAGCTGATAGAAGGCTGTTTTGGTGATTGATTTGATGTGACTGCTGAAAGTCAGATCTTAGTCTATCAGCACGCCAAGGTTTCGGACTTGGTCCCCAGTTTTTAGAGAGAGTGACTCGAGATGTTTACTGACAGCAATCCTCTTCTCTTTATTGCCAAAAACAATGACCTCAGTTTTGTCCTGATTTAATTGAAGGAAATTTTGGTTCATCCAATTAGTGACTTGCTCTAAACAGTGACACAATGACTGTATTGGACTGTAGTCATCTGGGGACAGTGCTAGGTATATATGTGTGTCATCTGCATAACTGTGATAGTCTACATTAGAGTTCTGCAGAATTTGACCCAAGGGCAGCATATATAGACTGAACAGAAGGCGTCCAAGAACTGACCCCTGAGGAACTCCACATGTCATAGCCACTCGATCAGATTCATAACTTCCAATGGTCACAAAATAACTCCACTATTCTAAGTAGGACCTGAACCAGTCTAGGACTGTTCCGCTGACTCCTGCCCAAGTGAGGTATATAACACACCTCTCCTTCCTGGTTAACCTCCTCAGGGCTCAGTTTTGTGACAGAACCTGCATCCACCAACTTCTGTATCTCTGTGCTGTATGCTTTGGCACGCTCTGGATCTTTAGCCAGTCGCCGTTCTGTGCTCCACAGATTCGGCATGACAGCTTCTTTGGGGGCCCGTAGGAGAGGCATATCTGTTTTGCGAAGAAGGGGTGTGGCATAGCGCAGAACTCCAGCCACCTCCACTCGTGTGGTCTTCTCTTCTAGCAGGGCTATGGCTACCTGATCTTGCCTCGACCTGGTTACCTGGTTACTACCTTCTCACACCTAAATGGGAGAGTGTCTATTTGCCAGAGCCTTTCAACATGCTGACAGAGTTCTGCAGCTTGAGGGGTGACCGATGTCAACACTGCTGTGGTTGTAGAGGCTGCTGGATGAACCTCGCCGGGCCCTGCAGGGTCCAGCCCAGTCTGGTCCGTACAGCAGCGGGCCCGCCTGGAGTGCCTAGTCGGACTGGCTCGATGGAAGTGATTACGTGTGGGTGGTCGGAGCTGATGAGTATCAGGGGTTTGGCGTTTTCAAAGGGATTGATCGGCAGGCCTACTAGGTGGGTGTACTTCTTCTGGAGGCAGCTCATCAGGTAAGAGTATGCTGCTAGCCCAAGGCAAGCAGAGGTGAAGGCCCTTGAGACTAGGAAGCTGGTCTTTGGTTCATCCACAGGGGAGATGTGGAAGGAGACAGAAGAGCCTCAGATGGTCTGGACTTCCTGTTTGATCGTTCTCAGGGGCAGGTCTTCACGCTTGCCTTGGAGGCCAGGTCATCGAGGATGGTGTAGGTGTTTAGGATGCGACCACCATGATGGAGCAGCACTCTGACGACCTTCAGGAGGACGCGGTTGTCTTCTGGTGGTCGATCAACATAAAGAACCTCAGTGGTGGAGTTTACCAAGCAGCTCTCCTCTTTGACCGATACTAGTTTTGGTGGTCTGTCGTTGACTTCATGTAGAACTTGTAGATGTTTCCCTTGGCACAGGCCACAGGGCTTCTTTAAGGTACATTAGGCTGCCTGATGAGGCCTCGCAGAGCGCCAGCACCTCTTATTGGTCTGTATCCACTCTGTTAATTGTTCTTTGGATAGCTTTGTAACTGCTGAACACTGGCTGAGAAAGTGTTCCTCATTCTCGCAGAAAGGGCAGTAGGGCTTGGCTCTCCCCTTCTGTCCTTTGGAGCCTCCCAATTGTGCAATACTCCCTTTAATGTCCTTAGATCCATGAAGGACATTAACAGACCGTCTTCCCTGACGACCCTCTGGCCTGTATACATTCTTCTCTGTATCCCCCTTTGATAATGACTGCCCGTCAAAATCCATACACCAGAATTCGTACTGTACTGGGCGAGATCGAGCAGGGTGGGGACAGTTCCTGACTCCTTGAAGATAGATCGACGGAAGTCTGCCCGTTGCTGTGGGGGTAGCTTATGTAGCAGTCTCACTACATGCGACCCACAGCGAAGTTCTACATCACCTTCAGTACCCAAGATCCTCAGTAGGCCAACCAGTGACTGTACATGGAGGGCAAACCGTTCGAAGGATGCTGTGTCACCACGGCGAACATCAGGTGATTCCAGGACACTAGCTATTTAATTGAGGGCTATCTGATGTGGCTGGCCGTATTTCTCGTTGAGGGCTGACATAGTGTCCGTATAGGCGTGGGGGAATTGAGGAAGGAATCTGCTACCAATTTTGCCTCTTCGAACTTCAGGTGGTCTACTAGAACCTGGTACTTGAATAATTCAGTCACTCCTAGAGGTAAGAGATTCTCCAGAGCTATTTTCAAGCGTGCAAACTCACATAGGTCATGGTGGCTGAGGTTGGGGATAGTAGGTTGTGGCCCCCTGTAGAGCTGTTCGGTCATAGGTACTGGTGGCTGCGCAGGCTGATAGAGGCTCGGATGTGGCTGAGGTGTATAGACTGCTGCATAGGATGGGGCCCTAAGGGGTAGAGGCTGTGAGTACGTAGACTGGTGGGGTTCCATAAGCAGCTGAGGTGCGTAGGTCGCTGCGTAGGGCGTAGCCTTAGGGGGTGAAGGCTGCACGGCAGGCTTGTACTGGCTTCGAGGCTGCTGAGTCGTGTAGGCGGCTGCATAGGACGTAGGCCTGAGGGGTGGAGGCTGTAATGCAGGCTGGTACTGTTTCAGAGGCTGCTGAGGCGTGTAGCCTGCCGTATCAGTCGAAGCCCTCGGCGGTGGAGGGTACTGAGGGGGATGGCTGTCCACCCGGACTGGGGACTGTTTACGGTGGCCAGCTGTCGTAGCCTGGTTCTTAATCAGCTGCAACTCTGCCATCAGCTGATCTAAACGCTCAATCTTGTTGGTTGATCTGATGGCTCTTCTTGGCATTCTGTATCTGGCCATGGCAGGGAGTCAGGCCAGTCTTCTTGTTCTTCTGTGCCATTGTGGACAGACTGGGAGTTGCAGTGGTTGACTGGAGGGGATGTAGCTTGTTGGAGGCTAACTACCATGTTGGTTAGCTTTCTCATTTCATTGATCCTTTTCTTACAAACACAAGAGATGCCATCAAAACTAGACAGCCAGAAGGAGCTCAACCTTGAGCACGACCAAAACATCTGGCTGAGGGTGGCTTCGGTCTGGTGACATCTTTCACATCTTGGATCTATATTTGGATATAGTTTAGCTAGTCTGCTCCGGGAGAGGTGAAGTCTGTGAAGTATTTTGAACTGAATCAGACCATGTCTGATACAAATGGAGGATGCGTTCACTCTGCTCATTGCCAATTGCCAGGTCACATCTGGTATCTGCAGGTTAAGATCTTCCTCCCATTTGGTCTTTACATGGTGAAGAGAAGGAGCAGCTACATTTTAGATTGTGTCATGTACAAATGAAACAAAGCCTTTTGTTTGTGGAATCTTGTTAACACAATCATGAATCCAATCTTCCTCTATGGCTACTAAGGAAGGTGAAAAGCATGTCAATGTAATTTCAAATCTGCAGATATCTGAAGAAATTAGTGTTGGAGTGTCGAAATGCACCTTTAGATAGTCAAATGAAATAAGAAGGCCATCTTTAAAGAAATCCCTTACACATATGAGACCTCTACTTTTCCACAGCTTAAACGCTGGATCTATGAGAGGTTTGGTAACGCTAAACCTTCATTTTCCCTCGACCGCTCCAGAAAAGCCTGCCTAATTCGTGGCACAGTTCTGTTCCATATAAAGGTGGATATGTATTTAGTCATTTCAGTAAAGAATGCTTTAGGAATGAATGTGGGGGAAAAGAAATTAGAATGATGGCACTATAGCCATTTTAATGGAGTTAAAAAGTGTGGGAAAAGGAGCCTCCTATGGACCAATCTTTTGTCCGGAACAAGGTCAAATAATAATAATAAACACAACTGATGGACATGACATGCAGGTAACCTCCCAGGATTGAACCAGGTACACTGACACAACTTGGCTCATGTCTTTGAGACCCAATAGATTTGATACAACAGAACAACACTTTGATCTGATCTTTGTAAGGCATTGAAGTACACACAACAGCAGGAAAGATTGAATATTTATGGCAACAAAAAGGAAGAGTTAGTTAATGGAAACAATAGGAGAAGTTGATGAATCAATAGATCACATTGGTTTATAGTAAAACATATCCATACTAACATCTGTAAAAGAAGGGTTGTTAAAGTTGTGTGACTCCCTTGACCTGAGCCACAGTTTTTGTTCACATGAAGTCAGACACTTAATCATCACAAAAAAACTTTTAGTCAGGAATGCACACTCTCGAGTCTGACTGATGTAAATGCTTTAGGACATGAAAGCAGTTTGGTGATCAAGTTAAGAAATAACAGCATCACTCTCTACACTGCTTGTGAAACCTGTACCTTGGAGGAAGAGGAAGCAACATCTCTACTATATCATCTTTTCACTTCCTGTTATTTGGTGTGGTGAATGTTTTTCTGTCAAATACAACTGTGAGAAAGCTGACTTCCTGTTCAGATATTTTGCCTGGTTATGGTGTGTATGTCAAAGAGGAGCATCACTCCTCTCTGACATACAGCTCAGTGTATTTGATCAGTAATCTGGTCTATAAGAGTTACTTTCCAGACATTTCAGATATCAGATTTTAGAGATGTACATTTCAATGTTACACTCTTTTTAATGCCTAAGTCCCTCTTTTTGTTACTATACTTCCACCACAGCTCAACAGGGAAACACAAAGCATTTGATGCTAAAAAGACTGTAAATGTGGCAGATTTCCACTTGATATGACTAAATTTAAAGAAAATAGACAGCTATGGACCAACTGAAGTGAAAAAATAACACCATTTGACTAAACTACATTAGCATGACTCTATTATCATACAAACTACAAACTACTATAATATTCTATTCTATTCTACTATAATGAAAAACAGAAAAAAACATGAATATGTCTTAACATGGACCTATAATAGCATACAGCTGAAGAATAAAAAGAATAAAACAGAAGCAACATACCAAGGCAAAAAGCAAGCCTTCTCTTTACTGCCCTCTTCTGTCTGATGGTCTGAGTAAAAACCACTGGTACAACTATTAATCATGTGACATGCTTAAAATTGGGGTTGCTCAGTAACAAAGCAAATAGATGTGTAAATCATGTCTGTGTTAATTGTTCTGGTTCAGTGTGAGGTGTGTAGCCTCAACAGACTGCTGTTGGTATTCTGGCATGAGCAGAGGTTACATGAGAACACCTGAAGAATGAGCATGATTTATTCAAATCAGTCTCACAGAAGGCTAAATGACAGAAGCATCATTCATGCTATTTGCCGCGCCACCATGTTGGCTGCTGTGTAAACTCCTTGCACTGATTCTGTCATCTTGTTTACAAGGGGCCTGCAGTATACTTCAAAAAAAAACAAAAAAAACGATGTAGCTTCTTGTTTTTTTAGGATACTGGATCATTTAGGGTGAGTTACAACTCAGATACCTATTTTCCTAACAATAAAATGAGCTCAGAATGTTTTGGGTTTCATATACACACAAGAAACCAGATTATCCAGATCTGCAATATCCTGATGTGAGTTTAGAGGCTTTTTTTTAACAAGATCTACATTATAAGCTGGACATGCAGAGATTTGGGAGTCAACTAGACATGAGACTGTTTTCAGCAGAAAAATGACAGCTAAAACAATGCTGATAGATACCTCTGGAATCACAGCGCCCCCCTGGTTCAACTCTGGTAACGGACCGCTTTGCTGCATGTCATTCCCCGTTCTCTGTGTTTCCTGTTGGCCTCTATGCCATGACACTTTAATGCCCAAAAATAAATCTTTAAAAAAAAGAAATATGAATTGTTGTAGTCGTAAAGAAGGTTACATTTTGCCTGTGTTAAATATTATTAAGATATATTTTAGTATTCAAACTTGATATGAATATGTTTCTTATAACTTACTATTACTAAATTGCATTTGTTCCTTGTATTCCTTATATTCATGGACCACCCTACCTTTTGCTATTTGGGGCACAAGTAATGTGAGTTTTCAGTAAAATGTCAGGAAGCCATAGTTGAGATAGTCTTTCAACCACTATTCACGCCACATATAACAAATCATGGGTTAATAATATTAACATAAATGTATTATTTCCTGTGTTTTAAAGTCCCTCAACACAAAGTATTTAATACTAAATCATTGGATTACCACATACCTAATGGTATGCCATTAACACATTACTATATACACAGGCTTTGTAACCTGTAAATGTGCAGTCAGGAACAGGCTGAACAAGGGATTTTTCCACCCATACAGATTAGCCAAATAAATATGCAGGAAACCGCCTCCTGTGTTTTTCACACCAAGCAAAAGCCTTGCCATCTGTGTCTTCCTCCCATGTATCACCATCATTCCATCATTCTCCATAAGACTACAATTTTCTGAAATGAAACAGACCTTTAAAATATCATAAGAACTTTATTCATATACGTTATACAGTGATTGTGTACATAACTCCTATTTACACATGCAATACACATTCATTAATACATTCTGATAAACAACGTCTGCCTCACTACAAAGCTGTTATCAACAATATATACAGCTCTTTACTGACCAATTTAAAGTGAGCAAAACAATTTGGCTTAAAAGATAAAATGACAAATATTAAAAAGTGTTTGGCTAGTGGTGATCTCCTACTGTGTCAGCCTTAACACTGGCTGTTCAGATTGTAACCACACCATAAAACAAATGTTTCATTCAAAGCCCTGTTCACAGTGACGTTTCTAATCCTGCCGTATCTGTAACCTATTGGACCTGTAATAGTTCACCAAACAGATACTATTAAATGATCATATGTTAATAGTATCTATGCATTTAGTCTCCTTTACTTGCCTTTTCCTTTTGTATTGCTTTCTTTTTCTGCAAATGGATGCTGCAGTGGAAATTAATGATACGATTTCAATATGAAAACAATCTTCTATTATGCTATGTTGTGCTTAAGTCATCCTGGTGTTTTGGTGACAGCACTAAGGGTATGAATGAGTAAGGAATTTGACTCGTTGGGCTTTATAGCTAGCCAAACCCCTTTTTCTAGCCTCTGTTCCATTAACATCTGTGGGACAGTGGGTTTTTCTGTCTACTGTATCTACTCTGTGTATATACTGTATGGTAAGAGACAGTACATTGACTTGTGTATCAACCACTGGCAGCTACACTGTAGAACAAGTGCTTTATCTGTTTGTGCTTTCAAACAAACTGGACTCAGAGGATTAATCATCCTCCTCATGTTGTTTTAATGAAGATGACTAACGAAGACTCACATAATACTCAACTGATATCTTCTACATTATGTAAAATGTTGTCTACATCACATCCAGGGCATACTGGATAATTTCCTGTGAACCCCTTTTGCATATGTATGTAATTTGAATAAGATTGTGGTCAACTACCACTCAATAAAGAGGTTATTGTAGAAAGCAAATACCTTTAAAAACAGCAATTGCATAGATAAAATGAAAATGGGTTTTGATCTGAGAATCTTAAGGATTATGACTTTAAATTGCAGAGGTGTACAATGAACAGATGATAGTGGAACAGCATATAGTAGCTAGGAATACGCTGGTGTGAAGTGTCCTTTTTATCTGAAAGAACTAATAAAAGTATTAGGTTTTGATGATTTTTGCATAATGTATGTTTGCTGCATACAGGTCACTCTGGTAACAATAGGAGGTGTGGCTGACATGCGGATTCATATGGTACAGAGAGAAACACTGTGTTCTGAGGGTGTGAGTAGGTTAGTGTCACAGCCATCCACCCATCTGCAACTTGCTGTTTGTTTATATGGAACACAGCTGCTTCCCACCAGCAGAAGCAGCAGCTTAACTCCAATACCAATTAATGTATAAACAGTCAACACCTGTGCCTTAAAGATATTCCCTTCTAGTATAAGCTCCAGAGGGCATAAAGAGAGAGATTGGAAGACTTAAATGAAGGGTGAGTGACGTTGACAGACATACAATAAACAATGGATTGCAGCAGCTGGAGTCAAACAACTGAAACATTATATAGACTCAAACAGTCCTAAGCCTAACCCTAACCCATTCATGCCAAACTGGCTGACAGACTGTTGTAAGTAGCCAAAAATGGTGTACAGTACTGATAAATAAGGTCCCGAAATATGTGTGTACATAATCACCATGCACAGCTTGAGGCTCAGACCATACAACCCCCTCCTGCATTGCCCTGCTGTCAGCATTCAGCAACCCCCTGCACTGAACATAGGCAGTTTGGGGGTATTTATTCCCTTTGGCTCAATCCTCTATACAGAGCTGTGATTCTGCACATTGCCTACATTGCACAACAGCTACCTTCTTTTCCTCATGCTGGTCTCCATGTGGCCCAGCTCTTCGTAGGACTGGTAGAAGATTTCTAGCTCGTGGCAGCCCCAGCCCCTCCAGACACACAGGCACCACTCCATGTTTTTCTTATGAAAGCCACATACAACTGTGTCCTTTGCCACTAAAACAGCTTCTTCCAGGATCCTGAGAGAAATAGACAGAAGAGGGAAGAGTGAGGAGGTGATCGATCCATGGGAGAGATCGATTTGTGGAGGAAAAAGAGGGATACAGTGCACAGAAGGAGCTATAGTTGGAGGCACATCACTGTTCACAAAAATGAGCTCAGCGTAGAAGCTAGTAGGCAGTTCTAGGAACTGATCCCCTGGAAAGTCAGAGAATACTGAATGTACTGTAGGCACAAAACTTTCTATTTGTACAAGTGCTGGTAAAAAACTATATTCCAGCACTCTTCTGCCAGCAGTCCAAATCCCTCACCTAGACAGAAAAAATGTAAAATTCATCAAAGAACCATCTTAAAAGCAATCAACTTTTAAAGTCTAATTTACTAATTTATGAAGGCTGTGACACAAAGCATTTTTGGAAGAAGGAGGGCTTCTGGTGACCCCGTATCCTGAGCTCAACCAACCAGTTATCATTCAGAACAACCCTGAATTATCTTCTTCCATTGTTGTTTCATCGTCCTCAGGTGTATCATTATCCTGTCCTGATGATAGTTTGTGTTCTGTGATATACGATCTCATGATTACAAGAACAGAAGCTTTGCTCTGTGAAGTCACAAACAGTCAAGCCCATATGTGAGCTAACAGTCACATGAAATAATCACATTAAAAGTCTAAAGATGAAATTTGTAACAAACTGAAACTGTTGGATCAGTGCAGTTGAAGAACAACACAGCAGCAGCTATGCCATATAATTAAAGTCCTACAGGCCTGATGACCCCTCCCTGGACATGAACCATGACCTCCAAAACGTTACCTATGTTACAGGTGCACTATGTAATAACTGCTTATTAAAGAGCCTGCTCTGGGTGGCCCTTTTATTGCATTTGTGTAAGTTTACAGAGGAGTCCTTTCTGCAGGACGTTGGGTCCTTTACAAAATAATTACAGGCTAAATGAATCTGGCTAAACTTAATTGAAGCTGTAATTAATATGTTGCTCTTTGGCTTTTCCTCCTTAAGTGCTGAATGCTTTCAAGCATGACTGAGAATTAACTCTATCCAGGTGGAAGAAAACCCAGTTTAGAATGGAATGTGAAGAGGCATGACACTATGGACATCCATCGAAAATCAGAAAATAAGCTCACCCCAAAGAGGAACATCCAGGTGGGCTGAGGACAGCGATGACACGTCCCCTCAGCTTATCAGCGTGCAGTTGCATTTCAATGATCATCACATCTCCTCCACGTCTGCCAACCAACAACACACACAGATATACACAATGCCTGTGAATTCATCTAATATTTGAGAAACAGTGTACTAACATGCTTGAAAAGGTGGCACCAGCTCATTGGGAATTCAAAATTTGCCTGGTTAAAATATGTGTCACTAAATAACACATTAGCGGTGCGCAGGTGGTCGAGTGGTTGGGGCACATATACGCAGCCGACCCCAGTTCGAATTCCGGTCAGAGGTCCTTTGCTGCATGTCACACCCCCCTCTCTCTCCCATGTTTCCTGTCGGTCTACTGATAAATAAAGGCTTCTATGCTAACAAAATCTTTTAATGTGTAAAAATTACACATTAGCACAAACTAGTTTATACATAGAGAATAGTTACTAAATATTTACAGTGACCTGCTACTAACTGAAATTGTTGTGTAGCTGATTCAACCAAAGATCAAGACTAGCCAATATACTGCAAGTCCCATTTAGAGTGAACATAGTATAACATATAAGGTAATATGGAATATGGTCAACATTTCTGACACTTGATGAAAATTTTGTGAATTCATGTTGTAATGAGTTATATTGCAGGCTTCTCTTTCAGTACTATTAAAAAAGATTTCACAAAATAACATAATTATATAAATCAATTAATTTTAAGTAAATACCATTATACCAATAAGGTTTCTACATTGCATAATTAAATATGTACCTGTCACTCTGAACTACATGATTACAACTAACACTGAAAAACACAGATATCTCAGTGTGTGCATATATATCTAAAGGACTGTCAGCTTGGACCCCTTTTGATTGACGGTGCTACAGATATTTCCTAGCACTGATATAAGGTTTTAATGCTGCAACCTGATTTAGTAAAAGTTTCACAGCACATATAATGCAGTGTTGTATCGTCAGCCTCATAGCATAATTGCCTAAGTCATTTTTTGGCCAAATTGTGATATCTGCCTAACTTTACTCTCCTACCACTGCTGCATCATCCCGTATGTCTGCCTATGTCCTTGGCCAATCACAACACTTATTATAAGCCAAAAACACTAAGTCATCTCTTTGACTTAGGCAGTTATGATACAATGCAAAATGGCAGAAAGAATGAGCTGTTCCTGTTTAATGGTGAAACATCAAAATTCCTCACATCACCATGAAGCAACCGGATCCCTTACTTACCACAATTCTCTCTCTCTCTCTCTCTCTCTCTCTCTCTCTCTCTCTCTCTCTCTCTCTCTCTCTCTCTCTCTCTCTCTCTCTCTCTCTCTCTCTCTCTCTCTCTCTCTCTCTCTCTCTCTCTCTCTCTCTCTCTCTCTCTCTCTCTCTCTCTCTCTCTCTCTCTCCTCTCTCTCTCTCTCTCTCTCTCTCTCTCTCTCTGTCTCTCTCTCTCTCTCTCTCACATTCATGTACAATTAACGCTTGCTCATGTGGAATATTGGATTTAAAAATGTAATTAAAACTATTTTGGAACACTTGAATTTGACAAAATGTATAAAGTAAATTTTGTCCCTTTACTATAGCACATTAGGATGGATTTAGAGAGATGGAATGCAGTTCCTATTTCTAAAAAATTTCTAAATTTTTTCCTAAAATTAATATTTTCCAATCCAGATGATCCAGATTGTTTTCCCACTTAAAACTATAAAAACCTAAATAGCTGGTTCAGCTCCTTCGTGTGGGCTAAAAGAAAACCCAGAATCAAGCTAACAACACTATGTCTCCATCATCAGAGGGGGGACTTGACCTTCCTGACATACAGAAATACTGTAGGATAACTACTGGATTACTTAACTTCAGTAATCTTTAAAAGTAAGAGACTAAGAACAGAAGTCGTCGAACAGCCAACTGGGATCACAGCAAAACACTGCAGACACCAATGAAACGATGACAACGAAACAGCAAAACAGCCCCGACCCACGCCCCTTCAGACTTTTTATACTACTGTCAACTAAGCACACACCTCCATTTCATTATTGACTGGTGGGATAGAGAGCCTGCCTCATTATGGCTAGACATAGAAAGCTCAATGTCCAAACTACACCTTGCTAAATTGTTATTTATCAGAAAGCCAAAATCTTTAATAAGGATATGTCAGAATCCTATTACAGTTTGAAGTGTCAGGGCTTTGCATATGGTTAGAAGATTAGAGGGTAGAAGTCAGTTCACTTCCATGTTTACACCTATATGTGACTCTGATTTTGTGCCAGGAACAATAGATCGAGGTTTTAAGGCCTGGGCTGGTAATGGGCTCTCCAGGTTATGTGACCTGATGGATGATGGGTCAGGAAATTAATAGGATTCTATCTCATGTCAAATGGCCTCATTACTAACAAATATGAAGGGAAAATGTACAAAATGTTAACAATTTGGCCCACTCAATGGCATAATGTTGTAATTCAATATGTATCTCTTGACTATATGACATGTATGTTACATGATAAGGATGACTTCTTTCATAGTATATGGGAGCCCTTTATGACATACACTGGACTGAATAGAGACATTTTTATACATAATAATGGTGGAGTTGATACACCACAAAGAAAAGCCACTTTCCCTGGCACAGTGTAGCTAGCATAGACCTATATGAGGGAGTTCAGGTACATGGGCTTTTTTAGATGCTGTTTATAAGCGAATGTCAGGATTTTGAATTTGATGCGTGCAGCAACTGAGAGTCAGTGGTGGGATATGAACAGTGGGGGGGGCATAAACTGTTTTGGGTTGGATGAAGACCAGTTATGCCACCACATTCAGGATCATAGCATAGGTTTAAAATGTATATACAGGGAGGCATGCCAGTAAGGAGTTCCAGTCAATGGGCCAGATGCAAGAACCACTCATACGCACAGATTCATTCTTAAACCATGCATACGATTGATTTACGAGGATTTGCCGCATTCACCAATTTTCTCGTATTTTGGATTTTGTCTTAGGTACAAACAAAATTTAGGAGTGGTGCAGACCTGTCGTACCTGTCATGCACAACCAACATGCACTCCTCCAAAGCAATAAATAAAACATGACTGTTATATACTGTCTAGTGGCAGTGTGCCAACAATATCATGCCTTTTGGGGGAACTTAAATCTTTCCGGGGCGGTGGGGGGGGGCAAGATATGATAATCACTCAATGAACACATAACACCTCCACACGGGTATCAAGACCAAACAACACTGTATGATACAATACAGCCAAGCACGATACGGTAGCTATACTGTGATGTAACCTACTGTACTTTATCAGCACAAACACACAGAGAGGTCGAGCTGTTGAACTATTACCCTCATCTCCAACTTCTTCTGCTGGCTTGACAGCTGACAGTTGTCCAGCAGCAGGTGGAACATCAGTAGTTGAGCTTCAGAATCAACTGTCTTGGATTTTCTTTTTAACATCACTGTATGCTGACTGCCACTTAACAGAGAAATGAATAATGTCGATCTGCAGGCTGAGCGTATATTATATTGTCAGTATTTTAGAGACCCTGAGTAATGGGTGTGAACTGCAGGGGGTGTAGGCAATGAGCAAGTGTATACTTTGTCCCGTTCATTAAATTGCACTTCTGAGTCCACAATCATGATGACATTACTCTGTTTGTAAAATTATTAGGTTATTTAGTATAAAGAAGTAGGCTATTTAACAATTTAGGTAGATATATCAGTCATTTAAATTGACAATTGAAACTATGATATAATGCAAGCTTACAATATAAATATTAGCCGCCGAAACTACAAAGCGACTGGTCCACAGATACTTTTCCACAGTTACAGTTACAATATAAACTGACTATTTATTAATAACTTGTAGTCATTTAATTGAAACATTGCTTATGGAAGTAATAGTTTAACTCCCTGACTGATGACATCACCTAATAATTCATGTTCATTTTTGTTTTTATTTCTGTGACTGTGTGCACATCAGCTGAGACAGCGTTCGCAGCACGGTTCATTTTTCCTCATTCTTTGGACCTCTAATTCCACCACTTACACACTAAATAATAATATGTGTTTCTGTTGATCTATTTCTGAGAGCGGGACCTCAGTCTGAAGTTTGATTTTCATGAATGGAGCTTCTCCACAACCTACCGGTCGTCTGACCTTATATGATATTTCGGGGGTGTCATTCATGTTAATTTACTATTCTTGGGAAAGTGCGTTCATTTAGAACAGGTGGGATTCATCATGTTTACAAAGGTTATTTACGACTGTTTCCTGGTGATATGAGTGTTTGGTGAATCTGCGTGGCACATTCGCGAAAAAAAATTTCCACCTCACGAAAAAAGTACGACAGATTTAAGAAGAAAAATACGAACACATTCTTGCATCTGGCCCAATGTGAGATACTACTAGAGCCTGTACCAGGAGTTGTTCTGCATGCAAAGACTAGTAGTGTCTGATCTTTCTGACGCTCTAAAGGGGAAATCAAGTAAAGTCAAGTGACTAAAAGCAGACTTTTTCACCAGGAGTTGGGTTGATTTGGGCTGGATATTTATTTGTTGTTATAGAGGGTCTGGCCGGGATGACAAGGACCTCAGTCAAGGTATGACAAGATCCGAGCAGAGATTGTGTAGTCTTCCTGTGGGAATGATATAAATGGTTTGAGAAACTGACCCTGTAGATAAGCTGTGCAGTTTGGACATTTTTGCCCCTCCAAGATAGTCCAAAAAGATCTCCCTTAGAGGTAGGACATGACCCAGAGGATTGCAGTTCCTGAGATACCAAACACAGTAAGTGCGGAGAGTGTAGAGATTTGGTGGTTAACTGTGTCAAAGGCAGCTGACAGCTAAAACAGCAATAGAGCTGAGGACTGATCAGCAGCTCTAGATGAATGCAGTGATTCCATAACTGACAGGAGTGCAGTCTTTTTAGAGTGACCCTGCTTAAGACCAGACTCATTCATATTGTACAGGTTATTCTAAAATAGAAATCCAGAGACTTGGTTAAATACTGTGCATCTTTTTGATACGAAGGTCTGGAATGGAACAAACCTGTAGTTTCAACTGGGCTGGGTTGAGTGTAAGGATGCAACTTATACTGTCATCGACCAATGACAGTATAAGTTACAGACAAATATAATTGTTAATTCAGTGGTTATGTCATTGTGCATGTTTTTAGTGGAGCTGAAGTAACATTGTTTTTCCTAAACTGAGTAGGTAAGCAGATTTTGATTTAATGACTAAATAATTATCTTTGCAAGACAAACCTGTATTGTGAACTTCCCACGCTCAGAGACAAATGTTTGTGAAGCGTTGAACTCTAGCAGTAACAAACCGGCCTGGCTGACCAACACACACTGCGGCATTAAGCAATTTAAACCAACTCTGAGGTGAAGAAAATAACTTGGTGTTCAGTCTGTCTAACCTCAACAACCCTGCACCCGCTCAGCATGTTTGACAGTGATGTCTTTCCTGGTGCTAATGTTGCAGCAAAGAGGCTACTCTCCACTGCTGGAGACAAGTCTGTGGACACAAACTGTATGCTGCACACTACACGTTCTCCAGCCTATTGAAGTATATCTTGAAAAATTCCAGGAAAAACCTTCATGTAACACTGTGGTGTTGTAGTAATTCATCATCCGATTAGTCTATTCATTGTTTCCATAATTAATGACTATTAGTTGTAGTCCTAATTGAGTGCAGTAGGGAACACACCTGTTATAAGTGTGACATTTTTCACAAGTCATTTTTGGGTTCTAACCTCCTGCGCAATGTTCAAACTTTAAAATAAATTCTGACGACTTTTTTTTATATATGTGCAAATGAACTAAACTATTTACTTCCAGTATAATTTTCCCAGCATGCATGTTTTTAAAATTCTGATGAAATTAACCATTCAGTGCAATTTTAATGGTGATACTTTTAATGATTCATTGAATGTGTATTGTTGTTTTGTTGTACTGTTGTATGTAACAATTACAGACAAAATGAATCGAGTAGTTAAAGTGCACTGCCATGTACGCAGTTGACCCCCGCTTCGGTCCTTTGCTGCATGTCACCCCCCCCCTCTCTCTCTCCCATGTTTGTGGGAGTGTCTACTGCTAAATAAAGATGTCTATGCAAAAAAACTCTAAAAAAAGAGTAGGCCTCAAACTTTCTGGCCCAATCTTATAGTTAGGGCCGGCAAGACTTGTCTTGGATCAGTCCCTAGTTTATGCTGCTATAGGATTAGACTGCCAGGAGACTTCCCATGATGCACTAGCTCTTTTCTCCTCCTCCATCTCTATCCATTTACATTCATGTGCTATTAATGCATTCACTAACTTCTTCCCCGGAGTTCTCTGTGATTTCTCGTCTTGCAGATGCCTCATTTGTCACTGTGCCTCACTTTCTCCTCTTAACTTATCCTTTCTCCCTCTTCTCCGTCAACCCTCTTCCCTTTCTCTCTCTGCCCTTCTAAACCCTAACCTGTTGAGGCAGATGGCCGCCCACTTAGAGTCCTGTTCTGCCTGACATTTCTTCCTGTCCCGCTGTCACCAAGTGCTGCTCATGTGGGAATGTTGGGTCTCTTTAACTAGACTTGCTCTATGTGTAGTGTAGTGCCTTGAGATGACTTTTGATGTGATTTGGCGCTATGTAAATAAAGACTGATTGACTGATTGAATGATTGACTACTTTTTAGCCGGTGTTCTTGTGTTGTGTTTAGTTGATGTGCTGTGTTTTGTACCTGGGGATCCACAGAGTTCCATTGACTGGCAGCACAGTAAAAGCTTGCAGATGAGGTGGTGTGGGATTCATAGTCTCTCCAGTTTCCAGGTCAGACTCAGGGTTGGTGGATGACTGCTGGTTCTGGTCGCTGCCTGTCTCCTCCTGGTCTGCAGGCAGCAGCACACTGCTGCTGTTGGCCAATAAGCTGAGACCTGTGGTGCTGGAACAGTCTGACTCCAGTGGCTCCAGGGAGCAGTTGGATGATATGGAGCAGTAGTCTGTCAGTGAATTCTGGTGTTGGAAGATTTGAGTGCCTGCCTCTTCACTGTAGATCAATGTCACTTCTCCATTAGTCCATTCCAGCTTCTCTTTCTGGTCCGAGGTATTGAGGCCAGTTGTTGTCATTGTGGTAACCCTTACAGGACGTTGAACATTGAAGATGTCCCGTAGAGGATTGCTGTCTCCACAACTGAAACCATGACATGATCTCAAAAGCCACTCAAATCAAAACCCAATTACATTTTAACTGAGGAAGCACAGCTATGAGTGTCTAACAGATACAGACTGCATAATAATGAAAGCTCATCATTTTTGTTACTGTGCATCTTTAGCTACCCAATCTGATTTAATGGATAATATTCCTTCAAATATTCATAGATGAGGAAGGTCAGAGACTGTTTTGCTTCACTCACTGTCAATTTTAAACTGTAAACCACCCAGAGTTTTTCTCTACACTTTTCTTTCACTTCTTCTTCTGACACAGTTAACTGGAAAATGTTAAAATGGGGCAGTGATAGTGCTGGCTTCAGTCTATGGTTTACAGAATTCATCCAGGTGCATGCTGCTTTTTTTGTCAAGAAAAGTTGACATTTTGGGATATACACTTTAGATTTAGTTACGTGACAATACTGGAAACAGGGGGGCAGCTAGCCTGATGCAGTCTTAAGGTAAAAAATCGCATTTCTGCCTGGCAACCTTACAGTGATGCTTGGATTCTAGGAGGTTACTTCTCTAACCTAGAAATAGTCTGGCACATGACTACCCGTAAAACCACAACATGCTATTTCATTGCATCTTTAAAAGGACTTTCTCGACCTCCATATCTTTCTGTGCCTATCATATACTGATGTGTTTACAGTCACAAACTATTCTTTGAAATGTTCCCAGTCCTACAGCTGATGACAACACTTCCCTGTAGCAGTCGAGTACATTAAGGCTTCACTCACCAGTACTTTGCACAGAGTTGGAAGGAAGCGGCATGGTAGAGCAGCAGGGTGTTGCTATGGTTGTCCAGGGTCCAGACTGCCTCCTCTCCCCACAGACAGAAGCTGGTAGTCATGGATACAATCGAGGATGGTGGGCTGTAGGGTTCCAGCCTTTGAACTGCCTGAAGACTCAGACAGTCGATCACCAGCACACCCGGACCATTGGAGAACCATAACTGAGACAACACATGATGATGGAGTGTCAACTCAATGTCCATAATTTGAAGACTTTTGGCTAATGAACTGATGCTGTTTTATTTGGCAATCTTCTAAGTGACTGTTCCATACATTTCTGATCCATTATCTGCTCACCTGGGAGCCACTGCTGACCAGAGCCATGCTCAAGACTGCGTAGGGTCTCTGCCTGGGATCAGAGTCCTTCAGACCAAACACAGTCTTGTTGATGGTGTGGGAACACAGGTAGGTTTCCCCATCCAGAGGAAGGTCGTCCATCAGGCTATAGACTGCCACCAAGCCATCAGACATTCCAGCAAACACTCTGGCCAGGCTCTTAATAGGTAAAGAAGAGAATGTTTTTATATTTGGTTTTGTATAATCAAATGATTAAAATAATTACATATTGTTTCAGAGGCCAGAATCTGACATTGTAGTGCTACACAGTGAAGACTGGAACCTGTATTCACAAGACATCCTCAGCCAAAAAGCAGCTCCTGAAAATCCAGAAAATTATTTACACAAAATTCACAGTTCTCATTTTGTACAAAAAGAGGCTTCAGCTGTTTGGAATTTTTAAATTCCCTCTTTTTTCATACCTAAACAGTATAAAGCAACTTAAATCCACCAGTTACTTTGGTGATTTTATCAATAAGAGTAACTTGAATAGTTGCAGCAAACATTCTGCAATAACAATTATGCTTACATTATATCACACCTGGATTTAACCAGCTACACTTCAAACAGAACCCAGAGTGCACACCAGGTATGTGTACATAGGTAACAGAACAGGAGGTCAGAGGTTAAAGAGGGAGCAGCAGTTCAACTTTTCCCACAAATTGTTTGGTGACTGACTCTTACATGTTTTAGGGCCATTATGAGAGGCAAGTAAGCTATTAACACACTGTTATTACTGGCTGTACTAAAACTGCAGACATCTTACCCGTCAGCGTCTCCATGCCTTCACTTTTATGAAGACTAATACCATGCCAAAGAAGAAAAAGAGATTGGAGACAATGCACTGACATATGATATGTTTTGGGACAATAAGTGACTTCTGTTGTTAAAGTTTGTATACACAAGTTATCAATTTAAGGAAATTAATTTCTAATTTTGGATACATATTACTAAATGATATGCAAAATTATAGAAAATGTATTCCAAAAGCTGCAAGGCTTGTAGAATATTGAGTTCAGTCAGTCAACTCATAGGGGGGTTATGGTTGCAAAAAGGGATTACAAAGGGAGGATAGAGGCCCATTTCTCAGACGGCAACCCACGACAGGTGTGGCAGGGCTTTCAGCACCTCACGAACTTCAGAGGCAGCAGCAACAACTCTTCAAACAACGCTGCCTGGTTGACAGAGGAGCTGAACTGCTATTTTGCTCACAGTCTCACCACCACAGTCCCCATCAGCCCCTAACCCCTCCACTCACTGTTCAGGAGCATGGAGTGAGGCGGGTGCTCAGAGCAGTCAACACGAGGAAAGCTGCTGGCTCAGATGGAGTACCTGAGAAGGTGCTCAAAGCATGTGCTGATCAGCTCTCAGGAATCCTCACCATCATCTTCAACCTCTCCCAGTCCCATCCTGCATGAAATCAGCCACTATCATCCCTGTACCCAAGAACTCAGCCACAAAGTGCCTTAATGATTATCGCCCGGTCGCACTTACGCCCATCATCACAAAGTGCTTCGAGAGGCTGATTTTACACCACATCAAACCCTGTCTCCCTTCCACCTTTGACACTAGGGGTGTAACGATACACTCAGCTCACGAGATCGAGACGAGATTTTAACTATATTTTTAAGAAAACTTCAATGAGGAAATACATGATTGTTCTTTTATTTGATCATTATCACAAAATTGAAATTGAATTGAAATGTTTTAACTAATCATCTTGTAATGAATCACTTCAGTTCTACTTTCTAAATATATAATTATCATATGCAGCATGCAGCACTGTAAAAGGTTTATAGATATTTTATAGATGGATCATTTTGGTATTTATGGAAATAACAACCATAAATACAAAAGTTAGATACAATCACAAATACTAAAAAGTAAATCTAAAATATAAATATAAATTAAATAAAGTTTCCAATTATCAAAAATTATAATAGTATAAATAGTAAATTGCACAAATTCTGTATTTATTTAGTTTTATAAAATTTAATGTTAGTAATAGTAGTAATAGTAATAGTTTATTTTTGGATAGGGACAGTGCATATTAATGAACATAAATGTTAGACATCTTTGTAAATATGCCGGATTATAGCAAGTTGCTAATTTGCATCCGTATTCCCTAATGAGAGAAATAAATATAAAAAAGAATACAAATGTTGTGTATATATATGTCATAATTGCACTTTAAGATCCTTTTTATTTAGTTTATCGTTTTTATTGTTGTATGTATGTGTATGTGTGTATGTATATATTCGTATATATGTGCATGTATGTATGTGTATGTATATATGTTTATATATATATGTGTGTATATGTGTATGTGCATATATATATATATATATATATATATATATATATATATATATATATATATATATATATATATATATATATATACACACGTGTTATAATTGCGGCCTGGGGGTGGGGCTCAGAGGCGAGCGCCTGGTGGCCGGGCCTTCAACCATGGGGCCCGGCCGGGCACAGCCCGAATAAGGGACTTGGGACCCCGCTCCCACAGACCCACCACCAGTGAGAGGGGCCAAAGGGCTCGGGTGCAGTGTGAGCTGGGCGGCAGCCGAAGGCGGGGACCTTGGCGGTCCGATCCTCGGCTGCAGAAGCTAGCTCTAGCTCTAGCTCTGGTGGGGAAGGAGCCTGAGCTGGTGCGTGAGGTTGAGAAGTTCTGGCTAGATATAGTCGGCCTCACCTCGACGCACAGCAAGGGCTCTGGAACCAGTCTCCTTGAGAGGGGTTGGACTCTCGTCCACTCTGGATTTGCCACTGGTGAGAGGCGCCGGGCAGGGGTGGCAATACTTATTGCCCCCCGGCTTGGTGCCTGTATGTTGGAGTTTACCCCGGTAGACGAGAGGGTAGCCTCCCTCCGCCTTCGGGTGGGGGGACGGATCCTGACTGTTGTTTGTGCCTATGGTCCAAACAGCAGCTCAGAGTATCCACCCTTTTTGGACTCCTTGGAGGGGGTGCTGGAAAACACTCCCTCTGGGGATTCCCTCGTTCTGCTGGGGGAATTCAACGCCCATGTTGGTAGCGACAGTGAGACCTGGAGGGGTGTGATTGGGAGGAACGGCCCCCCCGATCTGAACCCGAGCGGTGTTCTGTTATTGGACTTCTGTGCTCGTTACAGATTGTCCATAACGAACACAGTATTCAAGCATAAGGGGGTCCATATATGCACTAGGCACCAGGACACCCTAGGCCGCAGTTCGATGATTGGCTTTGTAGTTGTGTCGTCAGACTTGCGGCCGCATGTCTTGGACACTCGGGTGAAGAGAGGGGCGGAGCTGTCAACTGATCACCACCTGGTGGTGAGTTGGCTCCGATGGTGGGGGAGGATGCCGGTCAGACCTGGCAGGCCCAAACGCATTGTGAGGGTCTGCTGGGAACATCTGGCAGAGTCTCCTGTCAGAGAGAGTTTGGACCACGTACCGGGGGAGGCGGGGGACATTGAGTCCGAGTGGGCCATGTTCCGTGCCTCCATTGTTAAGGCGGCTGACCGGAGCTGTGGCCGCAAGGTGGTCGGTGCGTGTCGGGGCGGCAATCCCCGAACCCGCTGGTGGACACCGGCGGTGAGGGATGCCGTCAAGCTGAAGAAGGAGTCCTATAGGGTCTTTTTGGCCTGTAGGACTCCGGAGGCAGCAGACAGGTACCGGCAGACCAAGCGGAACGCAGCTAGGGCGGTCATTGAGGCAAAAACCCGGACATGGGAGGAGTTCGGTGAGGCCATGGAAAAAGACTTCCGGATGGCTTCGAAGAGATTCTGGACTACCATCCGGCGTCTCAGGAGGGGGAAGCAGTGCGCCGTAAACACTGTGTACGGTGGGGACGGTGCACTGCTGACCTCGACTCGGGACGTTGTGGATCGGTGGAAAGAATACTTTGAAGACCTCCTCAATCCCACCGATTGGGTAGTGACCGAAAGAACAAGATCGCGGGTACAAGCGGCCGAAATGAGCTTCCTCCGTAGGCTGGCTGGGCTCTCCCTTAGAGATAGGGTGAGAAGCTCAGTTATCCGGAGGGAGCTCGGAGTAGACCCGCTGCTCCTCCGCGTCGAGAGGAGCCAGATGAGGTGGCTCGGGCATCTAATCAGGATGCCTCCCGGGCGCCTCCCTGGTGAGGTGTTCAGGGCACGTCCCACCGGTAGGAGACCCCGAGGAAGACCCAGGACACGCTAGAGAGACTATGTCTCTCGGCTGGCCTGGGAACGCCTCGGGATCCCCCGGGAAGAGCTGGACGAAGTGGCTGGGGAGAGGGAAGTCTGGGCTTCCCTGCTTAGGCTGCTGCCCCTGCGACCCGACCCCGGATAAGCGGAAGAGGATGGATGGATGGATGTTATAATTGCAGTTATAATTGCATTTTAGCGTCATTTTATTTAGTTTTTAACTTTATTGTTGGAAACATTTGTTTTTTGTTTTTTTCTATATCACTATTTTTTGAGCTTCTGTAGCAATGAATTTTCCCCACTGTAGGATCTATAAATGTATCCTTATCCTTATAAAAACATAAGTAGAACAATATATAAATTGTGTTATAATTTGTTAGTGTGACTCATTTTACTTTTGGCATCATTAGGCTTCCATAGCTGCGCTAGATTCCTTGCTCCTCCTACCTCAGGCTCAGTGTAGAGACCTGAGGTCAACTTACTGCTGCTCCTCTCCTCATCTCATACTTCTGACTGAGATCAACTGAGGATGCCATAGCTCTCCACACCACGCTGAACCATCTGGAACAACGGGGGAGCTATGTAAGGATGCTTTTCATTGATTATAGCTCAGCTTTTAAAACCATCATATTGTACCTGCTGATCAGGAAACTGACTGATCTGGGCTTTCCCTCACCCACTTGCTCCTGGATAAAAGATTTCCTGACCAACCGTCCCCAGTCTGTTAAACTTGGCTCCTACGTCTCCTCCAGCTTCACACTCAGCACTGGCTCTCCACAAGGGTGTGTGGCTGAGTCCACTTCTGTACTCTCTCTACACATATGACTGCAGTTCAGCCCACCACCAGAACATCACTGTCAAATTTGACGACACAACAGTGGTGGGTCTCATCTCAGTGGGAGACACCACAGTGACCATGAAGAGCAGCAGCGCCCTTAACTTTCTAAGGGTGTTGAAGAGGAACAGCCTAGGGGAGAGACTGCTGGTGATCTTCTACTGCATCACAGTCTGGTATGCAAGATGTACCAGCGACAGGAAGTGACTCCAGAGGATAATTAACACCACAAAGATGATCATCGGCTGTCTTCTCCCCTCTCTGATCGACTTCTACAGCTCTTGCTTACCACACTAAACTCACACATTGACTACCTACCCCCCCCCCCACCACCACCACATACACACTTCACCACCACTTCGTACACACACTCCACCTCACCACATACTGTACATATTCTATTTATATACTTATTTATTTTTGATCTGTACAATATACAGCACATAGACAGAGTGCAGAGTAGACTTTTATTTACTGTATGGATGTGTACACAAGTGTATGCGTGTTTATGTGAATGTTTCACCTTCAGTGGAAAGCTATTAAAATTTCGTTGTATTTTGTGTGCAATGACAATAAAGCTAAAGCTATGCTAAGCTATTCTGTGTATATTGAGACATGGACTGACCTCTGCTCTTGCTGGAACAGGGAACAGGCAGGTGATGATGGCTGGACAGGAGAACTGCTTCTGGGGTTGACTGAGTGGACACATGTCTTTCAGACTGTAAATGAACACCTCCTGTTCCTATCACACAAACACAAGTATGTTTCATCCATAAACATAACGATTATCATGGTTTACACTGTGTGCAAAACAAATAAGCAGGTGCATTATTTTTGTCAGATTTGTACAATCAAGTGCATACTCATGGTTGTGTCTTATAAATCTCAGTCACTGTGGAACTAGGCACATGTGCACTAGCCTCATTCCCAGTAAAAAGTTAGCCATATATAGATTTAGACACCTAATGTAATCATTTGATTGCCTTCTGCTCCACCTGTTCCAACTGTCATGGAAACAAAGGGAAATAAGAAGTGTACTTTTCATCCAAAATGTTGGAAGGAACAGGGTGATTTGCCCCTATATCATCATAACCAGACAACTTATCCACACTTCTTGTTCTTTTCAGATATTAATGGGACTTTTCTGAAGATCATTTTCTGGGAAGCTCAGGTATTCCAGGTTTTCCAGGAGATGCATTAAACAGTCCCGTTGGGATGTCCAAGATGTGAGTTTTTTTGGGATTGTTGCGATAAAAAATATTTGATTTTGCAGCAAGTTTTCTCATGAATTGTAATTTGCAAAGTTTTATATGATTTTTGGCAGTTAAATTGGCAAAAATTGCAGGTCTTCAGCAAATCAGGATTCACCCATAAGAACTTCTTTATTTTGAACAATACGTCCATGTATAAACCTGAATCTCTGTAACAGCCGACCTGTGTAGATGTACAGCAGAGCACAGAACATTAATCACTGTCTGATTCTGACTGATCCGGTGTGAACAAAGTTATCGCTGCTGTACTGCGTGCATACATGCACACAGCCTCTTTCTCTATATAGCGCAAATCACAACAAAAGCTATCTGAAGGCACTTTAAACGTAGAGCAAGTCTAAACCATTCTCTTTCATTTAAATGGTACTCTAATATAAAGACGTGCTATGTGAGGCACTTTTTATTATGAACCAATCTGTGTGCTGAAATGTGAGGAAAAGCCTGAAACCGCTCCACAAGCCAGACCCAAATCCAAGCCAGGCAAATCTAAGTCTGAAGTCTGAGTTTTCTCTGACTCAGCCAGTGTTGAAAGTGTTGGGAGACCAGCGGCACACAGTCAGCTCGCAGACTTTGCTTGAGTTTGGTGGCTATTCTCATACTAACTTTGTGGAAGAAATGCCGGACAATAGTTATACAGCCAAGTCATCAAAGATGAACAATAAGCTTAACCATTACTGAGTTATATAAATAGATAATTCAAAAAAACAATTATTCATGAAATGTGATTTTGGTAGAGTGTACCTCAGTGGCCATCCACAGGGTGTTACCTATCTTCATCTGACAGCTGATCATGCTGCCTGGACAGGACATCCTCTTCACCTCCACCTGGCCCTTCTCCACATTTATCACACTGTAGTTCCTATAGAACACACATGACAGTACAAAGATATCACCACACACACACCCTGAATGCAGCTGCTTTATATAAAACCCCAAAGGGCTGTACGGTCAAATCTGTTTTTTTGTTACAGCTTGGGACTTTTGTAATTTTGCCTTTGAGAGAATATGGTGATGAGGTCTCAGTTCCATCATATGGGGGAGTCCGGGGGGGTGCTACCCCAGAAGAACACTTTGAAAATGTTTAAGTCAAATGCATCATTATGGTGCACTCTGAGAGTGATATAAAGAGGTTACATCTAGAAATGTTTTGTGTGCTTTAGTAATTTAACTACCGATTAAACTCCTGGTATGAATGGTGATGACACACCCACAAACGAGTGAAAGAAATTTCACCAATGTTGTTATGTCCGAATCAAACAATCAAAAAAGACCAATGCCCATATTTCCGCTGTGAAACAAAGAAAGCAGAAATGATTATCTAAGTTCAACTAGTTAACCACTTAACATACGCCCCTGTTTTTTATGTTTTTAGCCTAAATGACATGCCCAAGTTGTGAGCAGCACAGATCCCACATAGTTTGAGACTCAGAGATGTGTCTGGTATCATTGGAAAGGAAACACTCTCAGGATTCTTGTAAAAGTGTCTGTGTGATTCTGTGACTTACTGACAAAGAGTGGCAGAGGTTACAATGATGGGGTTGTTTACTCGCCCATAGGTTTGCCTTTACAATGACATGTGTACAGACATTCAGGGACCTCTCAGCAGGATATAGACACAATGAGGCCACAGCCACAGGTCTTGGTTCCATGCAGTCCAAATTTGGAGTCAAAAGACCAAAAGATGAATTTTTCTGAATTATTTTTCAACAGGTATGTCCATGCGTTTTCCTTAGGTCCTTTTTGGAGACTCCAAATGGACACTTGGTTACCAAAGCTGTATAACTGCAATCAAACACCTATAACTTCACATCCCCTTTGCCTACAATCAAAATCTTGGTGTCTAATGAAAGCTGACACCATATTATTATTATTATTATTATTATTACATATAACCATATTTTTTTGTTTGGCCATATCTATCTATCTATCTATCTATCTGTCTATCTATCTATCTATCTGTTTATTTTGGTATAAGTCATATGTCAAGTCGAAGAAGAACCAACCGTGTATCAAAATGCCGAGTGCGTAATGATATATGGTTCAACTCTTTTACGCACCGGGCGCACGCCGGTTACGCTTGGAGTTTGTTTATGGACAGACAAACTTGATAGCTTAGTGTCATACACCGTTGGAAACCTCAGACTATTGGCTAAAAAGTTATCAACTTCATTTCACCGAATATTTCCATAGGCTAGAACAGCAGTCAATCAAAGCCATGTCGTCATTGTTGTTGGTCACATGTCCTCATTGGCTTTGGAGACATGTACTGCCTAATCCTAAACACCGATTGGCTTGTGTGTGGTGTCGTCAGAAGCAGAAGAGGCTCACGGTCGTAAACATCTAGTCACGTGTACTCTGAGATGGACGTGCAGGTCAGGAAATGATGTAAACGGACCGTATATGGTTTGTTATTTGTGTTATTACGTTACGTGTTGGACTAAATACATGTTGACATATTGAGGAAAGTATTCCGGTTAGAAGGAAACGGATTTCATATTTCAGCAGAATGGATATTTGGCGAGCTGTACAGAAAGTCCTGAGTCATAAGATGGTCGTTGTGGATAAAGGGAAGACTTTGAAGGTATGTAGCATTATAGCTTTTCTTACTTAGCTGAGTGGCTAGCCGAGCTAATCGCTAATACTATTACGGCTGTGAGCAACCATATAAGTCGTGAGTGGTCTTGAATGAATCAGGAGAATCTAAGCTTTCCAACAATGTATGGCATGAATATATATGTTTAAGGGTTGGTGTTTAAAACATTCAGAATAACGTGTCGCTACCTCTTAACATCTGTCCCGTCCCGTAGGCGGAACAGCGTATGTTAAGAGGTTAAGTAGATAGACAGAAAATCAGAAAATAACGTTTTTATCGATCTGATTCACCAGCTGTCAGTGCTCCCTCACTTCATTCACTCTCTACCTCGCTCGACCACATCTAACAAAACAGCATCCTGTAGCCGCCAACTCTGTCCACTCATTCAGTATACAGCCGAAATGATGATACAGAACAGTGAGGAGGAAGAAAGTAGTAGTGACAGCAGCGGAGAGCAACGCGACACTATAGCAGAGGCTAACGTTAGCTGCTCCTCTCCTCTGTCTCTGCAGGGCGGAGCTGAACCCTCTGTGCATCAGAGACAGAGACAGTAGAAAGTTGTCACAACTTCACTCAGTAATTCAACAATCCACAGAAAAGAAGATAAAGTCTCGTCCTACTGTATATCTTGTTTGCAAATACGTTGATATGTCTTAAAAACTCAATTTAACGGTCAGCCCTAAAACAACATAACGTTTTTCAGAGTGCACTGTGAGACTGTGGAGGCACAAATTAGACTATGGTGGGCTGCCACAGTCTATATAATTAATGGGAAACACTGCAGTCGCATTGCTAAGATGTGGTGATGCAGCAACTATGCTAACAGCTTCACATGAGAGTGCATTGGAGTGACACAGCAACACATTTAACGATTTTATCTGAGTTAGAAAGGGGAAATAAAGGTGAATGCTACATATATTACATACACTGAACACTGCAAACATCCAGTCAATCTTGCAGAGCTATTTCTGAGGTGTTCTTACCACACTTTAACAATGCAAAGGACAATTATAGAACCTATTTTGGGTGTGTTTGCTGTGGTTTCACTTCTATAGGGGGGATAACTTATTTCATTTGGTGATTTGTTTAAAACATGTCTAATTATTTGACCCTTTGTGTCATATCTTTCCTATTGGACATCAATCAAACTTATAGTGACAGTGCAACCTGTGCAGACTTAAGAGTTGAAACCAACCTGTCATCCTTGCCTCCGTCCCAGAAGACAGCGCTGTATCCTTGCAGTTGGGACAGGAACAGCTGCGAGTGGCTTTCACAGGGCAACACATACCTGAGGCAGGGGAAGCTGGGCTCCTGCATCTGCCTCACACACTGCATGGCCACAGGCCTCTGCGGGCATACACACAATGTCATTGATATGTTGTTTTTCTCAAGGCCAGGGCTAATATCACTGGACTTCAAACATGACCTGTTTTCATTTTTCATTGGAACACAACACCAAAGTGCAAGTAATGACTTTGGGTCTTAGTGGTGTTGGATAAAGTGTTTCTGTCTTTCCATGTGTCTCCAGCTGAAGCACTACCTTTGTTATACTGCGGACAGTTAAAGGAGAAATATACAACACTGACAATAAGCGTTTCTAATGGGTGCTGAAAAGGCCCATTGTATACACAGTAATCAGGCATACACTGATTTTAACTGCCCACCTTCCCCATTGTTTAAAAAAAAAAAAAAAAATACAACCCATTCAGTTCATTCTTGCGTATCAACCCCCATGTTCATCCAATGAACTCAAAAACTGTTACAAATATGGTGCTGCCCATTACAGTAATTTTGATAAAATTATTTTGAAAAATAATGCAAATTTCTTAGTTGAACTTTGTAAGTGGATGCAAATAGAACAGAGGCCATACATCAGTGTAAACAAGCAGGGAGGCTAACCTTCTCGGGCTTAGTGTCCCAGCATTCAGTCAGCAGGTTGTGGAGGAAGTGGAACTGAACCTCCTCAGGACTGCCCAGTGCAGGCCGAACGCCTCTGGAGAGCTTCTTGGCTATCTGAAGCTGGTGGTGTCCCAATGCTGGCCTCCGCCCAGACAGCAGCTCATACAGAACCATACCATAGGAAAACATGTCCACCTTTACACAGTGATGATGGGAGAAAACACAACAGGTCAGGTTTCAGAGTTACTTTATTAGGGCCAGAGCACTGACTGGCGTGAAGTTGGCAACACTGTTCAGGGCACTATTCAAGCTATTCAAGCCAGTTGTGCCCCCCCCCCCACCTCTTCCGTCCCTGCTCCACAGTGTTGTGAAAGATTCATTGCCAGTTATCGCAATGCTTGATTGATTTTGAATAATTCTTTACGTTCAATAAATGGAATTATCATTTAAAAGCTGCATTTTATGTTCACACAGCATATGATAGTCATTTAAACACATGGGAACACTGGTACCCAAGTGTGGAACAACATATATCGAAGAAAGCTGCCTTGAAAGTTGACTTTAATCCCACACTTGTCAGAAAAGGGAGGGAGGACGTGAGTGACAGTGATTGCTTGACTTTCACTGATAATAACAATGGAACCAATGATTGACACATACTCAACAGAAACACAACCCTGGCTTATCCTGGCCTGCTCTTATCTTCTGCTTATTCATCTCATCCTTGAAACTGATATCTGAGGACCAAAATACCTGAGTGGATTCCTGTCTCTGAATGTTAACAGATAGTGACTCCGCCTTTGTGAGAATTCCCAGAATAATCATAGAGGCGCAATGCCAAAAGAACTCAACTGGTTCTGTGGTGACATCACATAGAAGTGACTCCAGATATGTTTGATATATATACACATATATACATATATATATATATATATATATATATATATATATATATATATATATATATATATATATATATACATACATACATACATACATACCTACAGTGGTGGGTAAATTGCCGCTGCTCCACTGTAGAGAGCCAACAAGTCAATATTCTTAATGTTTCGAAATGTGATAGAACAAAGCATATTAGTCTTGGATAATATTAGATTGACATTGAAGGATATTAACTTGCGGTCTGAGATAGGCAGATCAGAGCCACAACAGTTATGAGGGGTTACACCAGAGCAGCAGATTAGGTCAAGAATGTGTCCTTTGGAGTGTGTCGGAAAGTCAATATATTGTTTTAGTCCAAAGCTGTCCAGGCATGAAGTGAAGTCCCTTGTAAAAACATTGTTGATGCTATCAAAGAGGGTATCAAAATCACCCAGCAATAGTACATTTGGGGACACAGAACATAAGGTTGTTAAGAAGGCAGAGAATTCCTGAAGGAGTGCAATGGACTCAAATGAAGGGTACACAGGCACCATAATGGCACCACTTTCCAGTTTTGCAGACTCGGGGTGAGTACCGCCACCAGTTGATGCTGTTGCGGCAACAAGAGACAATTTGCAGAACGCAGTTCAGAGTTGTTGTTGTTCTAATCAGCATGAGAGCTTACATGCTAGTTGCTTTAGCAGCTAAGGACTGTAAAGTTATTGTTCCCTACTTTATATTGTGGAAAATAAATAAAAGACACTGTGAGAGACAGTGAACTCATCCTGAGCTGCAACTTGTGCAAAAATCCTGCTTTAATGTATAAAAAGTTAATGCTCTTTCGCTTTTCTTTTATAGGATGTGAAAAAACTGTGGTAGACGCACACATCCGCAGCTCCCAATGCAGGTGGTTCCCAGTCTACCTGCATTGAGAGCTGCAGCGTGCTTTTACAGATTTTGGTCCAGCTCCTGATTTCTAACTCTGGATGTGTGTATCTACCACTCAATTTTTTCTTTTATTTTAAAGCTGTTTATCAAAATGTGGCACTTTATAGTGAACAGGAGGTCTATTGTTTATTAAAAAAGAATAGATTGTTTTCTATTTAAATGTCTGGTTGAGCTCAGAAATAAAAATTATATTTTAGAAAGCGTTTTGTGATTTGATATGAAGGGGAGTGATTGTGTTAAATCAGCTGTGATATCGTCTCATATCGATCACTACCTCCTGAATCGAATCGTATCTAAATCGTATCGTGACAGACTTTGTGATATCAGCAAACATCACATTGTTGTTCATTGAACCGATACATCGTATCGTGAAGAAACTTGTGATTTACACCCCTACCAAGGAGTAGTCAATGCAGTGCACCAAACAGTGTATGTGACTCTTTGACCAGTCCAAAACAAAAAGTCTGTCAGTTATGCTGAACGGTGGATCAGTTAACAAGACTTGGACGATGTTGAAGTCAGCTTTTGTCACAGTGCATTACAGCGGTGTACGACTGTCGTTCTATGTTTAGGCAGATCTTGACAACAGATCTGCATCCAATTCAAGGAAATCCTTATCCAAAGGAAATATGGTTTTAAAACACCAACGTTGAAAAGATATGAAGCCTTTAACTGAAAAAAACAAAGTAGAAAGTTGGTTTTCAGGCAGAGTTTCTGGCAGGTTTTAGAAATTCAAGCAGTTCAATGAATAGCCTGAAATGGTACAAAGGTAAGTGGTAAATTTGGCTTCTTCAAACTACCTACTGTTAATGGGGTAAGAGTGCAACATAATCAGGCAAACAAAGTATAATATAATAATATAAACATCTTACATACAGCACTCCATACAGGTTAAAAACAGGTAAACAGTACCTTCTCATCATATACGATGCCTGGCCGGATCTCAGGAGCCTGATAACCTGGTGTGCCCTCAACCCCCAATGCCCCTTCATGGAAGGATTGTCGTGAAATGCCATAATCAGACAGTTTAATATTGATTGGATCCTTCGCCTGCAATGAGACAAGCTCAGTTACTAGAAATGATGAAAACAGCAAGCCTGCCTGGTTCATGGCTTTATGGAAATTCACATACAGACCTCCAGAGACCACACCAAGATGTTGTCAGATTTGAGGTCACAGAAGATGATGCTCTTTCTGTGAAGGTATGCCAGCCCTGCTGCTATTTGATAGGCTACTTTAAATGTTAACATGTGACCAAGCGGCATGTACCTGGAGCCTGCAAAGACAAAGCATAGCTTCATGTTCCATGAACACACAAATAAAACAGGGTTTCATCCAACCTCAAGTGGGATATCACATGAAGAAGAATATCCCAATACGTGCCTTTATTTTTATGTTTCTCCTCCAGCACAGTGTTGAGGCTGCCCAGGGGGGCTAATTGCAGGGCGAAGCAGAGTGGATGGATGCTGATACCCACCAGGGAGACGATGCAGGGATGCTGAAGAGAGTGCAACATACTGGCCTCCTGGCGAAATTCAGAGAAGCTTCGACAGGCATCAGCTGACTGCAGGTGTTTTACCATGGTGTCTGAGGCAAAGAAGAGAGGAGCGAGTGCACCACAGTTAAAACTTACTGTCAAAAAACAGACTAGGTCTGTGCCCAGGAGGGATGCTCCAAGAGCACATATTGAGATTCTTAAGTCTACATTCTCTACTCAATCTGTGTCCTCCTTTTGCTGTCTATATGGCTATGTTCACACTGCAGTTAAAAGTGACCTGAATCCGATTTTTTCGCTCCCATATCTGTGACCCATATCTGATTTGTTTCTAACAATGTAAACAGCACAAGTCGTATAGTGTTAAGGTGCCTAAACATTTTATGGATTCTAGACAGGAAACTGAAATTGACGCCTGGCACTGCCCCTCTTTGTCTCTACTCAGCCTCGTTGTGAATTAGACGTCTTTGCTTCCAATTGAGGTCAAGAACAGTCCAATTATGATGCACACAATCAGAACATTAGAGAAAATTATGAAGTCCACTCAAAGTAAGGGTCCCACACCAGCGCTTTACCCCATTATACAGAACAAGGCCTTTCCCTCAGCTCTTGGTACAAATATATTTCAGTGCAGGTTGGTGATCTGTTTAAGGATGATAAATTGTTATCTTTTGAACAAATAAGAGCCAAATATGGTGTACCGTCTCAACATTTGTATGGCTACCTCCAGGTAAGACATTTTATTAATAGCCTAGATCTCTCTAAAGGCCAGCCAATAGCGTCAGTTATAGACTCATTCTTGTTACAATGTCACCATAATAGAAAAAGTATCTCCTACTTCTATAGAAAACTACAGTCCCTCAATTCATGTAACATTGACAAAATTATTTGGAGAGGAAGCATGGTCCAATACAGTGGTACCCTCTGTGTTAAATGCAAGCAGGAGGTTTGGTCTTACATAAATTGCATCTGGCGCTGCCCTGTGATATTTAAATTCTGGGGAAAAGTCTCACAGGAAATGAACTTAGTTCTTGGTAAGAACATACAAATACACCCTGGTTTGTTTCTACAGTATCTTTCAGGAGAGGGACTTTCTTCATCAAGTCTCCAGCAAAAACTCCTATGCAAGCTCCTTTTGTTAGCTAGGAAATGCATACTGTTTAAGTCCTGACTTCCAACTGTTAACCAGTGGTATGGAGAAATATGTTAAGTTCAACAGATGGAGCGCTTGATCTCAGTTTTAAAGGGGAATGAGAGGTATTTTACAGCAGACTTAGTATGCAAAGGTTGCTGCATTGTTGATTGGTGCCCCTCTTGCACCTCTGTATCTCCCTAATTTCCCAGATATTGTTTTTGTTTTATTGACTAAACTGCATATTCCCTGATTCATGTGTAATTTCTAAACTGTGAACTTTCTAAAAACTATCCATGGAAAGTTCAATATAGTGTTTTTTATTTTTTCTTTCTTTTTATTTTTTTTATGTCATTCTGCATGGTATATGTGATTTGCTTGTACAGTACCTACCATTTCTGTCATGTATGTTCCTTTTTCACTTAAAAAGAAGAAGAAAGTGCTTGTGTACCTGTATCATGGCTGATGGTCTGTTGTTGAAACCTTTTGAAGTGGAAGCGTTTAACGGCCACTGGCTGGCCACGGTATCGAGCTCGGTAGATGATGGTCCCACTGCCACCCTGGCCAAGGATGTTATTCTCTTCATCAGAGTACTCCAGATGGGTCTTCTCCAAAAAGAGCCTAACATGCACACACAGGTTTGTATAGAAATTTTAGTGAGGACATTCATTGACACAATGCATTCCCTAGCTCCTAAACCCAAACTCACAACTAAATCCATAACTCTAACCTTTACTTTAAATTGAACAAAAACACACAACCTTCACCTCAAAACCAAGTCTGAAACCTTAAACAGCCTGCTGAAGGTGTCTCAGAGAGGGAGGACCAGCCAAAACGCTCCCATTTAAAAAAGTGCACACACACACACACACACACACACACACACACAGACACACACACACACACACACACACACACACACACACACACACACACACACACACACACACACACACACACACACACAGACACAGACACACACACAGACACACACACACACAGACACACACACACACAGACACACACACACACACAGACACACACACACACACACAGAACTTTTGTTTATCATTAAGTCCCAAACCTTGAATAGACATTTTGGGATAACCCAGAGTCAGATGAGGAGACTCGTTCAATTTCAGTGGCTCCAGCTTAGCATAAGAGTGAATGCAGGGGGAAAATACTAGCCTAGCTCCCTAAAGAGACTATGCCATCCCAAAACTCCAAAGTTGTTTCATTTACACATTGTATCTTGTGTATTTTCACTTTTAGACAAAGAAAACAAGAACAATTGTGGTTTTACGAGCATTGGTATTTCTGCTGGGTGCAAGAATAGCACTCTTGATCTCAACAGTCCTGTTCAAAGGCTTAACATAACCTAGGCCTATATCTATATCTGAGATAAAACCCCAAAATGTCAGTTCCTTGGACCTTATTCTAACACCCACAGACTGACAGGTCAAGAAATAAACCTCCAGGTTAGGCAAACTTATTTATAAGAGATTAATGGTAATATTATTTCCCAAACTGTCTGTAAACATCTGTCAGTTTATAGACCGACTTCCTGCTTCAACCTTGACCTGCCTTAACCTTGACTTTTTCTTATGTTACAGAATAGTATTTTAAGTATCTCTCTGGCTTTGGACATCAGTCAATATCCTCAAAGTTAACACCAAACACTGACTTCCTGAAATGCATTGGCAAATGGTTATACTGAAAGACATTAATAATTGACACAAAATTTTAACTATACTTCAAAACCAGTATTGGTTTAAAACCAATCTGGACACACCTTCACAATGACGTTCTATTAAATATATGTATCAAAATATTCACATCTGTCGACACATGCACTGCAAAAACTCAGATTACCCTGAATCCTAACCTCAACATTAACCATGTTGTTTATTGGTCACATCTGGTAAATCTTGGGGAATTAAGCCTCTCTTCCATCTTCAGCTCTACTACTGTACTGTACTGTACTGTACTGTACTGTACTACACTGTTGGAGGTGAGAAGTCCAGACCAGGGCCAGATGATTTGTCTGGATTCTTCACCAACACTTAACTAAAACTCAACTTAAATAATTAATAGAAGTCTCAAAGTTTCTCAATAGTAATCACTGGAAAGAGTCAGTTGAATGCAAATAAAGCTTTCACTCTCTTTTGCAGGAACACTCTGATCACATTCACACCTGGAAGCTGCCCAGTACAACCACAGTCTGATCTGTTGGTCACTGAGCAGCTCCACTGGAGCATGTGGGGTAAAGGGCCTTGTTCAACGGCACCTAAATGGTGGTACATAGGGAGGGGCAAGTGCTGCTTCTTCACTTTCTCACCCAGATTCATCCTGCCAGTCCAGGGAATATAATACATAAGCTCACTTCTCTAACCTTTAGGCCACCACTGCCCATAAACACTGCTCGTAACATGAACAAAAGCCTGTGGCACACCGTGGGATCAGACTGAAGAAACTTCCCTTTCTTCCCCAAACGATGATAGTATCCCTTCATATCCCATCACAGTGTGATACATCTTCCATAAGCAATAACGCTGCAACCTCCCCCTTCTTATGCACAGTGTCCCTTTATTACTTCATAATTACTATTGATATGCAGTGGTAGTAAATCATACATGTGTGCCCCGTTTCCAGTTTTTTTTCTGATATCAGCTATTAGCCAAAGCCGTGTGGCAGACTCAGCTGCTTATCTCACAGTTACATCTGCAAGAGGCCTGTGAGTGAGTCCTTATTCTGACATCCAATTTGTGAGATCTTACAAAAGTGGGGGGCTCCCTCATGCAGCATAGCTCTTCCATGGAACTATGCAGGCTCCTCACTAATTAGCATAACCCTACTAGAAAATGGGGGGAGAAGAAAAGAGCCAGAACTGCTGATACCATCAAACGCAGGGGAACAGTAGGGACATTTTTTAGAACACACTTCAGCCTCAGGCTGCTTTTGCACAAATGACTAACATAGTTTTTTTATATCTTAAGTTGTCATTGATTCAGTTGTCATCTCCATAACAACTCCATAACAAAGCTTACAATTGGACCTTGAATAATCAAACCTTCATTAAAGTCAACACTTTGAACACTTTTAAATCAACTGCATGCTGCATACTGACGTTTACATGGTTAACTAATCTACTGACACCTTGCATTAAATTGACCAAAATACGCTATAAAAATAAAACATAATCCACACATCCCTCCTTCCTTCAATATCATATCTTAGTGTCACACATTCACCTCCAATTTTAAGTTTCAAATTGGAGGCAGATGACAAAGACTGTCTGTCCCACTTTGTAGTAAAAGACTACTGGCCTTGTGTGTGAACACTCACACGCAGCTGTAAAAGCAGATGACGTTAGCTGGTGGCACTGGTGGCATTTATTGCAACATCTTACATCTTTGAAGAATACAATACATTTGTGCAACTGCCCAAACATGTGGAGAGGCTGTTTAACTCTAGCAGCAAACATTTCCACGATTCTCTGCTATTTTACAGACACAGGGATTGTTGCGCAACTGATGCCAACATCTTTCCATGCACAGTGTTTCTGTTTCTGCAGCATACTTCATGGACTGTGTATACATGCATGTTTGAGACACAGACCAAATGCTTATTGTAATAGTTGAAAGAGTGGCCGATTCACTTGAGCCATGACAATACTGAAACTCTTTATACAGCCAAAGCCCAGGAGAATGGCATAGAGTCACCATGTGTGTGTTTGTGTTTGAGTGGCAGTTACATAATAACTTTTTTATTTAAATTTAAATGTATTCCAATCATAGACACGTGTGGCATTGCGTGGTAGGAGAAAAGCTGAAGCTTGCAGTGTTGAGAATTAAATTTATGATTTCACAGTTAACAGCACAATAAAACAGTTCACTTGTCATTTCTGAGTTGCTTTTGAGTGAATACAGCAACTATGTGCGTTTTATTTATAACTGCAATGAAAAAATGTATGAATTCATTACTGCTGTAATTTGTGCCTCTAACCTGCTTCTTCTCCATACCAGTGGCAGCTGAAGCTCATGGGTGTTTTAGTATTTTTAGCCAACTGTCAAAATGACAGGCAAAACAACAAACCAATGAAATCACTGGTAGTGGTGGTCATAACATAAACCTTTATGATGGGTATGTCACCCTGCAGAAGCCCATGTTTCTATGCTCAGTAACATTGAAAATATCGGTAAAAGAAACAAAAATATGAAATTGGAGTACAGAACCTACTGGGAACTTCCAGAACCCATTTTGCAACTCTATTAAACATAATAAAGTTTCCAGAGAAGAGCTTTTCACCCATTGACAATTCCACCTGTTTCTGATCCTGCCTTTCATCTCTCCAACTTTGTCTGAGTCTGATATTAAGCCAAGAAACACTTGCCAGTCAGGCCCACATGTAATCAACAGAGAACGCTTCCACCAGCTGTAGTATATAAAATGAAATTATCCATTGAAAAGGGTGAGAGGTTACCGTGCAGGAAAGTCAGTCATGAAGAGTTCTGGGACCAGCTCCTGGAGGGGGACTGGCTGGCCCGGGTGCTGAGGACAGATGATATGCTCCTTCCCCGCTGCAGCCAGCACACAGTCTTCCATGTTAAAGTAATGAACTCCTGGTGCTCCTCCTCCTTCATCTGCTCCATGTCCTGCTTTACCTCTGCCCTGTCCAGGCCAGGTGGCTGAGTGCTCGGTCTGGCTCTGCTGCCACAGTGGGGCACAAAGGGGACAGGGAGCATACTGCTCTATGAGGAGACTCCCATCACTCTCACTGGCTGTCAAAGCTACAAAATACACAAAGAAAGCAGAGTGATCCTGTTCATGTTGTTTACTGAACAGCTGATGCAAAAACAAATGTCAGACTCATGGTAGCTTTGCTCTCACTTCTCTAAAGTAGGTTAGACAGTAATAATACAATAAAGATGTTTAGATCAATTTAAACAAGTTATCTTTTCTCCCATCAAATGTTACTATGGGTGAGCTTCACTTAGATAGCTAGTTCCTAAAAAGGGAAGCACAGCTCAGTGTACTATTGATACTATATTCATACTACACTGCATAAAAGTCTGTAAAAGGACTGCCAAGTAAATGAAAAACAGACAATGAACCAAGCAACACAGGAACAACAACTAGGACAAGAAAATATGATTAGGCTCCATCAGAACTATTGGCTAAAATGTCTGTATAAAAACAGAAAACTTTTTTCCCCATCATACTTATGTGACTAATCAATCAATCAATCAGTCAATCATCATATCCCATTGAGCAGAGTCTGATGTGTCTCATTTTGTGATTGATTTATTATGATCATATATAATGTGTTATAAAGCGGCACTGCAGCAACTTAGTACTGTACATCTCTAGAGTTGGACAGATTAAAATAAAACTCTGCAGAAATATTGTGACTTCTAGTTCCTCAAGCACCAACAAGCAGTGATGTTGCTCATTGCAACAAACCCTCCCCTTACACCTATGTTGGCCACACAATCTAAGGGCCAAGTGTTTGGTTTGACCGTTCATGTTTGTCCATGGAAGAGGACCTGCTCCCTATGATTCAAGATTCAAGATGCTTTATTTGTCAGTCATCATGTTAGACATGTGAGCGAGATATAGTACTCAGGTCTCAGATACTAAAATAAATTAAATCTAATTAAAAACAAGCTAAAACAGGCTAAAACATCATATACAAATAAAACATAGTTAAAGTGACTGGTAGTTAAAAGTGCATCACAGACGGGTGGTTTAAAGTGCATTTATCGAGGCAGAGTCCGAACAGTTTAAAAGTCTCACAGCATCTGGGACAAAGCTGTTTCTCAGCCTGGAGGTTTTCGCTCGGATGCTGCGTAGCCTCCTGCCCGAGGGGAGAGGGACAAACAGTTCATGTGGGGTGGGTGGGGTCTTTCATGATGCGGGCAGCTCTGTCCCTGCATCTGCTGGTGTAGATATCTGCCAGGGATGGTAGACTGCAGCCGATTATCCTCTGAGCAGAGTTGACTACCCGCTACAGCGCTTGCTTTTCTGCCACCGTGCAGCTGCTATACCACACAGTGGTGCATGATGTTAGCACGCTCTCTACTACACACCTGTAGAAAGAGCTGAGGATGTTGGCATTCAGTCCCGCCCTCTTCAGCTTCCTTAAGAAGTACAGCTGCTGGTGGGCCTTTTTAATGACGTTTGTGGTGTTATCCTGCCAAGAGTTAGAGAGGTGCACCCCGAGGTATTTGTATGTGTGTGTCATCTCCACAGCTGTGTCATCGATGTAGAGAGGGAGGGGTGTGTTTCCCTTCCTTCTGAAGTCCACGATCATCTCCCTGGTCTTATTGATGTTGAGGATGAGATTGTTCTCCTTGCACCACTGCCTCAGCTCGTCCACCTCCTGTCTGTATGCTGACTCATCTCTGTTGGAGATGAGTCCCACCACTGCTGTGTCGTCCACAAACTTAACTATGAGGTTGCTGTCATAGTGAGCCCTGCAGTCATGGGTGAGCAGCGGGAAGAGTAGTGTGCTGAGAACACAACCGTGGGGAGAGCCGGTGTTCAGAGTAATGGGTGAGGAGAAAATGTCATTTATCCTAACAGGCTGGGGTCTGTTGGTCAGAAAGTCCAGTATCCAGTTACAGAGTGATGGGGCTAGATGGCATCAGCTGGGCAGCGGTTCTGCCTGTAAGCATACTGTTGAGAGTCAGATGTTATGTCAATGGACTCCTTAATGCGTGTTGCTACCAGCTTTTCAAAAGAATTCATTATTATTGGGGTAGGTGCGATTGGACTGTAGTCGTTCAGGCAGGACACTGTCCGGGCCTTTGGCACTGGGACAATGGTGGATGTCTGAAGACATGGTGGTACTATGGCCTGGGACAGCGAGATGTTGAATATGTCGCACATCACCTCTGAGAGTTGACTCGCACAGTCCTTAAGTACCCGACCAGGAACACCGTCCAGGCCTGCTGCTTTGCGTGGGTTTATCTTCTGCAGTGTGAGCCTCACCTCCGTTGCTGTTACACAGAGAGGCAGGTCGTCTGGCACGGGGGTGAGCCTGCTAGCTGTGGTGTTGTTGGAGGCCTCGAAGCGGGCCTAAAAGGAGTTGAGGGCCTCAGGCGGAGAAGCATCAGAGGGGCATTGTGTGTTTTTCTTGTTGTAATCAGTCACACATTTGATGCCCCTCCACATGCTCCGAGGGTCGTTTGATTGGAAATGTCCCTATATCTTCTTAGCATACTCTGCCCTTGCCCTCTTAATGCCTCCTGTCAGGCCTCATCGTGCTGCCTTGAGCGCTTCAGCATCCCCTGACTGAAACGCTGCGTCCCTCACCTTCAGGAGAGAGCGAACGTCAGCATTCAGCCAGGGTTTCTGGTTTGCAGGGATGGTGATGGTTTTGCTGATAGTGACGTCCTCTACACACTTTTTGATGTAACCCAGTACTGAAGATGTATATTCCTCTAGGTTCACATCGCCACTCTCTGCTGCGGCCTCTCTAAACATTTGCCAGTTTGTGGTTTGAAGCAGTCTTGGAGCATAGGAACAGCTTCATCTGGCCACACTGTGATGGTTCTCTGTGCAGCCTTCCTGTTCTTTAACACAGGGCAATATGTGGGGACCAGTTTGATGGAGATGTGGTCCGAAGAGCCCAGATGAGGACGGGGGATAGCTCTGTATGTCTCTCTCCTGTTCGTATACACTTTGTCAAGTGTATTGTCACCACGGGTAGCAATGGTCACATGCTGGTAACCATCGCTACCCGTGGTGACAATACACTTGACAAACTACTATGTAGTTCATCATTTAGGGATTGATGTGATTTGCTGAGTAATGCATTGTGTTCTATGTCACTGTATTACAGTATGTGTTTTAGAATCATGATCAAATGACCTGAATGAAGATAATGATGAATACATTTTGCAGTCAGTCATTTTGACCCCTGCCAGTGTGAACAAAATAAGCAAGAAAAAAGAGTAAATCCTATTGGCTGATACACAGAGCCTACAGGTCCCTCCCCAGGAAAGAAAACCCAGAGACACCACTTGGCTCATGCTTCTCTCTTTATGCTACTCTTCTCTTAACTTTTTGCTGAACTATTTATCCTTTGTTTTATTTTACACGCCAACCTTGATACTTACTTAGTTTTGTAATCCTTATTTCTTGTTGGCCAAGCGTGCACTGCAAAGCTATGAATGTACAGAAGTCTGCCAGAACTGTTTTTGATGTTTTTTGAAGTTTTTAACAAGTGGCCAGGCAGCATAGAAGCCAACTTGAATGATTTTCGTACTGCACTTCTTTCAGGTTTCTGGCTGCTCTCAATATCTTCTCCTGGTCTTGATAGTTAGGAAGCTTCATGACAGATGTTCTGGTGCTCCTTTAGCACAAGTGGTCATCATGCTTATTTCCACCATGGATTTTTTAGTTGGCATTAACTCCCCACAGAACCTCTTCAAGTATATCTATACCTTCAATATATTCAAGCTGTCTGCCTCTGAACCACATGGACTTCATCAGATTCATCATGTAGACAGAAATATTCCAAATGAATGCAAATGTTACTCTGTTTGTGTTGGATGTGTAAATAGGCAACTGTTTGCTAGAACAAGTGGGTATGTAAAAATGTATACAAAACAACACAAAATGATGCATCTGCATTGAGCATAAACATATTTAACAGTGAACGACTATTTGAGGGTCAGCTTTTTCTTCAAGCTGCCTAGTCAAAAGTAATAAGGCTTTTGGTTGGCTCATGTGAACATTATATTTATCCAAAACAATGCAAACATATAAAAAGGTCTGGCTGTTCCTTTATTACACAAGTTATTCTGGCGTGGAAACATTTTGAATGTAAAACATTTTGAATGTAAAACAAATGTAAAACAAAGTCAAACAGCAGGGTTAATCCAAACAGCAAACAAACAGAAAGCGGTGCACTGACCAGGAAACCACTGTTCGATCAAAGAGTTGACGTGGTCTGTGATGAAGGCCATGGCAGAGAAATCTCTCATATCTGATTGGCAGATGATCTTTATGCCTCCACTCTTCTTTCTCTTCCAGTTGATGTCTGATGACTCCACACTGCAGAGAGACACAGACATGTTACCACTTCAGTCCACAGGAAGCCATTCACCCTGCACACAGCAGCTGATGTGGAGCAGCAGGAGCCAACTAGTACTTCGGCTGAGACAGTTTCATTGAGTGGCTGGTAAATTCTAAAATCTACCAGCCACTCATTATTTTTACCAGCCACTTTTATATTTAAGCGTTGATGTGTATAGTACAATGCCTAGAAACACATTTTTATTGTACAAGACATGCACATAGTATTTCACAATCAGTACTTGTAGTAGTAGTTGAATAATTGATTATTCAGTAATTATTACCAATGAATGATTAAACTATCCAAGTGTCATCTACTAGGTCGTGAAATAACAGGAAATGAAGTCTGAATAGACTAAGTGGTTCAAAATAAAGGTTAGATAGTTAGAAATCTATATCAATATCTCCCTGCAACTACAGGAATTTACAACTCATTTCATATGTTCAACTGCATTGGACCCACACAAAGGAAGTGGAAATTGCATCATTAGGTGATTAGAAGGTTAGTAATATATAGCAACAGACATCCCAACCTGCAAAAACACTGGATGTCGGTCCGGGGGGGGCTGATTATTCTATATGCAGCAACACAGAGCTATAAGGGCACTGTGTTGTCACACTCGCTGCATTTATAGTCACACAAACACACACACGTGTGCACTCTTGCTCGCTCCAGATTCCGGGAGATTGTATACTTACCTTTTCAGAAACATGGCTACGTAGCAAAATTAGTGATGATGAGATCAAACTGGGTAATTACATGCTATATAGAGCGGACAGGGGCACTAGAGGTGGACGTGTGGCTATTTATGTTTCCTTGCACTTTATTTCTGAAATTGCCACCCCTAAAGTACTCCCATCTTTCTTTGAATGTCTTTTTGTTGAGTTAAAACTTCATGAAAATAAACATCTTATCATAGGTAGTATTTATAGACCCCCACCTGTCCATCCTGACTCAACCAAATGTATTTTATCCACTCTCACCTCATTTGATCACCCGCATGAAATGATTATCCTAGGCGACTTCAACTGTAACTGGCTTGATCGCTCCTCACCTAATGACAAAAACCTACTCAAAAGTATACATTTAACTCAGTTGATCAGTGAGCCCACCAGAGTTGACGCCAGATCTAAATCATTACTAGACTGGATCCTCGTAACCCACCCTCATAGAATTATTAGATCTGGCGTTCTCTCTGACTGCTTCAGTGATCACTCTACCATCTACTGTGTATGGGAAATTAAATCTCCTCGCCTTCCTCCAAAATGCATTAAAGTAAGACAAAGTAAGAATCAATTTTGACAACTTTTTACATGATTTGATTACAATACACTGGAACAGATTTCAACTTATACCATATATTGAAGACGCCTGGAATTATTTTTATTCTGAACTCACACATGTTATTAACCTCTTAAGCTCTAGGCTCTTTTTTAGGTTCCTGCTCGAAAATGACATACCCAAAATGAATAGAGTATATCTCTGCATCTACAAGGTCTATTCGAATAGTTTTGGTGTCATAATAAAGAGAACACTTGACTTACTAAAACCAGCGTTTTTTGCTCTCAAGTACAACTTTTCATCACAAAACTTCGAAGGTAAGACAGAATATCTGTTAGTCGCTGTAAATAAGTGGTTGTTTACCTTTGTATTCTTTGGCTGCTGGTTCACTGAGTTTTTAATAATGGTACTGTTGAACTCGCCAGGGTCTTAGCTTTCATATGAGATGCTATTTGTTTGTGTACCATGAAGTATCAAAACGGTAGCAATGGAAATGTGGAGAGTAGGTTGACTTTCTGACGCTATTCGGATTTTGATATTTGATCATTAATATGCTTGGTGTTTGAGTTGTGTTTGGTGTGTGTAAAAATGACTTATATGTGCTTGTAGCGGAGTTTCTCTTATTTAATTTGATGTGCAGTATGACTGTATTGCTACATAATTAGGGCAGCGTTTTATGCCTTTTGCTGCGGAGAGTTTTCACGGTCCCCCTATTGGGGGTTAATAAACACGCCCCATGGAAAGAAATTAAGGTCAAAGGTCAACATTTACCCTGGATCAGTTCTGATCTGATTAAAGTAGCTGTATGTAACAAATATATTCAAAGTAATCATAAAATAGCCCTAAAATGTCACAAGACATTAAGGAATCATGTTAATTTCAAACACTGATATCACTGACAGTAGTAATCCAGCCAGAATATTCACATATGGAAAGCTAAGTGGCAGCCCACAAGTAATGTTGTCAAGTCAGTAGCGTTTCAGCAGCCAGGTTGCCAGTTGCCACTGAGCTGCAGCTACGAACACTGCAGATAATGTCTGATGTTACAAAACCAAAAAAGCCTCATTATGACTCTCAAATATGTTGTGACAATTTGAGAGAAAAAAACAAGGGTTTGCATAGGAGATGCCTTTGAAACATGGAGACAGCTGGAGACGGTTACAGCGTCATACAGCACTCAGCTGCACCTGCTGATACGGAGGAGAGGAGGAGCTAACTCACTGTATGTGTGTGTGACGGTGACGCTCTCCTTTGCTCTCAGACAGTCTGTTCAATGCGGGGATATTAAACTTTATTCCGCCACCCTGTTATTTATAAAAGTTCAAACCCTGAATGGAGGACAGAGTTGCTCCGTCAGAGAGCGGCTACAAGACGATGTTGTAGCTGTGGTGGAGTGAGGTAGAGAGGATGAAGAGGGAGGTAGAGAGGATGAAGAGGGAGGTAGAGAGATACAAATCCATTTGTCACAGCTCTGATTAATTTAATAATTAGACTAACATAGAGGTGAGATAGTCTTCATCTTTTTGTGAGTGGTCTATACCTTTAGAAATAAATGTCAATGAATTTAAGGGTCCATTGTTGATTTATAGTCTGAGAATGAGCAAGATGGTTCACCTGGGAACGGTATGATGATCAAATCTTCATAAGTGATGCTCTCCTGACTTTATTGGTCATCACGGTACCTTGACTGAAATGTTTCCCATTGACAAGCTCCCATAGCCAGACTCAACTGTCAGAAAAGGGTTCAGATGTGTTAAGATGTTTTGTTATAAACTTCTTAGATGTGAAATTAAGTTTATGGTTTCAGTTTAAAGTCTGTGTAAAGTAAGAATAAATATGTGTTCTGAGTTTGACATACTACAGAAAAGTGTGTTGTTAACCACCCTGCCAAATTTGAATGAAAAATTGCCAAGAGAGCTTTCTGCTGCTAACTCAGCGGCTAACTCAGCTAACTGCAGGCTGTAGTAGTAGTAGTGTGTGCTGAATGTATTTATACCTCTACAGCAGCAGGGGTGGGTTTATTCAGACCCGACCACTAAATCCTGAACACAGAAATCTTGAAACACAGTTTGTGAAGCCTAGCTCCACAATTCAAATCTAAATGGTTGAAATGCTTTTTACACCTTTTTTAGAAATACATTTATGACCTATTTAATGTGTTTAGAAGAAAATGTCTGATTCACAGTTTTAAGAGTAGAAAATGATAAATAAAAAGATTTTCTAAAACTAAGCACTGTAAGAAGTGCAATCAAAAGTTTTCTGTAATGCACTTTATTTTAAAATGCCATCTTTATTTAACATAAAATGTTTTTATCTTGTACTTTTTTAATACTTATTTTATTATTTATTTGAATCCCACAAGATGACTTTAAATACAAATAAATGAATTCTACTGTATTTATGTGACAATCTAGCCACTAAACACAGATGCTGATGGAACAACAATTCTACTTCAAGGTACTGAAAAATAACATGTTCTGGACCTTCACTTTAGGAAATTTTCACAAATTGAACCTCAGTGAATTTTCATTGAATACTCCTGTTCTAAACTGTCAAATCCCTTTCATCACTCACGCCAGCAAAGGTGATCTCTGCTCTGTCCCTGCATCCTGCTCCTGTCTCTGACTCACTCTCATGCACCTAGATGTCAGGAGAGGTGGTGGAGTGATCATTATTTAGTGAGCAGTATCTATTATTTTACCTTTATAATCAGAACAAGTTATACTGAATGTAAATACAACTGTCAACAGTCTGTGAAGATGCAAATTTACCCAAAGTCCCCAGCAGCAGGTCAAAGATTGCTCCTCAAAAAGTAGAATAATTGTCAGTTTTATGAGTCAGTTTATAAATGAGTCAGCCAGACTTGTTTCAGTCAGCTCCTGTCCATAAGAGACTCAGGTATAGTTAGCTGAAGTTAACTGATTATTACCAGTGATGAATTACTCTCCTCTTCTCTATGTCCATGTTGCCTGGGGGAACAAACATCAAACCCAGAGCCTGTCCGCCAAAAACAGGCTAACCAAATGAAAACTAACTGCCCTACGCGCTTCTTGTGCCTACACGTATGTGTGTATCAGTAGTAATGAAAACGTAATAAAGTACTGATTTTTGACATGGTAAAAATGGGGGGATCCAAACTAATAGTTTTTAAAAGATAGTTCAGTATTATGTTTGACAGCATGAGGTGTAATGGCAGTGGCATGAGTGTGAGTGAAAGTCATTTGTGTGAATCTCACTCTGATTGTGTGAGAGTCGACAGCTCTGTGTGTACCTTAGGAACAGAACCTCTGTGACTTCAATGCTATGGCTATGATCATAATGCTGCTCCTGGATCAAAACAACCAATCAGAGCCAAGAGGAGTGTCTGAGAAATGTCAATGATGCTGGTGCACACGCTGCTGACAGCCCCCTCCCCCACACAGGGTGGGGGAGGGGGCTCTCCCATGACACGCCTGCTGTGCTCTCACTAAGTCAGAAAGGCTTCCTCTCTCACTGTGGTTACAAGCCTGCTTGTGCACAGCAGGTTCCTATTTGGGGGAGGGGCTTTGAAGGCAGGGCTGCAGCACAGCATAGAGGAAGAAGGAAGGACCTGAAAGTTGTACTTGTTCAAATTTTCTGGCTAAGTCCACTTTTTTGTCAAAACTACATACTGTAGCTCTAAAGATTTCTCTCATTTAATTACTAGACTCATCCTTATAGCCCCAGCTCTGACCTGAGGTAACCTCCATCAAACGTGACAAGCAATCCCTCCTTCCAGTAGACAGTTTGGCTACGTCGGACTCTAAATGTGCTGCAGCGGTTCCTCTGTTGGGTTCCAGCAAAACTGTAGATCACAGAGTTCCTGCTGCACTGGCCTCTGGTGTGTCTTTTGGGCTCAAATGACTGTAATAACAAGACAAGACAATTCAGGCAATTAATTTAAAATGTTTACACAAGTGTTGTGACTGATGAGTGTGATGACTGATGAGAATCTGCTGTCTCAGTACCTGCAGGTCCATCTCCGTGAGGCTGATGAGCATCCTGGCAATGAAGCGCTCCCAAAACCCAGCAGGAACAAAGCTCATTTTAAAAAGGCGCTGCAGGGTGTTGTTGGTCTGTTGGCGGAAGCAGTGAATGTCCATGGCAGGCTTGGGGGGAAGGAGGTGGGGCAGAAGATAGCTATAGCAAAAAGAAAGAAAACATTGGGAAAACATTTAAAACTTGAAAAAGTTTGAAGAAATGCTAGGAATGCTGCCTGCTTGCACCAGGTTAGTATTGTTACTAACTGCTTGCTGTCAGATTAGCTACTACTTTACATTTTTAAATGCACATTATGTAATTTCTGCCGTTAGGGTTTGCTCAATCAAAAATAATAACAAAGGTAGGATTGGATCATGGGAGTTGTTTTATTAATTGTTAAACAGTCACTTTCTCCCAGTAACAAATCCCTCAGAGGTTTTTATTGGGAGTGGAATTATCCAAAGAGTTCTCCTCCTCTCCAAAAACAAATGTACACAAGGATTAAAACCAGTGAAAATCCTGAATAAAGCAGTTTCATGTAAAAAAAAGAAAAAAAAAGAAAAAGAAAAAGTCTTCTTCTTAAATGCTGTTTGACAGTACTGTTAGTGCTGTTTATCTTGTGTGTATGAGTTGGTGCTGTGATGAGTTGTTGATGTGATGGTTGTCATCTTGTGCATGTTTACTCTTTGGTAGATGTGGCACGATGTCATTGACAAAATGTTACACGATTCAAATTACGATTTTTCTGGGTTTGAAAATAGTTGGAAACATTTGGTATAATGTAGTACACAATTGATTGTACTGTACTGTATTGCAACAGTAACTACATTTCTTGATGTCCACATGAATATTTTACAGTACTTCATTAACAAAAACTACATATCACAAGTGTTTGTTAGATGATTACTATAGGTTCAAAGGATTTGTCAGGGTGTTGTACTATGGCCTTCCAGAAACACCAGAAACCATTGCAGCTGGAACTCTGTGTGTAATAGTTGCTGCTGGGGTGTTTGGGATGGTTGCCATCATGGCATCTGGCTGTGTTCATGGTGGATCTAAGTGAGTATTGCATAGTTACCACTGCTGGGGTAAAAAAACTGCCTCTTTACTGGGACAGAAATGTGTATGTTCAGCAGAACAAGCTGGTACAACCCCTCCCTTTCTGCCTGAAGCACTGCAGTTGGTCACTTCCTGCAGGAGCTGGCAGTCAGGGAGGGTTGCATATACATTTCTCTCACTTTTGTGTATCTTTTCCTTGTATCTTAGTCCCTCTCACTATGGATGCATGGAGAGGACACATGGAAACAAAGAGAAAAAATGTTTTTAGAGTCATAAGACGTCCTTTCCTCCGAAGCGTCACGTGAAGTAACGTCTGTTTCTTATGATGGCAGCAGCTGAATACAGTGGTATCAGCTATCAGTCTTTTTTTTTCTCAACAGCTGCAGTATTGGAGTTTGTTTAAACATATAGGCACTGTGCTAAAATTAATAAAAGCACAGTTATCACTGACTTTTCAACTTTTCCTCTCTGCAGTCTGTTATATTATATATTATAATACCTGTTTGACAAACACCTGCACATGGATACAAACCTGCATTCCTGCTGTGTCCTGCACAGAGACATATGAACCATCACTACTGGCAGAATGCCTTTATATCATTTATTCAATCTTTGTGTCTGTTATTGATATCCTGATTGTGAATGCATTATTTAATAACACAGAATATGATCAGTGTCTTTTGAACACAGACAATGGTTTATTAAACTAAATGTTTCAGGGAAAATTGATATGATGTAACTCATATCAAATCCAACACTTCACCTCACATGGAAATTACAACAAATGATGTAAAATATAAATGTCCAACGAAAAATGAAGAGTGTGTGACCTTTTTCTTTTTGGTGGCGATTTTTTTTTTGTTTGGCCAGGGAGTGTATAATATCCATCCACAATAACAGTTGAGGGGGAAAGTAACAGATAATGAAAAGGAAAATCTTTCTAATGAATGAGGAAAGTTGTTTATGGTTCTTTTCTTGATCAAACAGCCAATTAACAGATTTTTAACTAGATGGTTGAGGCAGATGGCCGCCCACTCTGAGTCTGGTTCTGAGGGTTCTTCCTGTTAAAAGGGAGTTTTTTCTTGCCACTGTTGCTCATGTGGGAATGTTGGGTCTCTTTAAAGTTAAAACCTGAAGAGTTTGGTTTAGAACCTGCTCTATGTGTAAAGTGCCTTGAGATAACTTTGTTGTGATTTGGCGCTATACAAATAAAGATTGATTGATTGATTGATGGTGAATCAGAAAACAGAATATAACACTTGGGAGTGTTATAGTTTATTCTGCTATCTACACTTCAGTGTCGAACTGCAGTGATGTAACATATCAGTCTGATAAGCTGCAGTGGCCAATCAATGAATAAAGGGGCATGTTGGCTGGTAAAAGACTTCTGTGGAGGCTGCTCTCCTGTTTCCTTGCTCATAGCTGCTCAGACGTCCCTCCTTGCTCTTTGAAGAGACTTGGGACAGCCATCAAAATGGTGGTTCAGAACATCTCCCGGTTCAGGTGAGGATTGAGGAGCGAGGAGACGTCAATTAAGAGACTTGAGACTCTCTCTCTCTCTCTCTCTCTCTCTCTCTCTCTCTCTCTCTCTCTCTCTCTCTCTCTCTCTCTCTCTCTCTCTCTCTCTCTCTCTCTCTCTCTCTCTCTCTCTCTCTCTCTCTCTCTCTCTCTCTCTCTCTCTCTCTCTCTCTCTCTCTCTCAATAAATCATTTTGACTGAACCTGACTTGTCTCCCCGCTTTGTCACATGCATTGAGCTGGTTTGTGACATAATACATACATAATAAGAAACCTAAAATGTACTATGGGAAAATTAAATATCAATGTCAAGACTGTCCACTTATTAGGCTAAAATGAATAAATGATTATTTACCTGTTGTTGGCCACAGGCAGAGCAATCTCAAACTTGGCTAGAAACTGAAAATACTGCTCCTCTGTCTGTTGGGTAAATCCTGTTCCTACTAGCAACATCTGCAACAACAGACAACACAATAAGTTAGTATCATTAGCTCACCAAGCCAAAAGATCCCCACACACACACACACATTTTGTCAGCTGCTTGCTAAATCTCACTCTGAGGTCATAAGCTTGAATCACTCCGTTCTTTGCTACAGAGCGAGAAGACTTGAGGTGTATGATCCTCTCCAGGCACTCTGACAGCCACACAGGACACAGGAAGTAGAGAGTACAAAGGCCATGGCTGGTGTCAGGGAAGTGCAGCAGTGTCCCCGTCTCTATCAAGAAGTTGATGGCTGGATGTGGACACAATGCAAAGAAGAAGATAGCAATGAGTATTAACTTCCCCAATGAATGGTGTAGTTCCTCTCAAAAACAGATCTATTCACAGATGTTATGGATTAGCTCACCAATATTTAAATACTGGAAATACCCTTTCGTGCATTTTGATATATTCCTTAAAGGTGCAATTACTAAGATTTGGTAGGTGGCTGTGGCTCAGGTAGAACGAGTCATCCACAAATCAGAGGATCAGTATGTGTCCTTAAGCAAGATACTCAACCCAAATTGATGGCTGTGCAAACGATGTATAAATGTTAGTTTCCCCCTGATGAACAGGTTGGCTCCCTGTATAGCAGCCCTTTTGAGTGGTTGGAAGAATAAGTACAGTCCGTTTACATTGTCTGATCAATTTGCTGCCATCTGGGAAGCACTACAGATCACTCAAAAGCCAGACGAACAGACTAAATCACAGCTTTTCCCTACAACAATACTCACCTTGAACAGATTAAAATACACAAGATAAATGTTTCTTTTAATGTGGGACAACTATCGTTTCTAAATGCGCATTATAAACATGCAATTTCTGACAGCAGATTTAACTGCTACTGAGGCCATTTCTACATTATAAGACCATCAGATATGCATCTAGATACATGGGGTGCAATGCAATTCAGGCATTACATTTTAAAATGGAACGATTTGATTAAATTCGGTAAAATTTCATATAGTTTTACTGGGTAGGATTGGATGGGAGGTGATTTCTTTAGATAGGTTTGTCTCTCTTTGTTATACAAAGATGCAGGAACTTTGTTCTCTATTTTAATGTGAAAAACAACACATTTCGCAGATCTTTAAGACTTCAGATCTGAGCTCATACTGTGTTCCTGCCTCAGTGGTACACTTTGACACATTGCGCTTCAACATCTGCTGCTGTCAGTTAGGTCAGTTTAGTCTTTTCTTTCTCTGTACTATGTATAGCAGTAATATCAATAATCAATTATTTAGCTACAAATGCAGCATTATTCCATTGTTCCATTCTTCTTGTAAAATCCAAAGTGAGAGAGTGGGAGAAAGAGAGAGAGAGAGAGAGAGAGAGAGAGAGAGAGAGAGAGAGAGAGACAGAGAGAGAGAGAGAGAGAGAGAGAGAGAGAGACAGAGAGAGAGAGAGAGAGAGAGAGAGACAGAGAGAGAGAGAGAGAGAGAGAGACAGAGAGAGAGAGACAGAGAGAGAGAGACAGAGAGAGAGACTGCTACATTTACTTTTTGTTTTTATGAATTATTTATTATTTAAAAAAATTAAAAAGTTTTTATATGTGACATGTTTGAACAAGTCACAGTACCAGTCTGCAGGTCCTCATAATCTCTAATGTCACTTCCTGGGTTCTGCTCAAAGATGTGATCTAGTTGGGCATTGGTCAGGTATTTAACCTCTCCGTCAGCATCTCGTCTCTGCTTCTCTGCAAGCACTGCTTCTTGAAGTGTCAGGTAGCTCCTGGGGATCTGGTGGAGGGGACAACGGTGAAAAGTCAGTCAATCCTGATCATTCTGACAGGTTCATAATCTAAACTAATTCTTTTGTCTTTTGACCAAATCGCTCCATAACCTACACTAGGAACTATTGTAACAGTTCTTCACGATTAAAGTCTGTGTAAAGTACACACACAGCATCACCTAACACACTGCCTCACTCACCAGTCTGCCCAGCAGTTTACTGCCACAGGTGGAGCTGCTGCTGTCTTTCATGGAAAGAGCCACCTGGTAGATTAGCTTCTTCAGTCCATCCAAACCCTCCAGGGTCTTACATGACACTTCACTGAGTACCAAGACACACACACACACACACACACACACACACACACACACACACACACACACACACACACACACACACACACACACACACACACACACACACACACACACACACACTTGAATACACTTGACGGTTAAAATAACACATGTTCTGTAAGGCTGATACCAGTGGCAGTGGTACAGTTGGTATAAGGCGTAGGTATACAGTGCAGCAGATTTTTTATCAATATAAACAAATAAACAATAAAATGAAAAATGTGTGCTTACTGCAGGTGTTTCCAGGTGATGTCAGGGTAGCCAGTGGCTCGAGCCCCTGACGGGGCCCGACACAGAGCCAGGATGTAAGCTCTTAGTGTGGCCAGTCTCTCATTGCGAAACTTGCTGTCGATGAGATCCAAATGTGTTCCCACAACTATCACTGCAGAGTTGGGTGCTCGCGCCTATGGGACACGATACACATATTTATTGAATATGTATTGATGGTCAACTTTGCATATCATGAGCTGCAAACTTCATTCTTGACCTTAGAAGCAGGTGTATGACAAAAACTCAATGGGCCCTATTTTAACGATCTATAGCGCATGGCGTGAGTCGTGTGGGGCAAGTGCCTTTGGGGCGTGTCCAAATCCACTTTTGCTATTTTAACGGCAGAAAAAAGGTCACATGGTCCAAAAGGGTTGGACTTAATTCCCCTCATTAATCATAGGTGTGTTTTGGGCGTAATGCAATAAACCAATCAGAGTGTCATCTCCCATTTCCTTTAAAAGCCAGGAGCGCTCTCACTTTGGTGGATCGCTATTATAACGATACATTTGTCAAGCAATGTGTTTCAAGAATGAAACAGGAGTTACTTTGGCTGAAAAGAAAGTTGGCTGATGAGCTTCTAACTCGACGTATCATTCATAAAAATGTAGAATATGGAGATATAACTGACCAGTGTGATGAGTGTAGAGGTGTGTGTAGTTATACTGCAGCAGTCTGGTGTCATCAGCTGATTTCATAAACAGTGAACAGCTGTGCGTAATGTCACTGTGCTCTGTGCAGCATCTCAGAGGCTTTAGATTTATCAACATATCAGTCCTACAGTATAAACAGCTGTGGATAACATACTCTGTAAGAATCACACACATTCATTAACAGATTAATACAGATGTTTTAACTACAGATGTTCAGATGCTATTCTTGTTGATAAAATCACTAAGTGGCAGTGGAGCATCTTTGCTCCAGAAGCAGACCTGGTTCTGAGACTCATTCTCCACAAAAACACCAACAACTCACTCTGTGCTGCATATTTTCACGTCTCCTCCATCAGGTCACTGTGCATACAGCTGCACCACACAGACATCATGGCACTTTGATTTTATTTGTTTATTTGGTTCTCTTTAAAAAGGTTTTTCTTTAGTCATCAACAGGTAAACTCAGCAGGGTTATAATTGTTGATAGTATATAAACCTGATTCATGTAATCTCAAATATATGTGTTAAATGTTGTTCAAAAACTGCTTTAAAAACTGCCCTTCATACAGTTGTTAGGACTGTCTGCAGTGGCACTCTCCAAGGTGCCCCCCCCCCCCGCCCATAGGAACATACACAGTAGTGGAAGACTCATTCTCATGTAATCTTATTTTTTACAATGAATTAAATCTGATAAATATTATGACTAACCAATTTGACATGCATTTTTTAAATATGTTGATGTAATAGGCTACTTTTATTTTATTTGTTTGTATGTTTTGTGTGCTGCTCTCTGTCCAGTCCCTGTGTGTCTAACAAGCAGAGTGTACATTCATTGTGCACCCGCCTATTAAAATCTTAATAATGCGCTGTTAAATTAACAGTAACATATGCTCCAGTGACTTTAGACCTGTTTTTTTTTTTGGTCAGTGGTACAATCGCTTTCCTCTGCCTCAAAATAGCAACGCTCCACCAATGCACCTGACCAACCTCATTTTGAGACCAACACGCCCATAGGTGCACAGACTGGTGCAAGTGCATTTGCTATTCAGACAACTGCGTCGGCCTGAAACTAATAAAGACACATACGTCGTGCCCGCTATCTGCTGTGTGCCTGGTGCAAGATGGGGCCCAATGTCTAACTTGGTCACTTTTCATGAAAATGGTCAAAAAAATGTTTTAGCCAATAAGCCATTTGTTAGATGTGTCAGTCCTTAACACTGTACAGACTTTAGCATTAGTGCCAGAATCAAATCAGGGGCTAATATCCTAAACAGGAATCTCAGCCCATATTTATCAAACTTCTAGGTGAAATGCTAACAGTAAAAAAGAACACCCTGATCTTTTTGAACTACTTGTAAACTTGATAAAAACGATTCATCATAGTTATTGGTGAAGGACAAAAGGAACTGGTGCAATAAAACATTTGTTATCAGTGTAATTTTTTACATGTTGTGGGAATTTCTGGAACACAGAGCATATCATCTGAAACCTGAGGCAATATGTTATCTGATACTACAACTTTAACTTAGCAGTTAGCAGTGGCTGTATTGTACACTATTCCTCCAAACACATTTTTGACCGAACATTACACTATTTTTTTCATAGGAGTTTCAATGACATGAAAAAAGCTAATTATTAACTTATCTCTTTTTTCTCTATTTTATTTGCCTGCACATGCAAATGTGGTCTTACATTCTCTTTATTACATATTTTCTCAATTTTTTAAGTTTCATATTGTTTGGTTTATATTTAATTTACTATTTTTAAATAAATAAAACTCTTTGTAAGAAGATAAATACATCTTCATGAAAAATGTGGTAGATTTATGTAAATGCTAATGTAATTAATCATGTGCTCACTGAAGAGTTGCAGTATTCCTTTACTTCACTGTTGGTGGACTGGACTTGATAAGTACTGTGTCTTATTCTTTTTTGCCCTTTTGTCGATTTTGTTGAATGTTTTTAAGTGAAATTCAGAACTTTGATAGATAGAGGCACTGATCGCCACTCAGCAGGGGAGGTAGGTCCTATGTGGTAAATTTGAATAAAAAATTTGATTAAGAGCCACATTAACAGAACTGCATCAAGATAAGACTGGCAAGGAAAAAACACCAAAGTCAGATTCAGAAACAAATCAAGACCAGATACCCCCCCACCCCTTTTTTTTACATAAACCAAAAATAATGTACTACTATAATAAAGTTACTGTTCATTATAATAGTAACCCTGTATTCATTTGAAAGGTAACTCTTCTAAATTTTACAAACAAAAAGTCAGAATGAATATAAGTGATCCTGAACCAAAGTTTCCCACTGGTGGGACAGTGTGTTGTTTAACAGATTAATGCTGTTAACTGACCACACTCATCGGCAGAAAGCAAAGGGAATGTTATTGCAGTAAAGCAGATTACTCCCCCCTCCTACTGGCTCTCAGTGAGTCTATAGAAGTGTGTGTGAGTGAGCTACATGTTACCTCTATGTTGAGCAGCCATGTCTGCAGGTTAGCCACAGCCTCCTCTCCCAGAGCCAGGTTCCAGATCACCATGTACAAGGCCTTATCAGTGAAAAAACACTGATTCACTGTGGACATGCTGGCTTGACCTCCGATGTCCCACACGTTGAATACCACCGAGTCCTTCTGTGTGAAATAAGACGAGAGATGAGCCAAGAAGCAAAAAGACGCTGGATAGTGATGAGTCAGAAATAATAAAAAAATAAAATAATCCACCGTCTATCTTCTATCTAAACACTTGGATAACTATACCCAAGAGAATACAGAGATATACCTTCAGTGCAAGGGGATCTTGGGTTATAGGTGAATTCCAGGCCTTTGTCATATCATGAGTACTACTGCATATGAAAAAAAGGTGCTGCATGAAATCTGATAAATTGATAAAGTGATATCACTCGCAGCTCAACTGAACTACCAGTAGTTAAGTTTACAATCAATTACAATTTCATTCATTTAGCTGATGCTTTGGTTAAGTACCATAAAGCTAAGTTAGGATAGGATAGGACAGTTTTTCAAGTGTGGACATTCTTGCAGAAAAGCTGTGTCTTCTTCTGAGAGGGACTCTGCAGATCGAAAAGAGTTTGGTAAACAGTTCCAGCACCAGGGAACTACAGACTCCTGTATGGATGTTGTAGTTCCCGCAAAAACTGTACACTGCTTTCCAAATAACAAACCTTGGATTATTAATGATGTCAAGGACCTCCTTAACAATAAGAAGAGAGCGTTCAAGGATTGAGACCAGATGGAGTTGAAGCACCTACAGGGGGAGTCAGGGTCAGGCTGTAAGAGGCCAAGGAGTCATACTGAAGGAAGGTGGAAAAAAAGCTGCAGGAAAATAACCTGAGAGACATGTGGGATGGTATGAAGACCATTACGGGCTGCAGGAGGAGCAGCGGCACAGTAGACATTGATGTGGTGAGGGCAAACCTCACCATATATATATATATATATATATATATATATATATATATATATATATATGTATATATTGTGGTTGTACCAGGGGCCTTTCATTGGCAGAGCATCGTGAGCGGGAGGGAGTGCACAGGGAGGCAGCAGTGGTTTTAGTTGCTGTTTTGTGGGTGTCAGTGTCAGAGTTCTGAATTTGATGCAAGCAATAATTGGGAGACATACACTCCAGACCTGTCATGCCACCGCAATCATCTGAAGAGGTTTGAACATACAGTACATGTGGGGAGGCCTGCCAGTAAGGATATAGTCAATATGAGATATTATGAGAACCTGTATCAGGAGCTGTGCTGCGTGCTTGGGCAAGTAAGGTCTGATCTTCCTGATTGTCAGGAGTCAATTGATACGACGAAGCAATTGAGGTCATGAGAGCCCTAAACGTGAATTGGTCATCAGTTATGACACCCAAGTTTCTGGCAGACTTTGTCAGCATGAGTTGGGTTGATTGAAGCTGGATATTGATCTGTTGTTGTATAGAGAGACTGGCTGCAATGACAGGGAGCTCAGTCCGAGAGTGGTTAAGTTGAAGGTGGCATTGTTTCATCCATGCCAAGACATGGATGAAATGTCATGTCAGCTGAAACATCTAGCAGCAGTAGAGCTGAGGACTGATCAACAGCTCTAGCTGAATGCAGTCATTCCATTATCGACAGAATTGCAGTCTCGGTAGAGTGACCCTGCTTAAAGCCAGACTGATTGAATTGTACAAATTGTTATCAGAAAGGAATTCAGACTCTTGATTAAAGACTGCACACTTGTGTATTTTTGATAGGAAGAGCACCAGTGAAACTGGTCTGTAGTTTTCACCTTTGCTGGGATGCTATTGGGCCCAGTGAAGGCATAGTGTGACAAGAGGAAAATAAGGAGAGTTGGCTGAGTTTACAGGCTGTGTAGTGTAATTACACAAATTACACACAGTACAGTTGAGGCTGATGGGAATGTTATTGGTTGTACACCAATGTTTTACACAGATTAACATGTTGACCATATGATAGTGCTAGATGAAAAGATTAAAAAGGTGCTATGCATCCTGAGTGGAATATGAATGTGTGTTCCAAATGTCATGGCAGTCCATCCGATAGACACACAAACCCCAAAATGTCAACCTTATGGTGGCTCTAGTGAAAAGTCTGGGGATCACTAAAGTTACAAGGTTTCATCGTCTAGGGACCATACATGTTTGTACTAAAAACAAGGACAATCCATCCAATAGTATATGGTAAATGAACTGTGCTTATATAGTGCTTTTCTAGTCTTTTTGACCAACAAGCTTGTGGAGAGAGACTAACCATTCACACACATTCATACACCGTTTGAGGTTAAGTATCTTGCCCAAGGACACATTGACATGTGGACTGGAGGAGCTGGGAAATCAAACCGCTGATCTTCTGATTGGTGGACGACTGCTCTACTTCCTGAGCCACAGCGTCACCAAAGTGATGGACAGTCAGACTTACATTGCTATCCACAGAGCCGCACTGTTAAAATCCCTTTGACACAATTTTTGTTGCCAAAACAGAAACAGACTAATTTTGACTTCAGGTGGAAATGCTTTCAGTACAGTATTTCTGAATTAGAAAGCCACATAAATCATAGGACTAAATAAATTAAGCAGTCTTTTGGAGCAGGACTATAGTTATTAGTTACCATACAAATAAAAACAATACCATTCCCTTTTTAATTTGTAAGGGAACTCTATTTTATTAATTGGAGATCTTGAAAAATACTACCTCTATGGTTTTAAATCTATCCGCGTTTGTCCAAACTGAATGCACAGTATACTGTAAGTATTTATTTCCCTCACATTGTTTTTGCCTCCGCTGGGTTTTTCCAGCTCCCAGGTCGAGGTAGAGATGCTGCATTCTGCTGGGGTGAAGGGGGATGCCCTTCCAGTCTGTAGAGTCTCCAGAAGGGCAGTCTTCCCCTGCCTTGGTGGACCAATGACAAGCATCTTCAGTAGTTTACAGGGTTCTGCCTTTCGAAGGTGCGCTCGGAGGAAAGCCAGGACAGATGCAGGACCTGACAAATCAGAAAGGTCAACATTTGTTTTTGAAGAACTTGGAAATTACAGCACATGTTACCTGTTAGAATCTACAGACAGGTGCCCCCATTGCAACAAACCAAATACAGCTACATTTACCCAAGTACTTTTGACTTACTTCACTGAAGTGTTTCTATTTTAGACTAGTTCATTTTTCTACCCCACTACATTTCAGGAAAATATACAGGTTTACATTTACCTGACTGCTGTAATTACTAATCACTAATCCATCATTAAGATTTTATGCAATAAATATGATCAAATAAGAAATATTCTATGCAAGAATTGTTTCAGGAGACTTCCGGTTGGTGAGTGGAATGGAGTAGTGGTGTTTTTTCCAGGCTCCTGCCACACAGTCTCTATTTTCAGTACTATTCAGTCGGATTAATCTTAACCTCACTACAACTGCTTTTAAACATTTATTTGACAGTTTTAGCCAGCCAATATGTCTAAAACCACTAAACAATCAAAGAAAGAACTTGTTTCACCGGACTCTGCCATCGACAATGCTACTTTAGCTAGCATGCTAGCTGAACTGCGGGCGGACTTGCTAACGAAGCCTGATTCACTGTCCGTCAGATTTGAAAACAAACTCACTACCATTGACGCCAGGTTAGACGGTATACAGACTACAGTTACTAATCATGAACAACGCATTTCCGACCTGGAATCTGGGCTGACTCAATTGCAGTCATTGGAATCTCAGCTAACCAGCATGGCTGATGATAACGCTAAACTGAAAGCCAAGATAACCGACTTGGAGGGGAGAAGTAGACGACCAACAATATTTTTCTCTAACTTCCTGGTGGATATACTGGGCAAAGATGTGCTGACTTCTCCCCCAGAACTCGACAGAGCTCACCGTGCGCTGAGACCCAAACCAGCAGAGGGAGATAAACCTAGGGCTGTGATCATTTGCTTCCACAAATTTCAAACCAAGGATATGGTAATTCGTGCTGCCCGCAAGAAACTAGATGACCTAAAATATGATGGCAAGTCGGTGTACTTATACGATGATTACTGTCCTGATGTGATGGACCAGCGAGCTGAGTACAGAGAAGTCATGCGCCAGCTGTTCACTCTCCAGTTCAAGCCTTCCCTACTGTATCCAGCGCGACTGTTCATCAGGGCTGACAACGGGGAGAGACGGCAACTCTTTTCGGTGAAGGAAGCCCAGCAGTTCCTGGCATCACACCAGAAATCTGGATCTTTGATGGCGAAGGACGACTGATCCCAACAAGAGGCAATTTGCTATTCAGGTTACTCTTATTTCTACTCATTTTTACTTTATTATATATTTTTCCTGGCTTGCGTTTTTCTCTACCCAAATGGACAAACTTGACCAGCAGCCAGCCTAAGCTAAATTATAATCTCAAACGGTCTGATGGGTTTACAGTTAGACTATTTTTTGTTTCTGAGTGATACTCCGTTGATACATTATTATTTAATTTCAATTTAACCTATATCTTGATTGTAACCCTTATTTGAAGTAAACATGGCCATGGGTTATATAATACGGACTACTGTGGGCCATACTGGGATGCAGGTCAATGTGAGTTTTGGTGCGAGTTGCAGTGAAGCACTTTCCTTTTTTCTGGACTGTATGACTACTCACCTCACTGCGTCAGCATGAACTATTTAAAAAAAAAAAAAAAAAGAAAGGGAAAAAACCGCTGTTCAGAAGTGTTTTGAAAAGAGGGAAAAGAAAGTTAAATCACTTGTTTGTTTGTTTGTTTTTTGACTGTGTGGCGGGGCAGGAGTTTAAAAGGGAAAGGGGCTCTGGGAGAATTTTGATAAGTAGTAGGCTTCAGGGCACGTCTGTGTCTGAAGTGGGGATGCTTGCGGGGTGGGGGGTGCTACATGTCTCTTCTCCTTTTACTTACAAACACCTGTTTGGTTGTTTTCTTTTCTGTTGTCGTATTGTGGTTGTTGTGCTTCTTTTTCCCCCCCCCCCTTTGTCACATGTACTACTCATATATATTACACTGTAATCTTTACTCACTTTTGCCTTAATGGAAAGTAGACACGCAATGAATAATATTCGCTTCATATCATGGAATGTCAAGGGCGCAAACCAACCTACTAAGATAAATAAGATTGTTTCTCATCTTCAAGTTCTGAAAGGAGATATAGTATTCCTGCAGGAGACCCATTTACATAGTGGTGAGACTATGCGAATCAAAAGGAGTAGGTTCAGCCAATTATATCACTCAAAATTTAGTGCAAGAGCCAGGGGTACAGCCATATTGGTCCAAAATAATATTCCATTTGTAGCAGAAGATGTTATTGAGGACTCAACTGGCCGGTTTGTTATTGTGTCAGGGACACTGTCACATCAAAGTCATCTTAGCTAGCATCTATGCACCTAATTGGGATGATGAACGATTTATTTCAAGGATCTTTACTTCTATTCCCAATATTGAAACATACCACATTATCATTGGTGGAGATTTCAACTTTGTACAAAATGCTGATTTGGATAGGTCTTCCAATAGACCGCACTCCATCACGAAGTCTGCTAAGCTATTAGCGTCTTTTGCAGAAGAGCTGGGCTTGACTGATCCATGGAGGCGTAAATTCCCTGAAAAAAAAACTTTTTCTTTCTTCTCACATGTCCACCATACCTATTCTCGAATAGATTTTTTTATAGATAAAAGACTGCTTTCAAATGTTTCCTCATGCGATTACCATAGCATTGTGATCTCAGATCATGCTCCCACCTCACTAGACATAAACTTCCCAGATCACAACCGTTCTTTCAAACCATGGAGATTTAATTCAAATGTGCTTGCCAATGATTCTTTGGTGTACTCCTTAAGATCAAACATTGAGCTATTTTTTGAAATGAATGACAAACCAGACGTGTCGAGGGGCACCTTATGGGAGTCCTTTAAGGCATATTTAAGAGGCCATATAATTTCTTACACAGCCCACCTCAGAAAAATTACCATGTCTAGTCAAACTGAGCTAGCACAAAAGATTCTGGAAATTGATGAAAGCTATGCAAATAATCCGGACCCTGCACTTTATAAAAAGTGTCTACAATATCAAACAGAGTTCAACCTTCTAACCTCAAATGATGCAGAAATTCAATTGCTTAAGTCGAGACAAAGAATTTTTGAGTCAGGGGACAAAGCTGGTAAACTCCTTGCCCAGCAAGCCAGAGCTGCAGCAGCATCTAGGTTCATTCCTAGTATTAAATCTTCATCAGGCGCCACTACCACTGACCCAAAGTCTATAAATGAAACATTCTCTAAATTTTACTCTGATCTATATGCCTCCAGCCACCCGAACACCAGTTCAGCAAGTGTGTTAACCACCATCGAGTTTCCTAGAGTGGATCAGGAGTTAGTTGAAAGTTTAGCTGAACCGATCTCCACATCTGAGATTATGAGGGCGATAACTACATTGCAGAGTGGAAAATCACCTGGTCCAGATGGATACACAGTAGAATTTTATAAGAAATTTGCCCCACTTCTCTCCACAGTTCTAAGTGACATGTTTAATGATGCTTTGTCACTTGGCCGACTTCCTCCTACCTTGACCAATGCCACAATTACTCTTCTCCTAAAAAAGGACAAGGACCCCTTACTTTGTAGTAGCTTCAGACCCATATCATTATTAAATGTGGATTACAAAATTCTTGATCAAATTCTTGATTTTAGCCCTCCGTCTTCAGAAGGTTCTGCCAGAGATCATTTCAGCAGATCAAACAGGCTTCATGCTGGGGAGGCACTCATTTCACAACACCAGGAGACTCCTGAACATTCTGACCATGCCGAGCGCCAGCACCCCTGAGATAGTGGTGTCGCTGGATGCTGAAAAAGCTTTTGATAGGGTGGAGTGGGAGTTTCTTTTTGAGATGATGGATAGATTTGGTTTGGGTTCAGGTTTTATATCATGGGTAAAGTTGTTATATTCATCCCCAGTAGCATCTATACAAACAAACAACGTGCTCTCACCCTCTTTTCAACTTCAACGTGGCACAAGACAGGGGTGTCCACTGTCCCCCTTACTGTTTGCCATAGCCATTGAGCCCTTGGCTATCTGGCTAAGATCTGAAGAAAATTTTGAGGGCATTTTACGTCAAGGAACAGTACACAAGCTATCTCTGTACGCGGACGACTTGCTTCTGTATGTGTCCAACCCTTCTACCTCTCTCCCTGTAATTCTAGATATCTTAAAACAATGTTTGCAGTCAACAACTTAGTAGGTAAATTGCCAAACCATGTAGCTCCTTTTAAATTGGTGGACCAAGGTTTCAAATATTTGGGTGTTTTTATCACTGGGTCATTGGCAAACACTTTCAATAGCAATTTTGTCCCTTTGCTTAAAAAAGTTGAGGAAGACTTCAATAGATGGTCTACTCTACCTCTCTCCCTAGCTGGCAGGGTAAACCTAATCAAAATGACCATCCTCCCGAAGTTCCTTTACCTATTTCAACATATCCTGGTACTTATATCAAAGAAGTTCTTTGCCAAAGTAGATAAATTAATCTCTCATTTTCTTTGGGGCAATAAACCAGTGCGCATGCGGAAAAATATACTGCAGCTCCCTAAACGGTCTGGGGGGCTAGCCCTCCCCAATTTTATACATTACTACTGGGCGGCTAACATTCAAAAACTCCTATACTGGACAGTCGAAACCACTGCCAATCAGCCAGCCTGGGTCCAAGTGGAATTTTCTTCCTCTAAGACCTCATTACAGTCATGGTTATGCTCCCAGCTTCCTATGTCAACAACTGAAATTAGTGTTAACCCTGTAGTCATTCAATCGTTTAAAATATGGATGCAATTCAGAAAGCATTTTAGCCTGCAACATTCTTCTATCCATGCTTCAGTGTCCCGCAATCATAGTTTCAAACCATCTATTATGGATTCTGCCTTTCAACTCTGGAGTGACAGAGGTATCACAGCTATCAAAGACCTCTATGACAATGGTACCTTCATGTCCTTCACCGACCTGTCAGCCAAATTTCAACTTCCGTCTGCTCATCTTTTTCGTTTCTTTCAAATTAGGCATTTTGTACAAAGAAACTACCCTAATTTTCCAAGTCTCCCTCCAGAGACCTTGGTAGACACACTTCTGAAAATAAACCCCGATCAGAGGGGAGCTATTTCTTTTATCTATAAAGCCCTTGATTCCACCTTCTCTAATTTTCCCCAAAAAACCAGAGACTCATGGGAGCAGGACTTGGGGCATATTGAAGAAGAACAATGGGACCATATTCTGGAGTTAGTCCATGATTTCTCCATCTGTGCCCGGCACGGACTGATTCAAAGTAAACTAATACATAGGACCTACTACACTAATCACAGATTGTCCAAGTTTTACCCCAATGTTGCAGATGCTTGTAATAGGTGCAACCAATCTCCTGCAGACCTCATTCACATGTTTTGGTCGTGTCCAAAGCTAGCGGACTTTTGGTCTAAAATATTTGACACTCTTCACACGGCCTACCACTGTGTAGCAAACCCACATCCTTTGTCTGCCCTTTTTGGTATACCATATGGCAACACTCTAACTGCTGAAGCACAACACTCTATGGCCTTCTGTACCCTGCTTGCCAGGCGCTTGATATTACTTAACTGGAAGCAGGCTCTGCCTCCGTCACATGACAGATGGATTAAGGAGGTTCTATATAATCTAAAACTTGAGAGGCTAAGATTCTCCCTTAGAGGCTCCTTGAGGAAATTTGATAAAACTTGGAGCCCCTTGCTCTCCATCATAGACTCCCTAGACATCATGCCTGATGAGTGAAATATTCTGAGTGAAATATATCATTTAGACTCACAGTGTAATTAACCACTAATGCAAAGGGTTATTTTTTTTTTTTTTTTTTTTTTGGTGTTTATTTCTGTTGTTGTTGTTAGTTTCGCTTTTGTTAGGTCCTGTTTTCCCTTTTTTTTTTTTTTTTTTGTGTCTGTCACCCAAGAGTAGGGGAGTGGGATTTCAGGTAGGGGATAGAGATGGTATATTGGAGGGAGGAGGGAGAGGGGAGGAGGGAAGGGGGGGTGAAAAAATGGGAAAAAATGTGTGCACTGTCTCATATGTTCAAGCACTGTTTCACATTGTATACACTTTGTATGGTTGGTGCTCAATAAAACATATTTGAAAAAAAAAAGAATTGTTTCAGATTAAACTGACTAAAGTGGTAACAATAGAGTAGAAAGTAAGTCAAAGCTCCAGCAACATTTAGTAGTATAGAACAACTTTATAAATAGACCAACATATTTCGGCTTGTGTCCTTCATCAGGGTCAGGGTAAAAATAAAGTAAGAAATGTCAAGAACCACAAGCAGTCAGATGATCTGACAGGTTGGAGACAAACTTCCAGCTCAGACAAACAAAGTCACAGTATTCCCAGTGCAGCTATTAATTTGACAAGTATAGTTTTATCATATCTGATTATGGCCAAAGCTACAAAAATAAAGATGAAACGGAAAACCATATTTCCCCATACATACAACATACAATTGAAAATGTATAACCTTCAGTAGAGGGAGACTTTAAATACTGACGATACAGTACCTTCTTTTCTTACTTCCTGGGGGACATTGGTAATGGGGAGGTCTTCAATGTCCAGCTGCCATAGGTTGGAGAGTTGACCGAGCTCTGCTGGGAGCTCCCGGATTCCAGGATTACTGTTTCCAGAAGGGGGGGGGGGCATAGTTCAATGACTCACATTATAGACAGAATGTGAAAAGCTATCTACCATCCAAATGGCTTTGTCAGTTTTAAATAACTTATTCAAATGGTTTCTAATTTTAATAAATACAACTAATTAGATCTTGTGATCACCATAGAAAGAGGCACACAAGTCCCCAAATCCCACTTTTTTTCAGCACCCCACTCGGCTGTGCTGCCAAAAACATTTTGGCAGCAACTGGAAAATGAGGATCCGTGACTTCCTGAACAATTAAATAACTCTGAAGGGATGTCTGAGAGCGGAGCAATTTGCTCCTTGTATACAACAGCTGCAAACAGCTGCAGCAGGACCCCATACCCAGCAGTGGTTCCCAGTGGTACATGGGTGGCTGAACTACTTTAGTTCAAATTTGTTCTTTTCAGAAGTCAAACATTTGACTCTTTATTGTGTTATTAAACAAAAATCCTTTAGCCAGTGCAGCAAACCAATAACAAATAAGTTTTTTTTCCTCCATAAGAACAGAATCATCAATGTAACAGGGGGAGGACTGAGAGGGACTTACTTGGAGAGGTAGAACTCAGTGAGGCTGTGCAGAACACACACTGACTGGGGAACACACTCAAGCTGGTTGTCATTCAAGAGAAGCACTTCCAGTGAATCCCGCAGAATGATGGGAAACTCTATGGGACACACTGTCAAGACAGAGCCACACAGGGGTCAGAACATGTACTCAAACACACAGCAAGTCACTGGACAGTTTATTGAAATGTAACTAATACTGGAACTGGAATATGGACCTATGCTAGTGCCAAACATTTCCAAAGAAAAATTAACAAGTAAGCAGCAACCTTTATGGAATTATATTCCTGGCAGTATGAAGTTCCTCTGAAACAGCATTTAGAACATTATGCAACACTCATGAAATAAAGCAAGTCACACAATAGTTTTATATTAAATCAATATGCATTGTATTCATTACATCAGGATAGACAGTACCGGACAGGACATTTATCTGTTAGAAGACAGTTTAATTAATTGGAGTAATTTTCCCCTTTTGGGGAGGCTGTATTTATTTCTAACAAGCTGCATAAATCAAAAGGTTAGTTTGTGGAACAGGGTCAGTGATGGTTCAGTTTAGGGGGAAGGTTATAAATGGTCTGTTTTGTTTATATGCCTTGGCAGCCATGTAAAGGCTGGGATGGAGCTGTGTCTATTTTCAGGGAAAACAAAGTGTCTCAGGCGTTAATATGGTGGCGACTTATTTTTTGGCCAGGCAGTGTATATCTAAGGAAGTTGAATTGTTGATGTCAAGTGTTGGCTTTATTCCAAACTGAGCTCCTAACAGTGGTTCTGAACAAGGTTTTTGTGAATTTAAAGGTAGTAATTGGTCAAATTTGCAAGTAATTTTGTATTTTGGAATATTTTGAAATGTTTCAAGTGTTTGCACACCATTACATCTTCAAAACAGGTCAGTAAATAATTCTGAAAAGTGAGGAGGAATGATAAATCTTATGTCATCATTCACTTGAATGTGAAATTTCTGACATCCATATTGTGAGGGAAATTATTCTGTGTATATGAAAATGCTTATGTGAATATGTAAAAGATTTAAATGCTTAATGATAGCCTAGACATAGAAATCATGTTTGTGCATTGGAGCCATGTGTTCCTGTGTGAAAGAGAAACAAACATCTGTTTATTATCATTACAGATCCTGCCATGTCTGGTTGTGTATAATCATGCATAGAGTAGTCACTAAAACTTAGTTGGTGAGACAAATGAGAAATGATACAACAAAGTAGTCACACTTTCTTTAATGCTCAGAGCAGCAACAACACACAGGTTGCCCTCTTGTTCAAATGTATGGACATGGGGATGGTTAACAGGAGCACCTCCTTCTCTTTGCAGGACACATACTTTGCTGACACAATAATGGACCTCTGGTAAGGTTGTTGTGGTACTAGGTGCATAGCTTAAACTTTATGTTATATGAATGTTTTTTTAGCGACTGGCAGAAATGACTCACCAGGACATTATGCACAGTACTGCAGCTACACCATCAATGAGAATGACACCAAAGACACCAAGATAATTCATGTTGCCACCCTAGACAAGCTGCAGACATACTCGAAGTCTGTTGTCATGGAGGAGGGTTTTATGCCGACTGCAGACAAGCGATAAAGCTACAGGAGATCTGCACAACTACTGATGTCCAGATTGTAGCCTTTATGAGTACGTCCTCATCTGATATTATGTATGAACACGTGTTGAAAAGATAATTGAATTATATTGGTAATATAGACCCAGACAAAGGCAGATTCAAGGACCTTAGAATTCATTACACTCTGGACATGGCGCCAAGAACCTGCCCAAAAATGAGCTGCTGTAAGTGACTATGTCTTAAGTCAGGGGTATTTCACCATGTGCCATTGATGGCTGAGAGTTTGTTAGATTTCATTACGATCACAAACAGCAAAAGTTGATTTCACTGATTAGCTACTCTTCTCTGAATGAAAGTGTGTTAATCAATTAAATCTTCTGGTGAAAATCTACATACTCCATGGAGTTTGGTTGAATATCCATTTTATGCAAGCCATTTATCACACAACAATGTATCAAATAAGCATATAGTCCCTATAAAAAGTATTCATTCCCCCTTTTATTGCTTTTAAGGTCAACAGGAAGAAGGTTATTTGGTCTAATGAGACCAAAATGGATCTTTTTGGCCACCAGACTAGACACTATGTTTGGTAGACATCAAACACTGCACATCACCACAAACACACCATCCCCACTGTGAAGCATGGTGGTGCTGCATCATGAAGCATGGCGGTGGCAGCATCATGCAGCATGGTGGTGCAGCATCATGAAGCATGGTGGTGCTGCATCATGAAGCATGGTGGTGGCAGCATCATGCAGCATGGTGGTGCAGCATCATGAAGCATGGTGGTGCTGCATCATGAAGCATGGTGGTGGCAGCATCATGCAGCATGGTGGTGCAGCATCATGAAGCATGGTGGTGCTGCATCATGAAGCATGGTGGTGGCAGCATCATGCAGCATGGTGGTGCAGCATCATGAAGCATGGTGGTGGCAGCATCATGCAGCATGGTGGTGCAGCATCATGAAGCATGGTGGTGCTGCATCATGAAGCATGGTGGTGGCAGCATCATGCAGCATGGTGGTGCAGCATCATGAAGCATGGTGGTGGCAGCATCATGCAGCATGGTGGTGGCAGCATCATGAAGCATGGTGGTGGCAGCATCATGCAGCATGGTGGTGCAGCATCATGAAGCATGGTGGTGGCAGCATCATGAAGCATGTTGGTGGTGCAGCATCATGAAGCATGGTGGTGGTGCAGCATCATGAAGCATGTTGGTGGTGCAGCATCATGAAGCATGTTGGTGGTGCAGCATCATGAAGCATGGTGGTGGTGCATTTTGATTTGAACTCACTATCAGAGTGCCTTGGACGTAATTTAGACTGCCCATCTACATCAGGGACTCATATTGTAAGTAAACTAGACAGTCTTTTTTATTCTCATGTGTATACCTGCTTGATTCCTGAAGAGCACCTTATTTCTTTACTTCAATACCAGTTTCCTGACCAAGTGCAGAAACTCCCCATTTTTTTCGTCATAACTTCTGATTAGTGGTTGAGAATGATCAAAAAGGGGGACATGTAAAGGAAATTATTGTATGAATATGTTCCAACAGTGGTGTGTTGTCTATTGTGTGGAAAAGTGAGTAATTAATGCAATTTGCAAGTGTTTTTTAATCCAATCCCATTCAGTCGTTTGACTATTCTCCAAACAGGTCAAATCTGCCAGGAAGTCAACCTTCCCTGATGCAGGCTTGTAAACGACACCTGGGGTGAGAAGAGACTAGGGCTGGGTATCATTTAAAAAATTATGATACCAGTACCAATCCAAGTACCCTTAAAATTATATTGATACCAATTGAGTGCTTAATATACCCATCGATTTTTTAAAATGGCATAAAATGCCATTTAAACACATCTGAATGATAGGATTTTTACACAAATACGTTTTGAAAGTCTTCGAATTATTAATATTTATTAAATACAACATGCTCAAAGTCAGCATGTAAGTCACAGCATACATTACACACCATTATAAATCCATGTATGTGCACAGACGCATACTCTGGCAAATAAAAGTCATGAAAGTGCAATGATTGTGTGCTTACATAGTACTGGCGAAATGGCATTGGTTGGCTGTGAGTCTATGCAAATAGTGGAAAGGACACAAATCGTGATAGCAACTTTATGTCTACTTATAGTGAGACTCAAATGATTATGAATAGTATGTAAAGAGGTGCTACCTGGGTCTGGGTCCCTCCTGTTCCATGTTGTCAGGAAAGCCAGTCTCCTGGATTTCAGCCCTTCCTCTGTTCTAAAAAACACAATTTTAAATATAGATGATGTCAGGTAACATGAAATATTAAACTCTGCAACCACTAAAAAGTGTGCTGATTGTAAATTTGTTGATAATATGATTAAAATGTCTGAGTATAAAAAATGATGAGTATGACATACAATATCATAGTAAGCGTAATTCTGCATTGTCATATTTACATAATGTATACTGTGATATAGTACATTTACTGGAGATACAATTAGCAATGGTCAATAAAAGCTTTAAAATTAAATATTGTCATTAGCTCCAAATTAACATTTCTGCCAATATGACAAGCTGTTGCCTTATTTGCCCCTGTCTGGCTGTGCTTGCCACCAGAATGTTTTACTCTGATGGTCTGCAAAGCATTAGCCACAGCATTACTGCAGGGAAGCACAGCCAGCTAGCCTCCACTAGCCTCCAAACTAGCCCCGCTCTCTGTGTGGATCGAACTGATGCACTGAGACCTGATTTGTTATTCAGATTAAATTGGGAAGAAGAAGCGGGTCTGTCAGGCAATTGAGTGAAGTGGAGCCTGTGAAGGAGACCACGGGACTGTTCTCTGGAAGAGCTGTTGTATTCGGATGCACAGATAGGAAACACCTCGGCTGATAGATTGCATGACTTCAAGACACAGAGGTCAAATTCCTGCTCTTTGCTGATGACCTGGTGCTAATGTTACCCTCAAAACAGGGGCTGCAGCAGCTCTTTGATCAGCTGGAGCAATACTGCCAGTCCTGGCCCTGGCAGTAAATCCAAAAAAGGCCAAAGTTTTGATCTTCCAAAAACAGCCCAGGTGTCAGGAACACAGATTCATGTTCAGCTAAGGCAGCATATTGTATCAAGGACTTTCTGCATGTCAGTGAATGCACTAAAGGAAAAGCCCTGCAGGGCACTATACACTATAAAAAGAACATTTCACAAAACTGACAATTTAAAACAAACCTTCTTTACTAAACTACAAGAAAATATCCCACACTTTGGAAACATTAATGACAATGAAAATATGGACATACTCCTTGGTAAATGGCAGCACAGTTTTGTCTTAAGTTGTTATGATCTTACACCATTTGACATTTAAATGTATAATCAAATTTGACAGGCATTACCATGAAGTATTTATATTTATGATTATTATGAATGTTTTTCTAAGGTCATACCATTTGACATGTAAATTGAGCAAACCTGACCAAGTCCTAGACACGCCAATTTCTGAGTAATTGTTAAAAGCTCCTAACCTTGTCAGGTAGCAGTTGAGATCAGGAGTCCTTCTCTGTAAAACCACTTCCTGTTATGTGGCCTTCTTCATAATATTAACAAAATGGCCTCTTAAACGGTGGTTACACTACTAGACACTTCATGTAGTTTACTTGACTTGACATGATTCCCCAGATTAAATGTAATATTTAGAAGAATTGTATTCCTTTATTATGTATACCTTTATTCAATATGAAAGAGTTATAATGTAAGATCATGCCAAACTAGTTGATATGGTGTTATGTTTTAAGCAAGTTTAATTATTTGTTACAAAGGTTTCATAGTTACAAAACTTGGAAATGTTTGCCATGATTTAATAATAATAATAATAATAATATAATATATTCCCCCAAAAATGGAGTAAAAGCAGAAATTATATACTGGGCCTAAAGTAGCATTAGTTATTCATGCATTTATTTTCACATTTTAACGCTTTAAATTTGACTAAACCATATAGATACAAAAAAATTAGTGTCATGTTATGACACATATATTGGTAGGGGCATCAGCCAAAATGAGTTGGAAAATATTGGCCTATTGGATATCAGAAAGACATCCAATGTTGTCCATCCTCTCTTTCCAGCAGAGATACATTACATTCCTACTTATTGTACATCCCACAATGACTGGACCACTTCAATTCTTAATAACAATTGGCAAGCTATTTGATGTATATCATAGAGCATGCTGTGATATGTATTAAAACTGCATACTTTTTTTCACACATCATATTATTATTTATTGATCATCTTTTTCTTTTGTTTTTATTTATTTCTATTTTTATTTTTTTATTATTTAAGAATGATGCACTGACTGGTGAGCACTTTAAAATATTGTTGTACTTGTGACAATGACAATAAAGATCTATTCTATTATTGAAATGTCTAAGGTCTTAAGTAACAGCTGGGCTTCAGCAGACAGTGTATATATACACATGTGGAAGTGTGTATAAGTGTGGGCCTACCTGCCCAGCTGGTTCCTTGAAAGATCGAGAGTCCTGAGCCGAGAGCAATTCCACTTACTCGGTGCAGGGAGTGTTGCAATGTGATTCCCACACAATCTCAATGAGGTCAAAGCCTAATGGTACAATGAGTGGAGAAAATGTAAAACACATATATATTTTCCTCTCAAAGAATACACAGATTACCTGGCTAACTGTATCACTGGGAAGCTTTCCTGTGAAGAAGCGTCAAAACAATCCTTGTGTTAGATGCATTTTGCTGTCTGATTCTGCATGCTCCTCTATACCACTATAGTAGTGAGAAAAGGCTATTGGTGTGGTGTCAAATATCAGAAAAGCGGTTTTGTACAGTTGTTAATCTGCTCTATGGTGATTTCTCTAAAAAGCACAAGCTGCTACTTGAGATATATTAGATAGATCTAGTGCTGTTTTCCTCTTTCTTTGCTCAGATTTCTCATTGCTGTTGTTGCTCATTTCAGATTGTGGTGGCACATTAACAGGCTGGACATTTTAATTTCTTTTTTTCTTTTATTCTTTTTTTTGAGCTCCACAATCCAAACCCCAAATGAATACCATTTTCAGTCCATCATTCGTGTAGGCAAAGTGTGCCAAATACTTTTGCAATGTAAGGTGTATATTATGTACTGTATCTACCAAGACTGCAGAAAAGAATGTGAAGTCACTCATCCAACACGTGCCTGAATACGGCAGCATTGCCATCTAGAGGCTACTAAAGACATCACAGCCTGTGAGCTGAGATAGACTTGATACAATTATGTCATAACACCTACAGATGTAGAATGATGTACAAAGGTCCAGATGATGGTTCCTACCTCTAGTTCAAATATATATGAGGGCACCTCCTTCAGACTGTTGTCTGAAAAGTCCACCTCCTGCAGCTGAGTCCTCCAGAAGATGGAGATGTTTTTTGGAAGACTCTCAATCACATTTGAAGAAGCTCTGCATTGCTTCTGCAGTAGGGAAAATAAAGGAATCCATTTGCTTTATTATGTGGGTAAAGTCATTACATTTGCTGAATGAATCAATGTGAAGTCTTTTGAGTTTACAGTGTGTGGGTCATTGTATAATTACATGGGGACATGAGTCTTGTCTAAACGACTTGGAGATCTGTCATAACTGAGCCCATATTCCTTTAATCATATATTCTGTGACAATAAGACAGGAACGTCAGTGTGGCTCATTCATGTTTTTAAATAGATTTTTGACAGCAACTAAGGTCTATGGCACAGAGGAATAAGATGTATCTTTGAATTTACGTATCTCTTTTGACTTTCGATAGACACATAACTTATTAGTAGATCAGTTCATTGGAAGTTTGGGTCTGAATAAGGTGTTTGTTGACAAAAAGAAAAATGTAAAGTGTCATCAGCTATCTTTTAAAGGTTTTTTTTCTTTTACAAGAAGCCAGAATAGCAACAATAATAAAAGACTTGGGATCTTGTGGAATGCAATAAAATATTTAAGCATGACATATGACACAAGCATTCAGACAATAAAATGTCTTAACATGACAATGTGACACTGATAAGACAGTTGGAGCGCATGGCTTGGTGTATCAATTTAAATGTCTGCAAGGAAGTAGTTGATGGGCTTCAAATGAATGGGAAATAAAGTTCACTGTTACACAATTCTATGAAAATGAAGCCATCAAGTGAACTCTTTTAAGTAATACATTAAATATCAAATATGAACAACAGTATGATTCAAAGAGAAATCCTCTGAAACTAGCAGTCATTGTGGCATTTTGTCAGTCAGGTTTCTTACCAGTGGACAGGCCCAGGGGTCAGGGAAGGTGCTTAGTTTGTTCCTGCATACATTGAGGATGGTCAGGGATTTCAAACAGTGCATGACAGCAGTGGGTAGACTGGTCAGACAGTTATCAGAGACATCCAGCTCCTCCAGCTTGCGAAGGCCAATCCAGTTAGTAGCTAAAAAAATGGAATGAAAGAACACAAGAAAAGTCTAAATAAGACCTGTTGTATATGTTTTATATAGTAAATGAAAAAGTAATTTATTTATTATTTTCTTTGGGTTTTGAACTGGTAGGGATACTGCTATACTGAGGGCTGCCAGCTGTTTCATACAAATTCAAAGCAAAGAAGGCATATGTGGAGGAGGCTTAAGCATGTCCAGTCAACCTGTTGTAAAGTATCTTTTTATACATTCTCCTTATTTTTGTCTTCACTGTGAATTTGTTATCTGTAAAATGTGGTAAGCAGTGTTCTCTAGAAGCAGGATGCAGAAGTGTGGGGACTTTCAAGAGTCTTAGATGTTCTGTATTAAGTCAGACTGTAGACAGCTGGAGGCAGTTAACAATATGACAACATTATGGAAAAGTTGTTTTTAAATGTTTTTTTTCTTTCTTTCTTTTCATCAGGTCTGTGTATGTCTCTCCAAGTCTCACTCAAGGAGAAGTCTAGTTCTGAAATGTGGTGAGATTTGAGTTGTTATTGAAATCAGCTCAAAATTCAGCTATGACAGAATTGGAGAGATGTGTGACAGGAGGACTTTGGTGTGGTGGGATACAGGAAGCATAGTTTAATGTCATTTAAAATATTTTCAAAGTCATAGCTGAACATTTAGCAGACTTGAACAACAACTCAACTCTTGAGAGATTTCAGAATGAGACTTCTCACTGAGCGAGACTTGGAGACATAAACAGACCTGATGAAAAGAAAGATTAAGAACAACAACATAAACCGTATGGCCCATGCCATAATGTTGTCAGATACAATCTGAGCCTGTAAGTGGAAAAAAAAAACTGTGGATGTACATTGACTATTGCTAAGGGATTACATTGCTGCCTGCTGAAGCAATCTCATTCAATACTGAACCAATTTCAAAAATGGTTGTCCCCATTAGTCACTTAGACACAAAATGATAGGAAATGAGGACACCAGTTATCCTGCATCTGGGACAAGTAGCATTGCTGCCATCTCTGGTTGACTATTCATTGATGCTAACATTAAACGTCTGTGTTTGTTTATATATTTGGGGTATAGGGAGAGTTACCACAGTCCTTGCCAATGTTAAAATTATCTAAATATTTTCTTTATCATACACTTAAATTAAATTAAACTAAATTACACACACGTACGCACGCACACTCGCACACACACACACACACACACACACACACACACACACAGTGGAGTTGGGACATACTGGTGGGGATGTCAAACAGGTCTGTTAGCTGGTTCTTGGCAGCAGAAAGTCTCTGGATGTTTGTCAGGTGGAGAAGCGCAGGTGGCAGACTGGTGAGCTGGTTCTGAGACAGATTAACCTGCTGTAACCTAAAGCACAGGAAAGAGGGAGGCTCAGAGTCTGCATCATATTCATTTATAAAAAGCACTCAGGCCTATGTCATGCATCAGTGTATACAAGTGTATACTTGTGTCAAGGTAAGAGTCATTACATGAGGGAATATTTGAATGAATCTCTGTGTTATTGTCTGTATTGTAGTTTTATAAGGATTAGCATATGCATTGCAGCCATTTATTGACTAATAACAAATGGATTGAGTGTTACTGTTGTAGCTGATGGGAGTGGAGCTCATTTTAATGACTTTATACTCACACTATATATATTCTTAGTAGTCTTAATCAAAATAACTACTGTAGTAATTACAGCTGTCAGATGAGTGGAGTGAAATAAATATAATATTGCCCTCTGAAATGTAGAATAAAATAAAACTAGATGTGATGAAAGCTAATTTAGTTTGCAGTGCAGGAAGCTGAATAATACTAACAAATAATCTAACAAAGGTAAAATTGCCCATAGGTGGAATTGAACCTATACTCATTTTTGCATAACAGCCATGTTATGCACTAACCTAACATTTTAGAACAATGCATACATGTAGGCTGTAATTATTCCAGACTATCATGTGCATGTGTTTTTGTGCATGCCAGTATCTGACGTTTTTGTATAACAATAATACTAATAATACTAATAATACTACTACTACTCGAGGGAGAGCATTTAGCAGTCCCAGTCAGCAGATAAGGACCACCTAAGTGTGTCTGCTTTTTTCACCCTCAACTTCACTGGTTTGAACTTACAGCCTTTGGATCTACAAGGGATACAGAAGTTAAGCTACATTTAACGTACATATCAATCTACATTTTAATTAATGGTATTATAAAGCACTCTTGAATGATGTTACATGATAAAGATTTAAAGCAACTTTGCTCATCGGCGCAATTTCGTGAGATGCATTGAAATGAGTGGGTATGAGTGGGTATGAGCTAGAACAATGTCATCTAGCAGGGAAAGCTGTTGAAATAAAATTGAGAAACTTATTTGCCTAAAACTAGAGCTTTTAGCTCAGAGATTTGTGCATCATTAGTGGCAGCAGGATTCTTTTATCATGAGAATGCATGATATGTGTACAAAGTGTCTAAGAGGGAATTTGTAACTTGAAAAGTCTGGAATGAGAGGACACAAACAGCCTGGAGACTGTATTGCATTCAAGAGCATGAGCATGACTCCTTATTAATTAAGAGTTGGATTTCTAAAACTAGTACAATGAGAAAAGTATTTACATTGTGTGAGAGAGGAGGCTTGTGTTAACATATTGAGGTAAGACATGGGCTTAAAACTGGATTTTACTTGTGTAAACATTTCTGCCTAATCACATGGCACACTGGTGAGATCTGTGAAAAGCTGGAAAAGCCCTGACTTTGGACTTAAATTGCTCCAAAACCACAAAAGATATGATAACACAACTGATAACTTTGAAAATTCAAAGTTGTATGAACATTTTATAGTTGGTATGGCGGGGCGGCTGTGGCTCAGGAGGTAGAGCGGTCGTCCTCCAATTGTAAGATTGGCGGTTTGATTCCCGGCTCCTCCAGTCTACAGGCCTTATCTTGCGGTCGGCGCACAGCGGATGGTCCGCGTGGCGCATGGCCCGCGTGGCGCATGTGTGTTTCTCGCCCTGCACCCATGTTGTCTAAATAGCAAATGCACTTGCACCAGTCTGTGCACCTATGGGCGTGTTGGTCTCTAAATGAGGTTGGTCAGGTTCACTGGTGGTGCGTTGCTATTTTGAGGCCATTGTGCTACTGACCACAAAAAACCAGGTCTAAAGTCACTGGTGCATATGTTACTGTTATTTAAAGATCACCATCAAGAGTCCAATATGCTCCTATACAGGCGGGTATATAGGTGGGTATATAGGCAGGTATATAGGTGGGTATATAGGCGGGTATATAGGGGGGTATATAGGGGGGTATATGGGTGGGTATATAGGGGGGTATATGGGTGGGTATATAGGGGGGTATATAGGGGGGTATATGGGTGGGTATATAGGGGGGTATATAGGGGGGTATATGGGTGGGTATATAGGGGGGTATATAGGCGGGTATATAGGCGGGTATATAGGGGGGTATATAGGGGGGTATATAGAGGGGTATATAGGGGGGTATATAGGGGGGTATATAGGGGGGTATATGGGTGGGTATATAGGGGGGTATATAGGCGGGTATATAGAGGGGTATATAGGGGGGTATATAGGGGGTATATAGGGGGGTATATAGGGGGGTATATAGAGGGGTATATAGGGGGGTATATAGGCGGGTATATAGGGGGGTATATAGGCGGGTATATAGGGGGGTATATAGGCGGGTATATGGGGGGTATATAGGGGGGTATATAGGCGGGTATATAGAGGGGTATATAGGGGGGTATATAGGGGGTATATAGGGGGGTATATAGGGGGGTATATAGAGGGGTATATAGGGGGGTATATAGGCGGGTATATAGGGGGGTATATAGGCGGGTATATAAGGGGGTATATAGGCGGGTATATAGGGGGGTATATAGGGGGGTATATAGGCGGGTATATAGGGGGGTATATAGGCGGGTATATAGGGAGGTATATAGGGGGGTATATAGGCGGGTATATAGGCGGGTATATAGGGGGGTATATAGGAGGGTATATAGGGGGGTATATAGGTGGGTATATAGGGGGGTATATAGGCGGGTATATAGGGGGGTATATAGAGGGGTATATAGGGGGGTATATAGGGGGTATATAGGGGGGTATATAGGGGGGTATATAGAGGGGTATATAGGGGGGTATATAGGCGGGTATATAAGGGGGTATATAGGTGGGTATATAGGGGGGTATATAGGGGGGTATATAGGCGGGTATATAGGCGGGTATATAGGGGGGTATATAGGCGGGTATATAGGCGGGTATATAGGGGGGTATATAGGGGGGTATATAGGGGGGTATATAGGTGGGTATATAGGGGGGTATATAGGCGGGTATATAGGGGGGTATATAGGCGGGTATATGGGGGGTATATAGAGGGGTATATAGGGGGGTATATAGGCGGGTATATAGGGGGGTATATAGGCGGGTATATAAGCGGGTATATAGGCGGGTATATAGGGGGGTATATAGGCGGGTATATAAGCGGGTATATAGGGGGGTATATAGGGGGGTATATAGGCGGGTATATAGGGGGGTATATAGGGGGGTATATAGGCGGGTATATAAGCGGGTATATAGGCGGGTATATAGGCGGGTATATAGGGGGGTATATAGGGAGGTATATAGGCGGGTATATAGGGGGGTATATAGGCGGGTATATAGGGGGGTATATAGGCGGGTATATAGGGGGGTATATAGGGGGGTATATAGGCGGGTATATAAGCGGGTATATAGGCGGGTATATAGGCGGGTATATAGGGGGGTATATAGGCGGGTATATAAGCGGGTATATAGGGGGGTATATAGGGAGGTATATAAGCGGGTATATAGGGAGGTATATAGGCGGGTATATAGGGGGGTATATAGGCGGGTATATAGGCGGGTATATAGGGAGGTATATAGGCGGGTATATAGGGGGGTATATAGGCGGGTATATAGGGGGGTATATAGGGAGGTATATAGGCGGGTATATAGGGGGGTATATAGGGAGGTATATAGGCGGGTATATAGGGGGGTATATAGGGAGGTATATAAGCGGGTATATAGGGGGGTATATAGGCGGGTATATAGGGGGGTATATAGGGAGGTATATAGGCGGGTATATAGGGGGGTATATAGGCGCAGACACTGTGCTCGTTACCACACGGACGCGCAGCAGCACACAAACATGCAAAACATTACAAATAAAAGGACCACAATGTGAATTCATATTATGATGTACATCAACATATTAAAAATACATGTGATATTAGTTAGTCATAATATTTATCAGAATTAATTAATTGTAAAAAATGGAGAGCGCCGCTGTGGACAGTCCTAACAACCTATGAAAGTCTGTAGCCTCTGATGCTGCACAGAGCACAGTGCTATTACACACAGCTGATCACTGTTTATTAAATCAGCTGATGACACCAGACTGCTGCAGTATAACTACACACACCTCTACACTCATCATATCTCCATATTCTTCCTTTATATGAATGAAATGTGAGGTTAGCAGCTCATCAACTTTCCTTTCAGGAAAAGTAACTCATGTTATATTACTGAAACGCATTGCTGGGTAAATGTGCCGTTATAATAGCAATTCACCATTGTGAGAGCGCTCCTTGATATTAAAGGGAATGAGAGATGACACTCTGGTTGGTTTACTGCATGTTACGCCCAAAGCATGCCTATGATTAATGAGGGGACTTAAGTCCAGCCCTTTTAGACCATGCGCCTGGCGCAGTGACCATTTTTCTGCCGTTAAAATAGCAAAAGTGGATTTGGATACGCCTCAAAGGCACACGCTTCACGCCATGCGCTATAGATTGTTAAAATAGGGTCCTACATGTCGATGTGTCCTTGGGCAAGACACTGAACCCCAAATTGCTCCCGTTTCTGTGCCAACGGTGTTTGAATGAGAATGAATGGTTAACTTCCCCCTGATGAGCAGGATGGCACCCTGCGTAGTAGCCCCTGCCATCAGTGTATGAATATGTGTGAATGGGTGAATGAGTTGTAATGTAAAGCGCTTTGAGTGGTTGTAAAGACTAGACAGGTGCTGTATAAGTACAGTCCATTTACATTTACCATCTGTAAATTAGGTAACTCAGTTGGACAATTCCTCCCATAGAGTGTCATTATAAAATGTACAAAATTAAAGTCACTAAAACATGTTACAATACAGAACAATACAAGAACACATCTCCTGAATGAGTTACACACACTGACATTTCAATGGCCAGCACTGTTCATTTTGATGGAAGCTACCGGTTTCTCTCTATTGCCAGATTTTGTGCTAAAGCAGACTTCCAGACAAAAGTCTTCAGAACTATCTGCACAATAAACACACAGCTCAATCTGATATTGACTCACATCTGACTGTTGCTAAGACAGAATATATGCAGTATTCCTTTAAATGCGCCATTTAACCCAAGGATAATAACAATAGCAACAAATACATGCATACATTTGTGAAGTCAGATGACCATGTGGGACTGAAATCAGTTCATATAAAAAGATCAGTATGAAGTGGCTGGACTACTGTGGAAATATATGTCATAGCATGTTTAGTCTTGAGAGATTGTGGGCCAGACATCCTCCTGACATGCATACCTGGAGCAGATGACCTCCTGGGAGTTGTGAGCAGCTGGCAGCACTTTCAGCAGGTTGTTAGAAAGATCAAGAAAGTGAAGGCGGATGAGACCCCAGGGCACCACAGAGGGAAGAGCAGCCAGGCTGTTGGATGACAGATCCAAGTGGGTGATTTGTGAGAAGACATCCATGAACCAGTCCAGTTCTAACCAGGGCAGCTGCAGATTGCTCCAACACACACTGACAGCCTGTACAAAAACAGTGTATGATATCATAGAAGAGGTACAGAACAACATAGATTCACCCAAGACTCCCTCTAACAAAACATTTTTTGACCTTAATAAAAATATGGTGTGATATTTAACTTTTTCAATATATTTATTTGAAACACAATCAAAACACACATATTACACCTGAAGCAGTGTATTGGGTTAATGGTAGGCTAACTACCAGTAAGGTTTTGCTTAACTGAACTGGACCAGTATACTAACTCATAACAGTTTGGGTTAGGCCAGACCTTGCTGTCCCTTAATGAATTAAAAATGAAGTGTAAATACAGTAAGTGTATAACAATACAACTGCCTTGCTTTTATTTGAAGACCACAGCTATTTTTTTCAATTTACGTGCATTCGTACATTCGCTTGTGTGTGAGCAGCTGGAAAACAAAGCGGACAATTTTGTTTTTTTCTCTTTGGCTTTGGAGGAGAGCTGTGATGTCTGTGACAGTTACTCATCTATGTACGTTGGATAACTAAAGACTTTGCGATTAGGAGGAGCTGGCAGCAATGCAGTTAATGAAAGGCAGTAAAATGGGACAAACTGGCAGGTGTTAAAACTGATGGTTGTCCAAATCTGACAGGATATGTTGGACTTTTGAAGCAGATGCAAGATCGGTGTATGTGCATTGTATTATACAGGAGGTCTTGTGTAAGTCAGTGCTAAAAATGAACCATTTCATTGATGTTGTAACTGAAATAGTTAACTTCATCAGGGCAAGAGCATTGAATCAGACAGTTTGTTGCACTTTTGGAGGAGCATGAGACTGAACATGGTGACATAGGCTACCACACAGCTGTCAGATGGCTCAGCCTGAGCAAAGTGCTTACAAGAGTGTGAGACCTGAGAGCAGAGATTCTAGAGTTGTGTGAGAATAAAGGGAAGGACAATCCACAGCTCTCAGGTGCAGACTGGATGGCAGATTTTGCATTTGCTGACTACACTAATAAATGAACTAAATACCAAGCTGAAAGTAAAGGGAGTATTTGCACATGGAATGTACAGCGTGGTGAAGGCTTTTTAAAAAATAAATATTACAATCATAACAGTGTGAAACATCTAACCCTCTGTCAGAGTCCACTGTTGAGTCCACAGGTAATCTAGGCCTGTACACATCAGGATGACAGATTCCAGTCCTGGACCTACTAACCTCAATGCTGATTTTCATTGTGCCTCTCTCCTCTATCCTTCCTCTCTCTCCTCTTAACCCCAACCGGTCGGGTCAGATGTTCTCCCACTCTGAGTCTGGTTCTGAGTTTTTTTCCTTCCACTGTTGCCAAGTGTTGCTCATGTGGGAATGTTGGGTCTCTTTAAATTAAGCCTGAAGAGTTCGGTTTAGAACCTGCTCTATGTGTAAAGTGCCTTGAGATAACTTTGTTGTGATTTGGGCGCTATACAAATAAAGATTGATTGATTGATTGATTTAGAAACACACAATCTTTTATTTTTGTTTCCAGAAGACACACCTGCTCTCCTTCTGCATTGGGGGTTTCCTCTAGTTTGAGTCTGAGGAGGTGTTTGCTGAAGGCTGGATGGTCCATCAGGGTGTATGAGGAGAAGCCTGCACCATTCTGCAGCAGGAAGCCAGCTATCTTCTCATTACCTGCAACAAAAACCTTAGTAGTGTGAATCTAACCCATTAATGGTTCAGTTCTACAATCCATCTTGATGCACCTCAACGTATCACATCCTCTATATATAAAGTCCCTTTTCTATATATAAGTGCTTTAAAAGTAGGAATGTCAACATTCAACATATGTTAAACATAAACGTCTTCAGCTAACTTAAACTTCTTCCCCAGAGTTCTCTGTGCTCTCTCGTCTAATCTCACAGATAACAGGGATGTCCTGTCCTGAACCTACTAATGTTACAATGTTGATTTTCAATGTGCTTCTCTCTTCTCTCCTTGTTTTTCCTTGCTGCTGTCGCCAAGTGCTTATTCATGAGGGAATGTTGGGTCCCCTTAAATTAAATTAAAGAGTACGGTCTAGACCTGCTCTATGTGTAAAGTGCCTTGAGATAACTAAATTTGTTTTGATTTGGTGCTATATAAATAAAGATTGATTGATTGATTGATTAAAGCAAAGAAAGTGTGAAAAGAGATCAATTTGAGCTTATTCTACAAAGATATTCTAAATGGCCTGGACGGATTAGTTGGTACTCCCAGATAAGATTCTAAATAACTGGATTATGGTGATATTTCAAACTATCTCTTTTCATTATTTAGTGTCACACGTGTCACAAGGTGGAAGTCTGTCTTGTGTTGCATGTTTTTATATCTGTAATTTGCTTGAGTTTGTTATGATTTTATTGATTTTATGATGAGGCTGAGGGGGAGGGCCTGGAGTTTGGAGGAGAGGAGTACTTTTATTGAGAGAAGAACGTTGAGTATAAACGGCAGAGCAGCACAGAACGGGGGCAAGGAGCTAGCGAGTCATGCTAGCAGCAGGACGACCTGACACCAGCTAGGTGTTAAGACACAGAAGTATCCCTTCAGAGAAACATAACACTCCGACCACAGAGTTTTTATCATGACCCGTGTTTTATAAGTTTGACACTGGTGGCCTTCTCTGTTTTTACCAGCTGCCTGGCTTAGCGGATGTGTGTGACCTCCAGAGCCGCAGAGGAAGCAAAGATTATACGAGTGGAGCGTCCTGCAGCCGGGAAGAAGCTATACAGATTATTTTATCATTTATATATTATTTATTTTAATCCCATAATTTTATCCTGGACTTTTTAACTTTCCTTGCCCCTTTTATTTGGACTTTTAGCATTTTATCTGTGGCTTAAGCTTTAGTAAATCTGCTTGTCTACAACCATTTGCATCTGAGTCATTGTTAGTGTTGCTTTCACCCCGATATTACAATGAACCTTGCAGTTAAAAATCTACTGTCACTAAATAGTTACCCATAATACACATGTCTTAAATTTTATAATCAGTTATTCAGCCTATTTAAATGGAGAAAAGTAGTCACTGCTATTTGGTATTATCGTGTGCACCAGTAGAGAAAGCAAAGGAAAGAGTTGTCTAAGGACAACAGAAAGAAAATGATTACAGGATGTCATTAGAAGTGATATTTTTGGTAGCAGATACTGTATCAGTGAAGCAAAACTTATAGTGTCCATGTAATGACCATCTGCTACTCTAAGAGTGTATTGTATTGTATGTGTTCATCCCTACCTGCTCGTGCAGCAGCATACAGTGGCAGACCATGGATAACAGCAAACTCATCACAGTGGATGGCACAGTTCTTGGCATCAGCATCATAGCTGTGAACCAGTAGCTGGACCACATCCAGGTGACCTTCCTGGCAAGATGTGGCCAGCATCCAGTTAAGCAGGTCTCTCCTCAGACAAGGACCTAAGAGGGAGCCAGAGACCCAACACTAGTCAGAGGAAATCTCCTTTAGTCCATTGGCCAATCTAGCAGATTTCCAAGTACGACAGATTATTCTAATGTATCAAAGGTAGGGCTGTGGTCAAAAAATCGATCCGCGATCCGATATCGATTCACGCTGAAAAAGCATGATATCGATCCAAAAATGTCTGGATCGATCTTTTCCAGGTGACTAAAGGCACTATTTTCTTTGACGCGCAAGGCGCACTATAAAAAGCGAGTGGCGGCTAAACGAAACCGAAACTTAAGATAGCGAGATGGCTGAAGCGGCACCACTAAAATCACCTTCTGGAATGAAGGCTGATGTTTGGCAACACTAGCCTGTCTATGCATACTGTATCTTTACCTATTAAATACATAAAAACAAATACTTGTCTAAAATAAATACTTGATCAAGAATCAAGTATTTATTTTAGACAAAAGAGTGATTGTCACTCTTACACGTACACAATCACACACACATGGAGCTGTTTTGTCTATGGGACAGTATTTATTTGCATTATGTCTGTAAATAGATCGATATCGAATCGAATCGGATCGAATCGGATCGTGACCTTATGAATCGATCCAGGAAATTCGGATCGATTCCCAGCCCTAATCAAAGGTGATGTATTTCAGTCACCAAATATCAAAGGTGTTTTTGTTGTTGAAGAGAAGGTCAAACATGATACAGTTTTCTGTTTATATTCTTTCAAAGATAAATTGGTATACATTTTGAACACCTAGCTATGGTAAATGGACTGTACTTATACAGCACCTTTCTAGTCTTTACAACCACTCAAAGCGCTTTACATTACAACTCATTCACCCATTCACACATATTCATACACTGATGGCAGGGGCTAGGGTGCCATCCTGCTCATCAGGGGGAATTTAACCATTCATTCTCATTCAAACACTGTTGGCACAGAAACGGGAGTAATTTCGGGTTCAGTGTCTTGCCCAAGGACACATCGACATGTGGACAGGAGGAGCCGGGAATCAAACTGCCAATGTTCCAATTGGAGGACGACCGCTGAGCCACAGCCGCCCGTAACAAAGATACCATGATTTACTCTGTATTCATTAAATGCCATTATGTGCTTGAATTCTACATTCCAGCTCAGCAGTTTGACTTCAATATGAAGAAAACGTTATGTTAGCTCTCCCAAAAAGCTCATGGCATATATCCCAAACTTTACTTCCTCTCCTCTCCCTGTTTTCTCCTGCTGCGCCAACAGTGTATGAATGTTACTTCCTCCTGATGAGGTGGTGGTAGCTCCTGTCATCAGTATATGAATGTGTGTGAATGAATGAATGTAACATGTAGTGTAAAAGTGATTTGAATGGTCGAAAGACTGGAAAAGTGCTGTATGAGTACAGTCCATTTACCATCTATTGAGCACTGAGGTTTCTCTGAGATGGGACCTTGTTGGTTATCAATCCATCTGTAAGTTTCCCATGCTGTTTGCCAGTGCTGTATTTCTCTTCTTTACCTTTCTTGACCCATTCTGTACACAGGTTGTTGTTTTTTAGGGAATTATTCAAATGTAAGATCTAAGGACAGAGGATGTTTAAATTGCTGTACAGACTTTAAAGCCCTCTGAGGCAAAAGTATGATTTGTGATAATGGGCTAAAATGTACTCCTTTGGTTGTCTGCATGTCACTCCAGATCTTAGTCCTCCTGGAGACTCTGCCTCAACTCCTGTCTCTCTCTCCCTCCACATGTGGTTTACTTATCTCTTTCCTTCTTTGTGAATGGTGTGTTGAGCTTCTTTGTTAACAGGGGTTTTTATGTGGAGTTTTTAATTTTCTGAATAGAAGCTCTAAGGTATGTAATGGTAATTTCAACTTCTTTGTGAGATACCAAACCTCCCACCGTCTCACCAAGATATCAGACTTTTAATTGTAATTGTAAATTCAATTCCTTTACATTTCTTCTACCTGAGACACCCATCCTCCCACTTTCTCATCAATATTCAAACCCTTTTGTATTTTAAATTGTGTTGACTAGATCTCTTAACTTCACACTTCAGGGGGTCGGTGCTGATACCTGCGAAAGACAAAAGAGTGTGAAAGCACACCATAGGTAAGAGGCCGACCCCACAGCAGACAAAGGACGGAAAACACACCCCAGGGGTGGGCCTTTCCCTCAGGTATAAATGTTCATGTTTCCCCATGCTCGGGGTCTTTCTTCATTTCGAACCGCTCGCATGTTGATTGACCTTTTCTTTGCAAAGAAAATAAAACCTTGTCAGCTGACGGAAGTCTCTATTTCATTCCTCACCAAGAGCACAGAATTTCCACGACAGGTGTCATATCCTGCCCAGATTACCGTAAATTCCGGACTACAGAGCGCACCTGATTAAAAGCCGCATGCTCTAATTTTAGAAAGAAAATCAATTTTGTACTTGTACAAGCCACACCGGATTTTAAGCCGCAGGTGTTCCACGTTGTAATATGAGATATTAGCTAGGGTTGGTACGATCGGCGATGCCTGACAGCCATCACGCAACCATCCCCCCCTCTGACTACACACATTTAGGGCGCACTAGGCAATTGTACCGTCCGTGCCCAAGCACGTTTGCCCCCTAAAGTCCGGATTATTTGGCTTGTGCGTTGTGAGTGCAAGTGTACCTTGCTTGAGGGAGGCAATTTTCCCGGGAATCCCGGGAAATCTACGATGTTTCAAAAGGCAACATTAGCTGAGCCCTGGTCATTTCAAGCAACACTAAATGCGAGTGAGGAGACATTATTCATATGGGTTCCCAATCCGACCATTTATTATGTATTATTTTGTCATTATTAAGGCAAAAGAACTCAATTTATGTCCATGGACATTATAATGAATAGGATATAGGCTTAATATTAGTTTACATCCAGCGTGCTGCGTGGACTTCATTACACCCGCTGCTACCACAATTTTCACATGGTAAGTTTATTGTCTGTGACTGTGGCCCTCATAAAAGTAATATTTTACAAATCTGCATTATATAAATTAACGAATTCGTTAAAGTAAGTCATTTGGCGACTTCTAAGTCATTAAACTAAGTCTTACTTTTACTGGAGTAATCTACCTCGTTCGCACCTGTCATTATAGCCTACATCATGTATTGGAAAACTTTCAATTAAAACTTACCTACTGAGCAAACTCTCCCGATCTCTCTCTATGAACGAGTCGGACAACAATGTGTATCAAACATGAAGCAAAGTGAAAAAATAATAATAATAATAATAATAATAATAATAATAATAAGTAACAACAACACCCACGAACAAAAAAAACAAACATGCATTAGCCGCACCGTAGTAAAAGCCGCAGTGATCAAAGTGTGGGAAAAAAGTAGCGGCTTATAGTCCAGAAAATACGGTATATAGCTGTTTGGGGAAAATGTGGGATTTTGGGCTTGATTTGCCTTGAAAATTGCAGCAAAAGCAGAAACACCTAAAAATATCCAATGTGTTATCCAAAAACACTGGATCCCACATTTCCCATAATGCAACTCCCTGCCTAATAAACACAAACATCTTTTGAACTACACTCCTGTAGTTTGTAATGCTGGCTTTATGTTACAAATTTATTTCTGAGGGGAATTTTGAGTTCCCCTTTTACTATTTACTATGAGGTGTTAAAACATCAACTCTTATAGCAGTCATAAAAATAAGTCATGTCGTGAATTAACAGTATCTTTTTCATCATGTCAGAGGTAAGAGGACATGAGATTTTAAAAAGTAAGCAAATATATGCTATTAAAAAATATGATGTCAGGTCTTTCCAGCATATTAACCAAAGTGTTCCTTTTCCTCCTACCAGGTATAGAATCCAGCAGCTCTTTGACCAGGCTTGTGTGGCCATAGTACGCTGCCAGGATGGCTGGGTTGCTGTTGGATGGTTCTTGGGGCACAGTGATATGAGCTTCTTTTAGGAGATAACACACAGTCTGCAGATCACCATGTTGAGTGGCCACACACAGGAGACGGACCTAAAACACACACAATGAGAAAATCCATACGGGTGACTGGTGGCAATATTGTTCAAGCTTTTTTTTTTGCCTCTTATGCTCCAGATCATCCCCTCCCTGAGCTACTACCTTATCGTGGTGGAGGGGTTTGCGTGTCCCAATGACCCCAGGAGCTCAGTTATCGGGGGCTTTTATGCCCCTGGTAGGGTCTCCCATGGCAAACAGGTCCGGGGGGAGGGGCCAGACAAAAGGTAGCAGAAAACCCCAATGATGACTACAACTGATGGTTTTTCGTGTCCCTTGCCCGGATGCGGGTCACCAGGGCCCCCCCCTGGAGCCAGGCCTGGGGGTGGGGCTCGAGGGCAAGCACCTGGTGGCCGGGCCTTCGCCCATGGGGCCTGGCCGGGCACAGCCCGAATGAGGGACATGGGACCCTGCTCCCACAGACCCACCGCCAGTGGGAGGGGCCAAAGGGGTCGGGTGCAATGTGAGCTGGGCGGTCCAATCCTCGGCTGCAGAAGCTAGCTCTAGGGACGTGGAACGTCACCTCTTTGGTGGGGAAGGAGCCTGAGCTGGTGCGTGAGGTTGAGAAGTTCCAGCTAGATATAGTCGGCTTCACCTCGACGCACAGCAAGGGCTCTGGAACCAGTCTCCTCGAGAGGGGTTGGACTCTCGTCCACTCTGGAGTTGCCACTGGTGAGAGGCGCCGGGCAGGGGTGGCAATACGTATTGCCCCCCGGCTTGGTATGTTGGAGTTTACCCCAGTAGACGAGAGGGTAACCTCCCTCTAACTTTGGGTGGGGGGGCCGGATCCTGACTGTTGTTTGTGCCTATGGTCCAAACAGCAGCTCAGAGTATCCACCCTTTTTGGACTCCTTGGAGGGGGTGCTGGAAAACACTCCCCCTGGGGATTCCCTCGTTCTGCTGGGGGACTTCAACGCCCATGTTGGTAGCGACAGTGAGACCTGGAAGGGTGTGATTGGAAGGAACGCCCCCCCCGATCTGAACCCGAGCGGTGTTCTTTTATTGGACTTCTGTGCTTGTCACCGATAGTCCATAACGAACACCATGTTCAGGCATAAGGGTGTCCATATGTGCACTTTGCACCAGGACACCCTAGGCCGCAGTTCGATGATTGACTTTGTAGTTGTGTCGTCGGACTTGCGGCCGCATGTCTTGGACACTCGGGTGAAGAGAGGGGCGGAGCTGTCAACTGATCACCACCTGGTGGTGAGTTGGCTACGATGGTGGGGAGGATGCCGGTCAGACCTGGCAGACCCAAACGTATTGTGAGGGTCTGCTGGGAACGTCTGGCAGAGTCTCCTGTCAGAGAGAGTTTCAACTCCCACCTCCGGGAGAGCTTCAACCATTTACCGGGGGAGGCAGGGGACATTGAGTCCGAGTGGGCCATGATCTGTGCCTCCATTGTTAAGGCAGCTGACCGGAGCTGTGGCCGCAAAGGTGGTTGGTGCCTGTCGTGGCGGCAACCCCGAACCCGCTGGTGGACACCGGGTGCTGTCAAGCTGAAGAAGGAGTCCTATAGGGCCTTTTTGGCCTGTAGGACTCCGGAGGCAGCAGACAGGTACCGGCAGACCAAGCGGAGCGCAGCTAGGGCGGTCGCTGAGGCAAAAACCCGGACATGGGAGGAGTTCGGCGAGGCCATGGAAAAAGACTTCCGGACGGCTTCGAAGAGATTCTGGACCACCATCCGGTGTCTCAGGAGGGGGAAGCAGTGCGCCGTCAACACTGTGTATGGTGGAGACGGTGCGCTGCTGACCTCGACTCAGGACGTTGTGGATCGGTGGAAGGAATACTTCGAAGACCTCCTCAATCCCACCGACACGCCTTCCGGTAAGGAAGCAGGGCCGGGGGACTCGGGTGTGGGCTCTCCTATCTCTGGGGTGGAGGTCGCCGAGGTGGTTAAAAAGCTCCTCGGTGGGAGGGCCCCGGGGGTGGATGAGATCCGCCCTGAGTTCCTCAAGGCCCTGGATGTTGTGGGGCTGTCATGGTTGACACGACTCTGCAGCATTGTGTGGACATTGGGGGCAGTGCCTCTGGATTGGCAGACTGGGGTGGCCTTCTTTTTAAGAAGGGGGACCGGAGGGTGTGTTCCAATTACAGGGGAATCACACTCCTCAGCCTCCCTGGTAAGGTCTATTCGGGGGTACTGAAGAGGATAAGTTTGCCCAACCAGTCCACATGTGTTTTGTGGACTTGGAGAAGGCATTCAACCGTGTCCCTCGGGGAGTCCTGTGGGGGGTTCTCCGGGAATACGGGGTACCGGACCCCCTGATAAGGGCCGTCCGTTCCCTGTATGACCGGTGTCAGAGCTTGGTCCGCATTGCCGGTAATAAGTTGGACTTGTTTCCAGTCAGGGTTGGACTCCGCCACTGATCCTGTTCATAATTTTTATGGACAGGATTTCTAGGCGCAGCCAGGGTGTGGAGGGGGTCCGGTTTGGTGACCTCAGGATTGGGTCACTGCTTTTTGGTCCGGGGGGCAGACACCCTCCCTATATTTAAGAGTAGGCTTAAAACTTTCCTTTTTGATAAAGCTTATAGTTAGGGCTCTTTGAGCTCTTAACTTATGCTGCCATAGGCTTAGATTGCC